>NC_044208.1:19078891-19393891 GCF_900880675.1 Sparus aurata | reverse complement strand
GACTGTCTGGGCTGACCTACTCCCCTAATCTCAAATGTGGTTGTGTGTTTTACTTAAGGTGAGTTCCACCATCCGATTGGACCAGGGGCGCTGGAATCCAGACACCAGCTGAGGACTTGAACTTGCATGACGAACACTGATAAATGTTATAAGGCGCAAGCACGGATGCAAATTGTTTTTCATTAATGTTGAAATAAATCTCAACTTTTCTCGGTCTCAGATGTGAAAACTGGGGTAGATCATCAAAACTGCATATGACTTGATTTGTGACTTGCTTGACTGATAGCAAGGACTCTATTAAAAGTATTCATTTTCAGGTTCATAATTGATTTAGGTTATATACTAGACAATGCTTACATGCTTTAATCCTGAGATATAATGTTTTTGACAAACTGTCCTTTGCTGCAGCACCTATAATAACACTCCGTTTTAGTATCCGTCTCTTTAAGGACCCCCCCTGAAAAGCCCAGTCTGCTCTCATTGGTCAGCTCTCACAGGCCTGAACAGACACTGTGGGTGTGGCTGAGGGCCTAACTAACCTATCTGACTTTCTTTAACTTTACTTTAATAGTTACTTGCGACTTGCTTGAGACTTGGAGGTTAAGACTTTTGCCCTGCTTGTGCATCACTCCACCGCTAACTGCACTGAAATGAACTCAAACTGTATTCGAGCAGCTGCTCAACACCATAAAACTCACGCAGAGTTCAAAAATGGCAACTTGAGACTCAAAGTAAGGCTCCAAATGGCGTGTATTGTAAAATACGAGAGGCATTCCCTTCAGTGCGATGCTACAGGGTTAAACACCTCTGCGGGGCAGATGTAGGAATCCCGAGTTCCTGATGTGGTTAAACAAGATCAGGTCTCTAATTAGAATCATAATCAGATTTAAATATTGGGTTAGCGTCCGTCTGCCGTGGCCTCACAACTTTCCTCTCTGCCTGCAGCAACACCACGTGTTGAACATCTTCAAAGAGAGTGTGGTTTTAATATATTCCAGTGTGGAAGAAATGTTCTGTTGCCTCTTTTTTCTTTCACTTTTTCGATGTTAAGGTTTGTCTCAAACTCAAGAAAACATCTAGTTGACACAGGATCACTTGTTGGATTATTTTATTATTACCTTACCTTTTGTGGATGATTACACAGTGTCCTCATATAATATTGTACAAAGGATAATTTTGTATTTCTTATCTTATAATTAGCCTGCATCAAGGTCATAGCAGAATAGGAAATGAGCATAGGACGTCTCAGTTCATGTCTCAACTGAGCTTCTTTATGAAATCAGCTGGCGTGAGACCAAAAGACGGATACAGATTTAAAGCACTGTTACTGGTGAGCCGGTGACTCGGTCATAAAATAACTGCGCCCGTCTGTCAAATACCGCAAATGCATTAGTATTTCAAACCATAAACATCCGTGGCATTGATTTAGTTGATGTCCGTAGGAGAGTAAATGGGTTTGTGGGCACTGGGATCAAGATGAAAGGCGGATAGAGGGGAAAAATGGCTAAAAGCTTCGGTATTTGTTTGGCTCTTCAAATAATATTGCTGCAAAGTTTCTCTATATACAGAAGGGCACAGGCTCACTGCGGATCGCACAAACACGTTAACCAGAGGTGTCGCCATCGCTGGAGTTGCTGCATTTGCTCCTGGTGATTAAACCTGTTATATAATATTATAATTGTTTTGACATTTGAAATATATATATCTATATAGAGGACTGGTGCTTTGAAGTGGAGCTTTTTTGTGTTTTCTTCCCTTTTTTCTCTTCACTTTCTAGGACTGCTAGTATTTTCTTAGATTTCCCCCTCACAAGTGGACCTTTGTATTGCTTCAGCATCGACATCACCGTGCACGCTTGCACAACAGTCACGTCGCAGGATATGAACTGTCAAGTCACTGGCAAATGACGCCAGACGTGTCATTGCTACCCCTTTTTTGCAGCTCGATGCAAAAATAAATTGGGACATTTCTCACTTCTTTACCGTGACTCATCTACCAGAGAAGTCCGTCTGATATTACACAATTTCTTCTGCATGAACGTTTCTTTGATTCTTTGATTCCGCAAACCAAAAAAAAGAAAGACGGAACGTAAAAAAAAAAAAAAGTAAGATGACATAAAATCTGGGTGAACGTATTTGGTGAGAGTGTAAAAGTGTAAAACTGATGAATGGTGAGCGTTATCATGATAAAATGCACTCCCCGGGTTCTGCACTTGAGGGTTTTTTTTCTGAGGAAAAGCTCACAGACAGTTCTCTGCATCGCAAATGTGACACAATGTTACGGCCAAGGATGCAGTGCTATGAAAGAAAGAAAAACGGTGACTGCGGCCTGCACAAACTGCACCTACAGTTAATGAATTCCCCCTCCCCAATCCAAACCTTTTCCATCTTCAAGGCAGGCAGGTGCAAATCTTTGGCCACAAAACTACAGCTAATCAATCAGCAGGCCCTGTGCGTGCCTGCACGACTGCACTCCTGTTTGAGGCACGAGCAAAAAGAGACAGACGGTGAATTTAACACGCTCCTATCAAAAGGTAAATTATAGCACGCTTTAAATCCCAGACTATTAAGCAACAATAATTAACGGCTGCTCTCACCAGGTATCTCTCATCATCTTTCATCCCTGGCGTGCGGATGAGGTGGTTCTGCTCGCCCCTCCAGTCACCGAAGCGGCGGAAGAAGTAGTTGGAGAGGAACCGGTTGATGGGGTCCCGGATTATGTTGATGTAGACGGGCTGCTCTATCCTGAACCTTACAATGAAACAAAAAAAAAAGATGAAAAACATTTAGCGTTAATGTATTTCTAAGCACAAGCGTCATAAGCGTCATAGTACGTTGGTGCACTTCTGTACCTGGTAAAGTTGAGGAAGTGAACATGCCGCGTGTAAAGGAATGGCTGAGGGATATTACTGATATTCTTCATGAGATCCACCTGAGAAACAAATGACAGAAACAAAACACAGATTAGACAAAATCAAATCAAGACTTGCCAATGCATAACGTCGTCGTAGAAATCAAGCATTAACAGGTTAACAAAACCAAAACCAAAAATCTAAAATATGCTGGAGGCATCTTACCCTGATGCTTCAAGGCAGACAAAGACAATCAGCATCTTCAGGCCGCTGTCAAACAAAACCAAAAATTCACATCCCAAGTGTCTGAACATCTGAACCGAGCACATAACCATTCACAAAAGTCACTTTTGCTGTGTATTTATCTGGGCTGTGGGTCCACCTTGATTCGATTTGCAGACCCTTCCGCTACGGACTGACCTCGCTTAAGTTCAATCCTTCCCATCGTTTTGTTCATCTAACATCCATCACCGTAGATCTAGTTTCTTCCCTCAGTCGTGCCCAGGAAAAAAGGCAACATTTTTAAAGCAATTATTCCAAGTTTCTTCTTCCTTTGCTGCTAGGGAAAAAAAAACACCCCAAAGGCTTTCCAGGTCTGCATGGAGAGAGGCTCACGGTAGCCAAAACAAACTTCTGGGATATCACAGTAGTGCCACATACTGTACGGTGCAGATCCCTTGCATGAGCTCTTTGACTGAAGGCCATGCAGCTGAGATTGAACTCTTAGTCATTCCTCACATATATAGCTCCACGTCGCAATCATTTTGTATGTGAGGTTTGGTTAGCCCGTTCATGCATCCAAGAAATTAGTGTCTCTGCACCAGTGGAGCAAATAATATGTCTAATTCTAATAATGACCAATAGTTGGGGCTGGCTTGTGCCATGAACTTGGCAATAGTACATGTAACACTGCGATGTTCGATGAGAGAGCTCTTTGTAGGCAGTGTACTGACATTTATGATCATTTGCTGTACATGTTGTACTTTTTGTTAATTCCCTGCTTGTTAACATGTGAAAAGGAGCACAATAAATGAATCCGTTCCTTTTGCAGAACCGTCTGCAACCATTTATCCAACTCTTGATTAGTGAGACTGATTTGACTGGAGCTCAGTATCGAATGAAAACGTCTGAATATCTAAATTCAAATTCAATTGAAAGTGCTGAAACAGACTTACATTTAAAGGCTACATGCCAAGAGCGAGAAGCATCAGAGTCAGAGGACTTTTTGAAATGCCAAGGGGAGTAACGGTCAAAGAATCTGGTCCACAAATTCACAGTTGGATCACAGTTTGAGACCACGTTTCAACATCGGTTAACGGGAAACTACTGGATGGTACAAGGAGACCTCGGGACAGTTTGAAGTCATGGTTGTGGCAATGTTTTTTTTGGAGAAGGTGGGACATCTCCAGGAGTGTTTGTGGTGACAAACACCAGATATTCTTTGACAAGATCTAAGGACATCTCTAGCCATGCTTGTGGTAACAAAAATGACAGATATTTCTGATGATAAGTTGGGACATCAGCTGTTTATTGTGGCGACAAAACCGGCGCTGCTGTTTGACGAGATCTTGGGACATCTCCACCCATGTTTGTGTTGACCAAAACAGGTATTTCAAGCCAAAACATGATCATTTGTCGCCGAACCTAACTGGAGGATATGGGTGGTGCTGACACAAGAAAAGTAGAAAACTGTACCTAAAGTTAGTACATAAAGTGACGTTAAGTTTCAACATATAATTTGCAGAAATGTACAACATTTATTTTGGCAATATGGCTGCCCCTTCGACCAACCAGCATGTGTCAGTATTGCAGGGATGAGGATGCGATCCCTCACTGGCTTCCCATTACAAAACACAACAAAACTTCTCCTAATCAAGCGCACAACCAAGCAGGAGGGACTGATAATATGAACTGAAGTCAGATCTGATAGTACAGTTCCCCTGCGGCAGCTGTGTGACCTCCCCCCCGATCAGGTTTAAGGGGATATGGAGATTTAGAGATGAAGAGTTTTGGCGATAAGCAAGTCTAGCCTGCAAAGCTAACACCAAGTGACAGGAAACATTTAAAAAGCCGGGCTGTGCTGGTAACTCGTCAGCGCAGCTAAATAATGAACAACATCTGAACACTGCATGGGGAATTCCACGAGTCCCTCTGCTATCCAGACAGTAACTCAGAGGCCAAGGACTGAATGAATCTGTTGCCCGGGTAATGGAGGGGAAAGGAGACAAACACGTGGAGAAACAGAGGAGACTGAGGATGAGAGGAACGTGCCACTTTAGGAGAACCCTGTTGACACATGCGCTGATTTTGACGCTCCTGAACAAACAGGCTGTAGGAAACAGGTATCCAACCGAGGATTTTAAGGCTCTTTCCTTCAGCCTCTACTGTGAAGATGAACTGCACGGCACTACTCTGACCTTCATGCCAGCATCAGTGTGTCAGCACGCTCCCAACGACACTGTTAATATGCTGATGTTGAGCAGGCATTATGTTCACCATCTTAGTTTAACATGCGGTGATCAGCACTGATCACAAATTACTAGGGGATGTTAGTAGTTTTGTAGGTATCATCGGACAAGTTAATCTTTTTGACCAGATGATAGCGCTCAGTGAAAAAAAAAACATCATTTTCTTTTAAGTGATCATACACTACGGGTGGAAGGTAGAAGTGTAGGTGTGGGAGTCCAAGGACAGGGGACATTGTATGGTTACACTGTAACCTTGGTTCAGTGAGAGAATAGATTGTCTCTCTATTCCATTACATATCTAATAGTTTCGAGAGAACTGGCTTTACAGGGAAAACACAGAAAGCTTGATGAATCCACACTGTGGTTTTGCCATTTGTTGCAAGGTGAGGTTTTTCATATACAGACTGAAGACTGAGGATTTAATTTGAGATTTATCAGATTAAAAAATTCAATGTGAATGCTTTTCGAAGGAAATTAGGTTTCTTTTGATTTTATTCAGTGCACTCATATCATTTGTATAACCAAATCGACATGTTAATCAAAGAAAACATTGCTGTATTCTGAGCAGAGAGCAACACATATGGTGGAAATCAAGGCCATTTTTCTGTGCAGAGCCCGGGAAGACATTTTTATCGCAGTAAAAAAACACTGTAGTTGGTTTCTGTGGATCCGTGTATCTGTGGGTCTAGGGACTCTACCTAAAAGGCTTTCCCTGTGTTACAGTGTTTCAAGCGGCTAAAAATGTTATCAGGTGTTATATTATCTATTATATTAAATCATATTTCTATCTCTCTGCAATCTAAAGAGCAAACTTATTTTTTGCCGATGAAGTAGAGAGTTTCTCTCTTCTGTGTCTCAGTGTTTGGTCCCTCTGAGCCTGTTAGTGGTTATTTATTTAGAGCTATTGAATGCTGATCAAAGGGAGAAAATAAAGCACTTAAACATGCCGCACACCACATTTTTTTAATTCTTATGATGCACTAAAAGCGTTGTTGTTTACTCAAATCAATGCACCGGAATACCATAAGTGTTTTTTCCCCTAATGGTGACAATCTTTGTAAAATACTTTGACTTTGGAATGAAGGACGCAACGTGCTTGAATCGCTCTTTATATATATATATAAATAAAATAAAATTAAAAAAAAATCTATAACACAGCACTGATTCGCAGAGGAACCCTTTGAATGTCCTGCCCTTTTTTAAAACTATGTATGGGCACCTGTTACGTCACAGCAGGACTATTTGGACAGCGACTGTAATATGTATACTTGTTTATGTACACAGGGCAGTTAATCTGAGGCCCCAGTCAGATTTAGGCTTCACACCCTCCCTCTCCTCTATAAACTCAGTACATTTCCACTCACTCCGCATCCACTTCTGCTCCTGCGGCAGAATGTAAAAATTTTAAACTTTCATCAGCGCTGTCGAATTCATTTCACCATTCCCCGGCTCCCTCATGTACGCTCCGTCTCTATTAATCTTTTTCAATTCTGCATTAAAGAAAAAAAAAAAAGCCTGTTTTCAGCAAATTGCCCCCCCTTGACCATCAGTCCAGACAAATTAGCCCAGAGCTAACCCCTGATGTCCCCCTCCACCACACCCAGGTTGATGCACAGACCCTGAACCCATTTGGCACATTTGGTGAGTTTAAGTGTGTATGTGTGTGTTTTCTGACCCTCTGGTGTCTGGCCAGACCCCCCCTCTCATTTACCAGGGAGAGCTGCAGGGAGACGGAGGGAAAGTGGAGGACAGTCTGAGATTCCAGGCATACCTGCAACCCCCCCCCCCCTTCTTCCTGAGCCCCCTGTGGCGTCCACACGGGGCTCATCAAGGGAAACGGGAGGAAGAGGCAAAAAAAACCCACTGAAAGCTGCAGCCCTGCATTCAAATTGTCTTTACATATCTACATAAAAAAAAAATAAATCAAAGAGGCCTAACACCTGATCTTGAGACATATATGGAGCTCAGACGATCGGTCCATGTACGGTTTGTGTATCTGCTTATCAAGTCAGTACACAGGAAGTGAGGGCTTCCCTCCAAAGTAAACCCTGTCAATTTTGTTTTAGAGTTGCAATATGTGAGATTTAGCAACCTCCCGAAGCAAGGACCGTCCAAACCAATGGGGGCGGCATATCACTGCTAGCTTAGTTAGCCGTGCAGCTAGACGTCCTGGGAGGTCAGGATGGTGTGAGAAGATGGGACGGCCGGGGCGAGCTGTTTAGATGTACATAGAAGTGTTTGACACAATGTAATCACAAGCTGTTGATTTATGTTTTAAGCTGAAATTCTTACATATTGCCCCTTTAAAGGCACACGTTTCAGCAGCCAGAGATCCTCTGAAGACCGTTGCTCTGAGCGCAGCTGATGAGATGCTGCTATTTGCAATCTGTGTTTGCGCTGGGGTCAGACGCTCACTTTGGCGTGTGCGCATCTGCGGCTGTGTGATCCAAATACACAGAGTTCCTGGCTGCGGAGCATCTGTTTGCTGGTTAACGTTCTTGGTGAGCAGGAGGAAACAGAATCCCACATGAACGCAGACACGCTCACAATAAAGATGCTGTCTTTTCCGTTTCTGGAGTTTTTTTCCCCACAGTTTTTTTTTTTTTTTCCTTTCCCGGGAAATGTCTTAAACCTGTCTCTCCCACTGAGCCGGTCCCCCCTACGCGCCATCCCTCCGTGCTGTAAAAGGGACAGATGGGTCACTATACGCCTCTAAATCTGCAAGAGCTCTGCAAAGTTCCAGACTAATAAGGCACCTTCACTTTTTTTTTTTTTTTTGGCAAACCCACGCACGAGGCATCAACCCTGCGCAAACCCATTAGCGGACCGCTGGGCGAGCCAGCTGGAGAGCGGTCCGAATTCTGCAGTCTCGAGGGCGGAACCACAACTGATGAGTCCAGCACCTCTAAACTTAGGCGACGCGCGTCTGGGATCTGCATAAGTCAACACGCGCGCGCAAATAAACACACAAAAAGACGGAGGCGCACTTTACAGAATCGCACGCAAACACAAGCACAGGCGTACACTCTTTAACAGAACCCCCCCCCCCCCCCCCCCCTTCCACCACCACCACACTGCACTGACACTGGAATGCACACACTCGTTCTGCTCGGGAACATTCACAAAGATGTTTTATGTCCAGCGAATTAATGAATCTTATGGTGTTCTGCCACTCTGTGTGCAGCCAGCGTCTCAGGGTTTTAATGAACGGATAAACGAGTGGCTGTTTTCAATATTGGCTCGTGTTCAGATCAGTCGATGGAAGCGAGGGGTCGGTTTGTTTTCCTGTTATTGTTTTATGACATCCTACTGTTTCTCTACCACAATAACCGGAGTAAAAAAATCAATAAAAAAAACATTCGGGGGGAAAACAACATTTGCATCAAAATTGGTCGGTAACGAGCTTGGCATCTGCTGACCAATTCGAAAGCAGTTAGCCGTAGCTTATTGCTCCAGGATGCCGTCAATATCGCCATGAAAGGATATGAGTCACCGCAGCAGTCCTCCCACACAAACACTCAGTTAAGTCACCCAGATGACTGAAGGAGGACGCATGGCATAAGTGGGAAATGTCGATGACCGAGAGTGCATACGAGAGAAGCTCGGCCTCGCGTCGGTTCAGAGGAATGAAAATATTAATGCGTTTGCTGCTCCAGAAAGACATCCATGTGAGTCGTGGAACTCTCTCTTCCTGCAACCGTTGGGGGAATCTCAGAGGTCAGGGTCAGCTACGGCAACTCTGAATTAAAGTACATCTTTTCAGGTACAGGTGTTATACTAACATGAGGATCGTGTATGATCATGTATAACAACAAATATAACCAATCCCACATCTGTTTTTAAGAAAACTACAAAAGACACCAAATGGCATTACGAATGAACATTAGATGACTCAACTTGCTTGTTGGTTAATGATTTGTTGATGGATCCTTGGAAGCACAAAACTGTGTGATTTCTGCTTTAGACCCCTGACAGACAAGCTAACATCACAGCCATTAGCCTGCAGGGATCCATAAAAACTGATAAACTAATGTTCAGTGTTTGATATTTCTGTTGTTTATGCCTGTATGTGACAACATTTCAGAGACCTTTATTTTGACCTCATGATGTCTGCGGCGTGCTAACCAGCTAGCTCCGGCCTGTCCCTGTGTAAAGCTCCTCTGCTAGCAGTGCAAACACAAACACCCCCCCCCGGTTCTCTAAAACTCCCAGTGAGGACCTCTAGCTGCACAGCTAACTGAGCTAACCAGCTAATGTCTGCTCCAGTTAGCAGCGGTTATAGGTTACTCTTACGATATGTTGACCCCTTTGTTAACACTCCCTCTACCACTAGATTGATGGTGAAACTTCAGTATGGTTGAGACAAGTCCACTTACGATATGACATAGCACTTGGAATTACTGTGACCTCAGCAAACCTTCATCAACAGGTTGTTAGCCGCCGCCACAGGAGCCTGAACCACAAATCATCTGGTCAAGGCCTAGTTCTCTCCGAGCCAAAAAACTGGGCTTGTTTTGGAACTACAGTTTGGAGTCATGTCCAAATCAGTGACCAGTGAAGCCAACCCTAATGTGAGTGGAAAAAATATTTCATTTACGTTATTTATTAGAAAACAAAGCCGTTCAGGGGGGCTGATGGAAAAAGTCCAACTGTAAGAGAAACATTACGTATCTTTAACGACCAAAATATAAATCCGTGCCATGTAGTTCTGAATTGGCACTCCAACTGGCACAAGCTAGGGCTCCTCGGTGTCTCACACTGCTGCGGTTTTCTAAACGAAAGCAGTTTTTCCTCTGTAAAGCCAACACTCGTGTCCTCGAGATATTTCAGGAAATAATAAAAAGGAGAGTCTCCCTTTTTCACCCTTGTTCTCACACTGAATGGAAGACAAAACAGCGAATGGGCTCCTGCTGCTGTTGTGACCACTGAAACCACAAAGCTAAGTGCAAAATCCAAATCATGTCTTTTTGTTATCAAATACAGCGTTACCTGCTGTCAGCTGGGGAAGCTGTTTGTTGCTCGAAAGAATAACACAACAGCAGCTGCCCTGACTCTACTGGAAGCTAGGTGATTTGGGCCTGAGATGATGAATGCATTAAGTAGCGGCTTCAGGTGAAGGATCCTGAAAACCCACACGGGCCACAACAATGAAAAATACATTGATTTTAATATATGGTAGCAGAATATTCCAAATGAGTACAGCTTGAGCATTGATTTCTTCATGATTTGGGCAAAACTCCATCATCTGATGAAAATCATGTTATACTAGAATCATCTGCAGCTACTAAACTAAATGGATCTTGAGGTTTTCTCAACTTGAATAATTACATGTAATTCTAGGTTTCCCTTTGTCGCTGTCACTTGGAAATGGAAAGAGGCTGACTGCACTGGTTTGTAATTTTGAAACTCAATGTGTGCGATGAGGAGGAGGAAGTAAACAAGGCTTTTTTGCGTTACGTGCGCAAACTTCTGCCAAAAAGTCCTGTTTTAATTCAATCGAGCACAATCCAGCATCAGAGTCCACGTATCACTCTAAATTGTACACCACCCATAACTGCTTAACCGTTAATTAATCTCTCCAGATCTGTAACAGCCGACCACAAGGACAACTTTTTATCAGGACTAGACTCGCTCATAGATACCAGCCATGTAAATAACCAGGTGTTTTTCAGCAGACAAACAAACTATCTCTCTCTCGCACGCCAAACGCACATCCATCAAGTTTTCACATTCGTTCCCCTGCGGGCGCCATCACCTTCGTTCATCTCACCTGTTCATGTTTGGTGAGGCGCGTTTTATTGTGGATGTCTGAGGAGACCAGGTTGAACTGGTGCTTCTCGGCCAGCAGCCTCAGCAGGATGACCACCGTCCGGCTGCCGCACTTCCCCACGCGGTTGTAAACCACCTGGCTGGGGAACGGGAGCACCTGCGAACACGCACGCACGCACGCACACACACACACACACACACACAGAAAAACATTAATGTATAGATTTAACTAAGTTGTTTCTTCGTTGTATGTAACTCACCCATTTAAACGAACTTATCTTTTTGAGATTTCACTACCGTATACTGTATTTTCAACACATTTCAGAGCACTGAGTAGAACAACAAATCTGGACACGAAGGCCGGAAAAAGTAAAAGACACAAAACATGAAAAAGTGACGCAAAGAGGAGAAAACGAAGACAGACACTGAAGAAATTCATTAGGCCACGACTGGATTCTCTTGCCTCATTTTCTCCGACCTCTGACCTCTGTTTCTCACATCTACTCTCCCTGGGGCCGGACTCAATTGACCCTGCGACATATTCCCTTCCAGCCAGAACACTCACACACACACACACACACACACACACACACACAAACACAAACACAAAGACTGAGTGCACACTTTCATTTTCTCTCCTTGCGCTGTATGCTCATTCCTCCACTGAACTCGGTGAGTCAGAGATTCTGACGGCTTCTTCCGCGGAACGATACCGACACAACCCTTTCCGAGTTTTTTTATGACCAAAAACACACGCACACCTACACACACACACAGGCCGCAGCATGTGCGCGCACACGCCTCGTGACTCACCAATTAAACAACTAGCTCAGCAGTGATTCAGAGAAAGGGGGGGGGGGGGGGGGGGGACTGTGATTGTGAAAAACACGGCTCGTTACTGTAAATCTCTCGAGGAGGGGGAGGAGGAGGAAGCAGCGGCTGATACTGAAACATGGGGCTCGTTTTTAGCGGCGAGGGGGCGGCAAGAATGCACTAATTTGGCAATTATCCCTGAGGGTCGACGAGGTTTACTCAAGTGGCCCCTTAAGAATGAAGACTGGCCAAGTTGAGCGTGCCAGTGAGAACAAGAGCGACATAAAAACGAGGGCCAGTTGAGGGAATTAAGGGATGAACGGGAGACAGGAAGACGGGTCACATTTGCGCCATCTGGAAGGCCTTTTTTACAAAGTGATAGAGATCTACCACAAAAAACAAAGAAGCATCAGTTCTGCGTCGCCACAAAAACCATCTCCCCTCATCACTTCAAATAAAGCCTTCCTGTAAATCAGATGTGGGGGGAAAAAACGTGGCAGTGATGAATACTTCCCAGTCTGGATTGGTGATTGTGCTTTTACCCAGGGGGAATCTGGATATCTGACAGACTGTTTGGAAGCAAGTCCGACTGAATTAACTCGCTCACCGGCTCATGGGACGGCTGGTTTGCGAAACAAATTCGCTACTTTTATACTTTGCTTACTGACTGACAGACTGATTCCAGATGAATTCCGGCCCTCGCCTGCTCGTTTTTCCTCCCTCCGCTGTGACATGAACTCGTATCACATGTTTAGTCAATTCTGGGTGTGTTTCCAGCTCCGGAGCCGCAGACGGCAGTCTCCGAGCCACAGAACTCAGCGTGGACCCGAAACACACTTGCTGATTTTGTCTTGTCTTCTCCAAAACCAGCAGTCCCACCCAGGCACAGGCTCGGGAAAAAAACAACAAGGGCCTCTTTGAATAGACGGACAAAAGTGAAAGCTGACTAGATGGAAGAAAAAAAATATGGCCTGATGATGATCGATCGCACTTACTGGAACCAGAGTGTTTTACCAGACTTGAGAGATCGAACCGGTTTGACACAATATGAAAAGAACACACAATACATTCACCCCAGGATGAGGGAGGGGTGTACTGGGAAAACTATCAACAGGTGTTTTTTTTTTGTACAAGCTGTTACAGGTTCTGTTGACAGGCGTGCATCAGCTCGTGTCACTGGGCTGGAACACTGTCCTTCGTTACTGTAAAGCAATCCTTGACATCAATGTTTGAACACTAAAAGACAATGTCTACATCGACCCAGTGTGGGCCCAATATGGTGTTACGAGGTCAGTTATACAGCAGCAATACTGTAAGTGTGAAAAGAAAACTATAGCCTCATACTTGGAGAGTTTATTTCATGGGTCCTCCCTGCATGAGATCTTTCTCAACATTACCCCTGCCCCTCTGCGGTCGTAACCCACGTGAGAGGTAAGTGACGGCATTGTCCGGCATTTTTCGCGTTTTAGCTCTGGTTTTAAATCACATTTACGAGTTTGCTTGCTAGCTTAAAGGATAACCTCACCGGAAAAATGAAATTTCTCTTCAGGGTTAGGGTTAGGGTTAGGCCTTGCCTCCAAAGACATCCTCTTACTCTAAACACTAAACACACAACCCCCCTCAAAAGGGTTGTTTTGATCTAGAGTTATTACCAGTTGGTACAGGGTCAATTTCACATTTTTGAAGGTACCATTTTATAGATTGGAGGCTGTTGGCTTTCACAAACAAAACAAAAGAAAAACCCAGATCAGGGTCAATGGCATACATTTCACAGGGAAAAATGATTTTGAGCAATCAGGAGATGGCTCGCTTGGACGGCGTTCCAACATTCCTCTGTGTTTGCCAAATAACTACAGACTTCTCGGCTTATCACAATAATGAGGCGGATGAAATACATGCAGCGTTTTTTGCAGGACACCATTTCCCGCTGATATGATGACAAATGGCTGTGTCAGACGTCGGACAGCCTGGTGTTGTGTAACGCAAGAAAAAAACATCGGAGATGCCATCAAAAGTCCAAATCTCCCGCCGGCACTGACAGCACTCAAAGGGCGACCTTTCAGTTTGTGCTATTGTTGTTCCCGCTCAGCAGAGCTTAGGTTTCTGATGCACGCTGTGAGAAATGTTCGCAGCGTCTGCCAGTCAGGGACTCTGTCAATAGTCGATCTGTAGTGTGGAAAAAAAAGCGTTTATGTAACATGGCTGTTTTCCACCGTGTCTGATCTGGCCGCTCCCACTCCCGAGTGTCAGGGCTGTTGTTGGTAGTATTTACAGCTCCGATGCTGGTGAGGCAGTATCGAGCAGACTTTGGTAAGGGATGAGCTGTCCCGCACCTTTTCCTCTCTCTCACGCTCTCTCTTCTTCCACTTTCACTCCTCTCAGTGTCCTCTTCTCCTTCCGGCACCCTGCCCACACACTTGTACCAAAAACCTCCCTTGCTGTTTTCAGACGCTGGTTCAACAAACACACATAAATTATCACCTCCGTCTCGCGGGCCCCGAACCGCCCATTTCTGCGGAAGAACGAACATAATTCTGCTGGCTGCAACTGTCAACCAGATAACTGCAAGTCTGAGCACACGTCCTGGTCTGCCACGTATGAGGACCACCGCGCACACACACACACACACACACACACACACACACACACACACACACACACACACACACACACACACACACACACACACACACACACACACACACACAACACACACTCATCCATCTTCCTGCTCTAGTTCCTGGAAACAACAGTTCAACACTGCTAACTTTACTCTTTTGACTGACTTAGCCCTGCTCCGGGGTTCATCGCTCCCTACAGCCAAACTTGCATGTTAAGGTTTCAACACATTGAGATTCTCAGCACTTCCTGTTATTAATGACCCATCCATTCATCTCCACTCGGAGAAGGAGGGAACGCGGGACTTCTCTGCTCTAAAAAGTGGCCGCGGCGGCCGAGCATCCACCCGAAGATGTTTATCTAAAATGAGATGAATCGATTTCCAGTGGCTGAGAGGAAATGGGGAAACTCTGACAACATTTTCAGAGTACCATCGCTAATGTTTTTACACTGGTTTGATGCAGAAATATAGTGACATTAATGGCACGCAGATGTTCTGTTTTTCTCTTCCACCTTCATTAAATATGGAAAACATTAGCACACAATTATGTCTAACTAACAGCTAAGACTTGGATTATTAATGAAAATCAATACGGTGCCTGTAAACTCTTCTGTTTACGATTAAGCGCAATTAAGAAATTAGGGGGAAAAAAAACAGGATGGGAAATGAACTCCATAAAGTGATATTTAGAAAACACAGCTTACACATGTGTACAGGCGTAGAGGGGACATTCTTGTCATGCTTCCGTACACATAAAGACTCGTTACTCTATTCCGAGAGCGGGGTGGTTTTTCCATGCGCTCTCATTTACGTCGAGCTTTCAACTCGGATCTTCTGAGCTTTCCCCTGCATTTATACCGTCCAGAAAAACCCTCAGAACACGCTGCGCCGCGACCAACCCTGATCAATCTCAGCTGCAGCAGGGACGTCGACGAAAAAAAGATAATGAGAGACGCGGCTGATGTAGCGCTTGCCACCGACATGGCATTAGGATCGTCCGTCTGGGGAGATGTGACGGCGACAGATATGGAATCAGTCAAAGTTAGCAGCTGGTGTGTAATCACAGTCAGCCTCGTCTGCGTGCATTGAGGATTTATGTAGAAGGCAAAGCCTGAAAAGTGTCTGAATTTTATGTCAACGAGCCAAATCGAAGGAGGGAGAGTCACTGATTTTAAACTCTGGGAACTTGGAACTTGGTTATTATATGTATTCAATTAAAACCAAACTAACAAAAAACTCAAATTAAATGAACCAAAACAACAAAACACAGGAAATGTTTTCAGTTTTAGTCTGCATACATCAACGCAACAAGCATTAGGAAAAGTGTTGTGTTTGTGTTGTATTTCAGAACTAATCCTGTATTAAAAAAAACGAAAACGAACACTGAAATGAATCCAAAAAAGCCAGACTAAGTGTTTTTTTTAAATGAACAAACCCGATCTGGAAACTAATAAATCAGGATTAGACTGATATCAGACAAGAATAACTGACTAAAGCAAACAACACATGATGATTAATTTGGTGACCAAGTTTCGTCATAGTTGCCCGTAAACATTTGAGATTGTATGTAAACTGCTGTGTTATTTATTCACTAGCCCTCTCTTCAGATTGCATTTAGCCTCATTGATTGACATTGTCTGGCTGCAGGTTTGTGAACGTCACTTAGCATGTTTGAACAAAATGTGAGACACTGCAGGACGCCGGCAACCTTAGTATGAAACCGATAGCACATGAAATTCGGAATATTAGAGTATGTAAGCACTTAAGGCTATGTCAATGGAAATATGCCACAATTCAGTGCTGTAGTGACGACAACAAACCCGTAAGTGTGGGTATAAGATTTTGCTTTGCCAGATGTAGTAGATGTTTTAAGTTGCGACGGTTACGCGCCTCCAACTGGCAAGGACGCTCGTGGGAAAGTGAGGTGATGGATGCCACATAGTCCCAGAACACCAGTCGCTTTTTGGAAAGCCTATTGTTATCCGTCAACATTAATCACTCAGGATGATCAATACTGTTGTGAGCGTATCACCGTTTTCATCAAATCAGAGTGACACCGAGTCCAAATTATTTTGCAGTGTTGGCTTTGACAAATTGCAGCAATCATGTGCCCGTTCAGAAGCTGCAGAAACTGAAGAAACTTGAAAGAAAAAAAAAAAAATCACACTTTTCTTTGTCAAAATGAATTCCAGAGCTTGTGTGTTTGCGTGATAACGTAAACACTCAGGACAGAGTCAAGCTGTTACGCTCGACCTCCAACCGTGAATGATGGAAACTTCATTAGACCTTATTTCCTCAGCGCAAGCCCGTATAATACTGAACTCCTGGCATCGAACCTACAGTTATGTATACAGTAACCTGGCATCGCGGGCCCGTCCTAAGTGAGACATAAAGCTCTGTTTAACGACCGTTCCCTGCAAATTCCGACTACCTCACCACAGTGTTCCGGTCAGCCGCAGTTTGTTACGTATAAATAACACTTCGCTGTTATCTGTGTGAAACAAGCCCTGTGGTCGGCCTTGGTTTGGCTTTTGTGGCCGTCACAGGCTTTTTTTTTTTTAGTAGAGTAAACACATAACTCACACAAACAAAGCCCAGATGTGACTTTAAGCTACAGCTGCTCGCAAACAAACCTGTAACCAAACCAGATCCGCCGAGAGTAAAAAACAAAACAAAAAACAACACCAACTCTTCCTTCAGATATTAAATCGGTGAAGAATGAGGTGAAAAGGAGGTGGCGGCCGATAAAAAGGGAGGAGATAATGAACAAGGGGGCAAGAAAGAAGTTGGCAGCGAGGGAAAGAGGGAGCACAGAGGAGAGATAGTCGCGCAGACACGCAGCTGGATGAACACAAGGCGCCTGTGTCGGCGGGCGGTGTACGCGGAGCGCGGGTGTGCGTTCAGAGCATTTACTGTAGCGCCGAGGCCAGGTCTAGTGGGTATTTGGCGCAGGGTTTGCACGCGGCTCCCCCTCGCACACAAGCCTAACCCTTATCCTGGACTGGACTGAGCCGGCTCTCAGGGCAGCACATCAGAGACACATCAGAGACGGAGAGGTCAGGGGGGGAAAACATGGAAAGGTCAGAAAAGGGGGAAAACGGTACAAGAGAGGAGAAAGAGGGGAAACGTGACACGACACAGAAAGATGGTGAGGAGGGCTTACTCTCGGAGCAGGGGGTCCGTGGTCATCCAGATACGTGGATTCACCTGCGGAGACAAGAAAGTACGAGTGTGAGGATTTATAAAGGAAAGAGTGGGCATCAGAACAACTACTTTACAGGTCGTCAGCGTAAAGATGCAGGTATTTATCGCTTGACGGCAGATCGAGAAACCTGAGAGATGTTAAAAGCGTTAAAGAGGATTATGTAACACTAATCTTAAGGCAATTCTTCTAAAATTCACACATTTCTCTGAAAGAAAATCATGAATATTTCAGATAAATCGACAGATGGTGCTTTTCTTGACAAGATGAGAAAATCCTACCTTTTCCACATAACACATAAACTATTAAAAACACATTAAACTAGCAGACGTGCACTGTCACAAAGCTGAAAAGTTTATGGCAAATAGAGATACGTGGTTTTCTTGGGACTGTGATAAAGGGATAAATGTTTATTTATCAGAACCCTCGTTAGCCAAGCCCTAAAGCCTAGCTGTGGGTCCATATATAAAAAAAACATCCATGAATCATATTTGAGATCACGCAGTGGCACGCACAAATAAATAGAGCCTGTCCGATATATTTTTTGGACTACAGATTTGCTGGGGTCGGTGTATATGTTGTCCTTTATTTTTGTTAGTGTGGTTATCTGTTCAGGTTTGTTTTAGTTGTTGCCAATAGTTTGATTCATTGTACTGTTTTTTTGTTTTGCTGATATATTTGTTCATCTTTTTTACTTATCTATATATTTTATTCCCTATTTTTACCTTTTTCGACTGTTATTTCTTCTTTTATTTTTGCGTATATATATTTGTGCTGCCCCCAGTCAAGTTTCTGTACTTTTGTATTATGGAAAATCTTTGAATAAAATTAAGCTGTGCACAATATATTGGCTGATACATCCATATTGGGAATTTTACTTCCCAATATCGGTATCAGCATCAGCCCCAAGCCCGAGAATTGGTTGGGCTCTACCAATAAATAAATAAAAACAAACAAAAAGAGATCAAAACAGCAACAAAACACATAAATGATGAAAGTCTCTCCATTTCACAGCGAACCTCTGAGATCAGGTCATATTTGGCTTTGACTCATGTGTTTGCCCGATGAGCTTCACTTGTTTTCCTTCCCTTCCGATGCTCTGTCCATCTTTGTTTTGCTGTCCGTCTGCAACTACTGATTAGTTTCACAATCAACCCATTCATTGTCTCACAGTCTTCTACAGTCTACAAAATGTAAAAAAAACCAAAAAACCCTCCAAACCAGTCAGACGCAGATTCCGAGAGCTTCTTCAAACTGCGCCTTTTGTCCAGCCATCGGCCCAAACTCAAACACTCCTCATTAACTATCGCGTATTGTTAAGAAAAGCAGCAGATCCTCCCGTTTAAGAAGCTGGACAGCAGCAAATACTTGAAATGTATGCCTTCAAAAAAGACTGTAACAATTTCTGAAATTCTTTCAACAGAGATACAGTCATTTGACAGTTGTTGCAGCGCTATTGCAAACATGACTCTTAATAGGCGTCTGTTGGCGTGTCGGCATCATTGTTTATTGAACCAGACCAGACCCGGAAGGTCAGGGGTTCATCTTTTAAGTCGCTCCCACGTGATCATCATCGGATTCGTTCCATTTCAGTTCCACAAGTCCACCCTGCAGTTTCAGAAACAGGTGGCACCTCACTCCAAAACCTTCACCCCGACACAAGAAAAACCCCTCTCATCTCATCCTCTACCACCCAAAGAAAACGGCGTCACTCCTCGGCATTCAGTCCGAGGATGTCGTGAAGAGACTTACGACCTCTTTATACAGTATATCGAACACTGCGAAGCTGTTTTACGAGGGGACAATGGAGCTCATTCAAGGCTGCCCCACACTGAGAGTCTGTGCCATGCGTTTCGGCCCACTCCCACTCAAATCCAGGCCCTGGCTTCGGACAGCGGCCCTTTTTCTTTTGGCTTCCCGCCCCCCCGGCCCGGTCCAGACACGGAGACGCATCGCTTCCCATCACATTTACAGCGTTCAGGTGGCCGTGCAGCAGAGACAGAGAGAGAGAGAGAGAGAGAGAGAGAGAGAAAGACAAATTGAGGAGCGGGGGGAGGGGACGGGGCTATAAAGAGAGGAAATATTACACAGGAGAACAGTATCTCCTTGTGTCTTTGAAAGATGATCCACCTCACAGATGAAAATAGCAAGAAATGATGCATGAACGCACACAGCGTTTCATAACCCGGCCAACGCTTCTCACTTGGCACACGCACTCAGAGATGTTATGACTGTATATGCTTGTGTTGGAAGGGTATTGCATGACTTTGTAAGTGCCTGTGTGTACCGAAGACAGTGATGTGCCGGCTTTGAGCAATA
This sequence comes from Sparus aurata, assembly GCF_900880675.1. Classification (NCBI taxonomy): domain Eukaryota; kingdom Metazoa; phylum Chordata; class Actinopteri; order Spariformes; family Sparidae; genus Sparus; species Sparus aurata. The sequence continues at coordinate 19,373,849 of NC_044208.1, read as the reverse complement.
AGTCTGAGGCTGAGATCCGATCCATCTCAGTTTTTGGCTCCGTTACAATATGACACATAAACACATCACAGACACTGGATGGGACCCGCTGTGTGTGTTGTGGCTCATTAATTCATCAGGAGTATAAATACTGACACAGCTGCACTACGCTCGCCCTCAGGTGCTTTTTTTTTTTTCACGTTCTATCTTTGCATCTGTCTTTGAGTCTCGCGGCCTTCACGAGGAATGCTGAGGGGAGGCGCGCGCTCGCAGCTCTTCTCCGAGGCATTTGAGGTCACGGCAGGGCGAGGATGTAGAGAGAGGCCGACATCTCTGCTCCTTTCCCCCTGTCATCCATCACAGACGACCACCCCCCGCGACCTCCAATCCCCTCCCCACCGCCCCGTGTGTGCTTCTCATTAGCGCTTACTTTCTTTCTTTTTTTTTTTTTTTTTTGGATAGGGGGATTGGAACTAATTTTTTCCAGGGCACGAGGCTCGTAAAAAAAAGCTGACAGCTGCCCTCCGCCCCCACCACCCACTGAGCGGAATATGAACTTAAAGAGCCACTGTACAGTGCACTGTACTCATCGACCCCATTGTCCTCTTATCCGCTGCAAGAAGTCAGCGAGGTGGATGACACTTTTTTTTGGCTCGATTATGAAATGTTTCAATTCTAGAACGAGCACACGTGCTCCGGCCACAATGTTCTTCGCCTTTACGTGATTTATTAATAATCTACGGTAACTATGACTTTACTCTGCACCCTATACACTGTGCCATCTGAACTCTAGAAGTACACAGGAATAACCTCCAGAGCCACCACTGTATCTAACCATTTCCTTAAAGTGAGTTCTGAATTATGAATTAAAGTGAATGCAGATGTAGCCAGGAAAACAGAGACATGGATGTGTTATTTTGTGCAAAGAACACAACGAACTAAATGAGTGATTAACATGTTCGTTAGTGTGTTCTGCAGGTCAGACCTTAACCTAGCTTCCCCCGTTTCCATTTTATTTTTTTTGTGCTATCGACCTTCTCATCAAACAAGAGTCCTCAAACTTTTCCTTCACACGTATTTGGACGCAGAACAGCCCATGGTGAAGCGTGTCATTTTGAGGTTGAAGACAGCCACCACTCATTTTCCAAAACACAACTGACAGAACAAAACTTTTAACTTTTAACGTTCCCGCAAAAAGCAACCGTGAACGCTGTGGGTGCTCTGATAGTTAGACTGACTGATCCAAAGTCCTGCCCCCCTTTACTCACTGTCACTCGGTCGGACGAGCTTGACAACAAGAAATATGGAGACGTCGATCCCATTTATTTGCTGCAGGGAGTAACTCAATGTGAATTCAAGGAGCTTGACAGCAAAAACGTCCGTATGCAGTGGACGGAGATCCTTTCACATCGGTAAGTCTCGCCAGCCTTGATCTTTTCTAGGTAACGCTAATTCACAACATCCTAAAAAATACAAGAGCAAACATCCCTACTGGTCCTCAAGAACCAGACCAGACCCAGAAGGCCAGGGGTATCAAGGTACAGGCGCAGGTCTCTTGTAACTCTTCTCTGAACTTGTTTGACAGGAAACGGGACAGCTGACCGAGGTTGATCTGGGTATTGAGCTCGCTAAACTATTATTGGAGCAAAAAATGGGCGGGATTTAGGAAGGGTTAATTGGTTCATAATCAGACCAATGCACCTATAGGAGACTTTAGAATGACACATCCGACAAAACAATGCATCAGTACAAAATAAGGGGATGTCTTTCAAGGTCCAAACACCATACTCACTTACTTACACTGTCTGTGTGTGAGTGTGTGTGTGTGTGTGTGTGTGAGTGAGAGAGAGAGAGAGAGTGATTGAAGGAGAAACTAACCGGAGGCTGGGTACGCATGGGCATGTAGCTAAATGGTTAATTGGATTACTGTGTCACAAGATGCACGGACTGGCCCCCGGCTAACAGCAGCTGCTCACAACCATTCCTGATTACAACAACTGTCTAATCAATACTGCAAGATGGACATAATGAATCAGTTGTGCTTTTAGGTATCAATCAGTGAATACCAAAACAGTCAGTAAAATCATACAGAAAAGTAAAAAAAAAACTGAAACAAACAAAGCATCCAAAACTGTGCTGGGGTGTTTTCGGCTTTTTACAATCTGTGGCATTTATAAGCGAGGATGACATTTTGCGAGCGGATGTTAATTCCACTCCAACAACAGATTCTCAAAGGATTCTGACTTCAATAAAATCGGAAAAAAATGTTGCGAATAAAAGCTTATGATCTGCACAGCGAGAGCCCTCCCCGAATCGACGCGTTTTATGATTTTTTTTTTTTTTTCTGAACAACAAGTGCAAGCAATACGAGTTTAAAAAAAAGTGAGCGCCGCACATCTCCGAGCAGAAGCATTCGACGTGATTTATGTGGTGGAACAAATTGTGAAAGTCTGGGGAGCTGATTATTGGCATTGATTCTCTGCATGGATAAAAAAAATACCCAACAGGGTTTAATTATTGTGAATCTGGTGAGAGATCCCAGCGCCCAAACTAAATATTATTCCCACGGATTTGAGAAACTTAGACTCTACTCAGCAAACTGCTATTAAACACCTGTAGTATATTAAACCTCATAAGCTGATTTAATTGTTCTCTCGAGCGAAAGAAACAAGTCGTACATGTCTTGTTGATTCATTAAACTGACAACAATCTGTCTCATCTGCACTTTTCATATTCACCCGAGGAAATAGACGTTGTTAAACGTAACAACCAGTGGCAGACTCAGATGTTTGAGGGGCGGGGGCAAGGACATCACATGTATGTGAGGAGGCACTGGTGCTCAGAGGGACTTGATATATTTATAGTGAAAACAGAGCACTTCACCACCTTTTATCCTCTGGAGGGGGCACCCTAGCGCACTTTACCATGTCTTATCTATCAAAGGGGCATCAGGGGCATCTTTTTGAACATGGAGGCACCAGGGTTGGTCCACCACCCACTGTGTCCACCAGTGACCACAGCAGACTGTTTTTTTGAGTAAAGTACAAGGATATAGACTCTTGGAAAATATTCTGTCAGAAATGTATTCTAACCGTGTTTGAGGAAAGGTTGGCAAAATATAAAAAGTGGCACGAAAGACCCAATGGGAAAGGTGCTGGATCACAAAATACTAAGGCAGAGCTTAAAAAGAGAGATCCTCGCACCAAAGGGCTCCAGTTTGAAGGACGTTAATCTAATGCCATGTGACTTTTGGAGCGCCAGACTCTTCCTCAGACCGCTCCTGATTCACACAGAGCTGCCATCCTCCATAACCACAGTTCAAAAACAGGTGACCCAATAGAACAGGTGTAGATCGTCGTCAATAAAACTGTAGCAAACCTTACAATCATCATTTTGCATTTTTTTTTTAAATATATACCGATCTTTTTGAAAAAGCTCTCTATACGAAAAAGACACAAAAAGAAACCAAAACAAAAATAAAAATCAAAGCTCAGACAAATATGTAATGTATGCATCTCAACATCTGTACGGGAATAACCCAGTCAGACTTTGACCTAATCATTCCAGAACAAGATCCGCAGGCTCTGGAATTTTCCCCTTCGCTGTTGGCCTGCTTCAGGAATGCTACAGTAAGTTTGGGAATTTCATAAACATGTATTTAGAGACGAGACCATTTCATTTCGCTTTGTGAAATTGGCGACCTAGCTAAGTAGAGCTTAGGAAAGAACACATCCCAGAATAGGCCCGAGGTGGGAGCGGAAAAAACCACACAGGAATGGCTGCTGCGAACGCGGCCAAAGAGGACGGAGCGCGGCGTCGAGGCGAAGGGGGCCTTTGCTAGGCTACGGGACAAACGACTCAGAGCAAAAAGGACGCAAGGTTACAGAGCTGCTGCCCTGGAATGTTCTACGAGTATGTGAAACCCGATTACAGGTTATAGCAGACTGTGGAGATGGAGCTTTTTCTCATCCTCAAACCACATCCTGCTGTAGTTTTCTGTGTCTGCCACAGACGATAATGAGGGAATGAAAGGTAGGTGCTCGCTTCAAAAGAGGAATGTAGAGCGTAGTTTTTAAATCAAACAGAGCGGAGACGGGGGGGAAAAAAGTTTGACGGAGCTCTGGTAGATATCTCACTCCAGTCTGAGCTACCGCTGAAAGAAATTACATAACTTCTGCGAGGACCCAGCTGTGTCAAACACACCCAGTTAAACTCAGACACATGTCCATGGTTACAGTCCTTACTAAACATTTGTGCCATATTAGAGAGCGTATAAAAACAAAGTCAGTGTGCCCGGGCTGCGTACATGCCTTTTCTGTGTGTGTTTGTCTGCGAAATTGTGTGTTTGTGTGGTCGCCCAACCCTTTGATTTGGAGTGTGGGAGTGGCCCCTCCATTAAGACCCATAGCTCTCAGACCCATCTACCTAATTACAGAAGGGAGTTAAGCTAAGGGTCAGGGTCTCCACCCACTGCGTCTTGCTCCCTGTCACCCCTCAGTAACTCGAGAATCAACAATGGTCAGACAGCTTGGTGATATAAATAAAGAGGCTGCAGCTGCTGTGTTATTGCAGGTGTCCGAATGCCAAAACCTGGTAGGGAGACTAATTTGTGGACTCATTGCTCCCCTAAAATTTTGGTCACCGAGATGGAATAAGAGAGCGAGCGCACATGCGTACAGATACGCACGAGGTCGGGAGACTTCAGGATGACTGTCAGCGTGTCATTTGTGGACACCAGTGGTTGCCACCGCGTATACTGTACGACAGCGACGTACCGCTAAACTGATGACACAGCACAGCAGTGTTGACACTGGTGGCCGTGCAGCTAAAGGCCTGAAAAATTAAAGACACGCTTCTCGGAAAAAAAAAGTAAAAGTAAAACCTTAAAGGGACAGTTCACCCCAAAATCAAAAAGACCTATTTTAACTTTAATGCAATATATCTGTCTGGAGTACATAACTTGCCAAGGAGGTCAAGTGTCCGTTTGTTGGTTGGTTGGTCAGCTGGATCACACAAAAACTACAGAGCGGATTTCCATGAAACTTGGATGGAGGTCTCGGCCCAGAATAGATTCTATCAACTTTTGGTGTGGATCCAGATTGTTGTGTGTTTTTCTCTTTCTTTAATGTTGCAAGATAGGGTGTTCATCAACATTTTCATATGCAAGGAATAATGGATGGATCTTCTGGAGACTGGTGCCCCCCTCCCGCATACAGCTGGTGCCCCTTTTTATGTTTTTTGCCCCTTGCCCCTCAAACATCCTGAGGCCACCATTGGGTTCCATTTTACTGAGTAACCACGTCATGATTTCTGGAAAGAAACACTGCTGTCGTGTTTTTCGAATCTGTTTTTTTTGCACCACAAGTTGATTCCCATTTGGTTCTCTTGTATTTGGGAGACATCTCTACGGTACAAAATTACAAAACACTAAAACAATCTAAATGGAAAAAATAGCACTACAGGTAAGAAGAAACAAAGGGGTATTTCTGATTTCTGGGTGAACTTTCCCTTGAATAATTTCCAATGCTTCTATTAATGAAAGACAAAGTAGAAGTTAATTCTATAATTCATGAGAAAATCACTCATGTATAAGCCTGTGCCATGGAGGCCATATCACAACAATAGCATTAATAACCAACACACTTTTAAGTATTGAACAAATGTGTTATAATCTAGCATGTTTGACCATGTAGTAGTTTATCTACCCACCAGTGCATCTCAAAATGTACGTCAAGAATAACACACTTTAAACTCAGTCGATGTTAAACTTGGTAAACTAACTTTATCCACAGGACACTAGATGAGTGATTTGATTTCTCAAAGTTGAAGTCAGAGGCAGCTGAATGAAGCTGGGCAAAGTGCATAAAATCAAGTGAAACTGTTTGAGGATGCAAAGAGAAGCAGTGAAGCGTCACTGGCTTAAAAAAGTCAGTGCTGCGGGATTCCTGCATTCAAAGTTTGAGGGGAAAAGAGGATTTCCATCACTTTCAGACTCAGACAGTTTTGCAGCACGGAGCAGCGACTGCTCTCTAGGTGCACAGGTTGTAATCAAGTTAATTAAAGTGAGAAAAGAACGCTGCACGGCGCTCTCTGGGGCCACTGCAATTTTCACCCCTCTCTCCGAGCTGATTTCTACACAAAAACAAGTTTAAATCTTGACCTCGTGAGACCCTACTCCATCTGGCAGCCTGTCACAGTGTCTATGAGCGCTGACTGCCTCTGGAAATCAGGTAGCTTTGAAATGAAGAAATGAGCCATGAAGTAGAAAATTGGTGCAAAAAAAAAATTGCAACCCTAATGGACATCTGACGCCGCACAGTCAAAGGAGGAGAAGTAATCTACCAGTGAGGCGCTGATGCGAGCGCTCTTTCTCAAATATGATATCCTGTGGGTGACATTGCCTACAATCATGAGACATGATCACACGTCAGAAATAGAAAACATTGCCATTCACAGGATGTGATGCTGTCAGTACATGCTCTGTCAGCTAATTCTGGACGAGCTACTTCCCCTCCAGAGAGCACCGGAGTGCTTGTGCAGTTTGTACGTACCTCGTCTCGGCCTGTGGACATGTGGGCACGACACCAGCTGTCTCGCTAGCCTGTCCTTATGGGTAAACAGTCTGGCGGAGGCCATTTTGACTGACCAGTGATTTTTCCCATACACCCCTACAAAAGAAGTCAAATGGACTTTTCAGACTTACTTTTTAGATTCAAAGAGAAAACTGAATTATAAACAGCAATATCCAAAGGGGTGAAGGGAAATTTCACATAGAAATGTTAGTTGACGTGTTAAAGAAGGTACTTAGGGAAGGGGAAGGAGAGTTAAAGGAGATCTATTATGTTTTTTTTCTATTTTCTTTGGTGTGTTATGTAGGTGTTTGTGCATGGAGCAAAGTTCGCGGGAGCTCCTCTCTCCCACAGAAAACAGTGCTCCTTAAACACTTCGTAAGTAGGCCAGCCTTTAATCCCGTGAGATCTTGACATCACTACGTAACCTTGTCACACATTTTCATAATTTATGCGTATATTCACAGTAGAAGTAAAGCTAACTGGAAGACACTGTGAGCGGTGCTGGCTCAGGTGTGTGATCTGACCAATCAGAGCCCACCAGTTATTTGCGAGGGGGGGCCTTAAAGAGACAGGAGCTAAAAACAGAGCTTGTGAATACAGTGCTGCTGCTCTACTGGACAGTACAAGAAAACTGATGAGTTGTTTGAGCATTAAAGCATGTAAAATTATTCTAGTAGTAACCCAAAATAAAACTACTCTAGACCTAAAACTGAGCATTATGTGTCTCCTATAAAAATCGTAGTGTGTTGAGAGACCAACACGTGGTGTCTCCTGGAAAAAAAACATGGCACATTATCTTGTCAGCAACACGAAACAAGAAAGAAAATATGTTTTGAATCAACTTGACAAAAAGAAATAAAAAAAAAAAAAAGCCAAAAGAACCCCAAAGAATTTCTGAATATTTTAAGAAGTAAATAATGGTCGACCCTTGTGCACCAACAAAAACAACAGCAGCAGTTAAACTCCGGCAGCCAACTCATTAAAACCGACCGCAGCTACTCGGCCTCTGTTGCTTTGCACCAGCTCTCAGCTCACAAAACACACGCCAGATGTGGAAACGGCATTGTGCACAAACGGCTGAGCACCACTGGTAAGCAACATCTGTGCCATGCACAAGTGGAACTGGGAACGAAGAGACTCACGGTTGTAGAGAGTAAATGAAATAGGAGTCTCGTTGTGAGACGTTGCACAATTAGCAATTAGCAGGATGTTCTCTCTCCATGAGTGCACATTATATGTCAAGACAAGTCTTTTTTTTATGAATAACAAACGGTTGTCCAATTAGCACCGACTAAGCATGACTTAAAAAACAACATGACTTTTTTTGAAAACAGAGCGTCTGTATGTGCAGGATAAACCTTGCTTGGTTGTACTGCTTGACTTAAAGCTGGATTCAAATATCTAAGATTAAAAAACATTACATTTGAATGTGAGTGTTTTTTTTTTTACAATATCGTGGAGCTTTTATTATAGCCTCTAAATGTGCCCTGCTGCAGAAGCAGAAGCACTCTTGCCTGAGTGAAAAAGAAGCCAGAAAAACACCCTGCTTTAATTGTTTGTTTGCAATACAGCTCCCTTGGCCCTGAGCCTCAACTGAGCTAAATCAAAAGTTTTTGAAAGAATCTTATCTCACTCTCTCCTTCTGTTTTTTCGGCAACACAAGCTTGTTTATGACTCTGAAGTCTGTTTTTTTTCCCCCGTTACATGTATTGACCATTTTTCACCAGCAGATACGGCAGAATGTGTCAAGCAGAAACAAAACCAAAAAAAACCAACCCTCCAGATCTCACCATCAGATGAAATAAAAAGACATAAAAGGATTACAATGTGTTATTACAGGACCTTTAATCGTGGCAATGTCGACTGGAAACAGACAACAGCCGGTTGTGGGAACTCTAAACAATCTACACCCTTTTTCTTTTTTTTTTTGGGGGGACTCCGCGGTGATGCTGCTGAGTCACAAATGAGCCGCGCTATAGATAAATCTGGAACAAAACACAAAGAGCTGGATGCACACTCACGCCTGACTGCACACTCATCACACCAAAGCCAGATATTTTAGACTGCTGGTGAACCAAATCTTAACATGTATTTTTGCTGCCCTGTCATGATGTTAGTCATGAAAGGTTCTTTTCACAAAGTAAAAAGCAGCCCTTGTGAGCACTAAGGGCAAGCAACCCCCCACTGTTACATACCAAAAAACATCTTTGCTTTCTATGTTTAACTGTTCCACACGAAATACAAAAAAATAAAAAATGGTTCATGAGTCTTGAAACCTGCAGGATTTCTCCCCACTGTGGGTGATTTCACACTGAGCGTCGGCTATCTGCTTGTTTTAGGTTTCATGCTTGGGTGTGCATGTAGCCACTGGAAAAGCCTGGAAGCTGGAAGACCTGCAATGTGCTCTATCAGAGTAGCACAGAGCGGCAAGCTTTTAACCCCAAGGCCAAGGACACACATGTGAATCCCACACACACACACACACACACACACACACACACACACACAGTACAAACACACACACAAACACACACACACACACAAAAGAATCTGCGAGGAGGCTGAATGAGGACACAAAACAGTGAATCAGAACTTTAGAGATTTTGGAGAGCAGAATCAAAACAGTTTGGGGAACACACTTAATAACTTAAGAACTAGTGTTCTCATATCTGTGTGCTAAATATAAAGCTGGAGTCAGGAAACAGTTAGCTTCGCCTAGCATACAGTCTGGAAAACTGGATAAACAGATCCTGGCTCTGTCTAAACCATAGACCATGTAAAACATGGACATTGTGAAACATCATAATGATGTCACAGTTTTTAAATCACTTTTCTCAGCTCGATTAAAGTTTTATTAATATAAAACCTCCAAAAAAAATCATAAATCAAAGAGTCATTATTGACCTGTTTCCAGTTTGAGTTGTCCTGTCGACAGTTTTATAATGGTGGTCTATAGAAAATTGCTTGTTGGGGCTGCAAGTGGCCACTGGGCAAAATTGGAAGCAAGAGGCTGAGTGGCGCCACTGTATCCAGGTCTCAACAGTAAATCCAATTAATGTCAACGCCTGACTCATGACCCCTGACTGATCCAAAAACTGGCAAAAGGGTTGGAGCGCTGTTGGTGGAGGTGAGGAGGGTCGGAGGCAGCGTGGGCTGCTACAGCTAGCAGTTAGCTTTCGTTTAAAGTTCCCATGCCCTTGGTTTATACATATCTTTTGGCCTTGAGCTGGGAAATTATCTAAAGTGACCAAAAGCATTTCTCGTACCAGGCTGTAATTGACTCACTTTGGGAGCAAGCCTCAAGTGGTGATTGGAGGAACTGCAGTTTTTTGGACTTCATTTCCTGCCTTAGGGGTTGCCGCTTGGTCCAAACTTGAAAAAAATTTAAATCAGCCTTTCAGCAACTTTGTAGATAACTCATTTCATTTAGAGGTGCTTGTAGGCAGACTTTATCTTATCTCCTCCATTCCTGCTGTTTTGCTCAACTAATCTGCTGCTGGCTCTGGCTTCCTATTTAGCATATACTCATCAGAGTGGCATTTATTTTCTCCTCCCAGCTCCGAATTCCAAGCAAATAAGCTGATTTCGAAAAATGTCAAACTATTCCCTAATCAAGTTATCCCCTCCGTCTTCTTGTGGCTTCTCACATTTTGAATTACAGGAGAAAATCAAACAGCATACAGGCGGGCGGACACATGTTTCGTGCTCACATGCAGGAAGTCTGTGGCGCGCATGTAAATCACCCGCTGCCCCCCCCCCCCCCCTCCCGAGACATACGTGGAGGGGTGTGGATGAAGTTCAGGGTGGAAAGAGAGGAACAGGGGGAAAGAATGGGGGCAATGGAGTGAAACGAGGAGACAAAAAGAGGGATCAGAAAAGAGCCAGTGAATTACTACAGAGGACCAGAATTCCTTCGGGTTCGTCATGTGACAGAAGAAACAGATTCAGGAAAAACAGCTGCTGTACTCTGAAGCGCAGTGAGGAAATGAAAAGAAAGAGAGTCAGAGGGGAGAGACGGGGAGAGAGGGTTAGAGTGAGAGACGGCAAGAGGGGGAAACAGGAACAAATTTTTATCAAATCAGTTCGCAAGCCCTCTGCGGAGGTCAGTGGAGGAAGATGAATTGCCCTATCTGGCAGCTGGAGCTTCCTCAACGGCCTGAAATCTCTTCAGCGGAGAAAAACATAACGATTCCACCAGGAAGCACAGACTCATGCCCACACAGACATATGAGTACTGTATATACAGCACATGAACAGGGGCTGAGACACACGGCGCTCAATTACTACCAAACTAGGGGTTCCTCCATCTAATGTGATTATTTGTGAGCTGTAATGAAAACTGGGAGCTTACACAGAAAGCAAAATGATGATTAAAGGCTCTAATGATAAAGCAATATACTTCCTATGGAGTGTGATGGGGTTTTATTGCTTCCTGGCAGGAAGCGTTGGCTCAGGGGCTCACCCAGCTGTGAGAAAAAGACTTGTGTCTTACGGGGTCACGGCAGTAGATGCGTGCATTCCTCTGCACATTGTTACAAGTTATAACTCTAATCCTAACAAGGTGTGCGTCCGTGCGTGTACGTGTCATCCGCGTGTGGGTCGAAAACAGACAAACTATTGATCACGGCACATCTAGATCTGACATCGCATCTCTGTCTGCAGCGAGCAGAGTCCTTATCAGAATCAGAGTTTGCTCACCGGTGAGCGCGGCGGTGACGGCGCTGCAGGTTTTGCCCTGCAAGAACAAACAGACTGCATAAAGAGGAGCCTGTGTGGTGCTGAGTCTCACACTGGAGTGAGGCACAGGAGAGAGAAAAAAAAGAAAAAAGGTTGTGAAAGCCTGATGATGATGAAGGACAGGAGACAGAGGAGCGATGCTCAGTGAAATGATGGAATGGAATGAGAGACCTGCAGTCCAAAAAGTTAGGGAGTTGTAATAGCTTTCTGGATAGCCTTGTCAAAACTGAGACCATGTCATAAAATATTTCCACAGGGGGAAAAAAGCTGGAGCTGCGCACAATGTGTGACTGTGGTCCTGTGAAGCGTGCTACTTTTCTCATTGGTCCCAACAATAGACCTTTATGGGACTGTTAGACAGTTCTGTTAGAGACAAAGAGGTGTGATTTCAGCGCAGGGATGATGCACTCCAGACATACAGCATATTGTCGCCACACTTAAAGGTCAGTGGCTGTCAATTAATTAAGAAATAGCCCTTTAATGTGATGGATTCTGTTGGTATTAATATGTATTTCAGACCACATGATACAATTAAAGGATATGAAATGATTCAAAAATGGAAAACCCCCACAATTCCTACCACCAAAAGAGTCCTTAAAGTCCTTAAAGAGTCAGGAGCTAAAACAGAGTGTCTCAGATAGAAGGACTGGACAGTATGCACAAACTGATGTACTGTGTGTAGTTGTAACCCCAAAATAGGCATATTATGTCTCTTTAAATCATGTTTTATATATATATACATATATATATATATATATATACATATATATGTATATATATATATATATATATATATATATATATATATATATATATATATACACATATATATATATGTATATATATATATATATATACATATATATATATATATACATATATATATGTATATATATATATATATATATATATACATATATATATATATGAAAAAAACTGCAGTATGTTCCTATGCAAAAATAAAATCTTCCCTTTTTTTTTTACATCATTTAGTAACAAATGAACCCCACAATGACGTTCCGGGGCAAACTATGAAATAGTAGAATATTGGTGCCACAGCCTACAAACGTTCCTATTCACTTCGGGGAAATAGCAAAAATCCTAGTCGATAAAATAAGGTAGAATTCAGCCTCTCTGTCAGCAAAAAACAGACATGCAACAGTGCAAGAACTGGAGGAAAAACAAAACATAAAACAAAGTCGAAAAAGGCTGCCTCCACAATAACCTCCACACATGTAGAAATGGAAATTTCTTAAAGAGACTTATTCAGCAAAAGCTGTCAGAGAAAGTTAAAAACAAGCTGGTGTCTGAGTCAGAAATGTTTCTACATGAACAGGAAATCGGACCAGGAGCAGAGCTGGGTCGAAGACACAACGTGCCCTAATGCCAGGCAGTTTTCCACAAGTGTCCAGAAGCTGATTTACTTAAATGAGATAATCGCTGCAGTCTAATTCACCTAATACATCATCATTATAATCATATTTGGGGAATATTTTGCTGGCCTAATTACTACTTTTGGGATAAACTCTTCCAAGCCATGACTCTTCCTTTCCAAATTTAACTGTTTTCCATTCACAGCAGCGCTGCACAGATACAAGTTAATTCTGGCTGCGGTACTTACGTATGTGATATGTGTCTCTGAGCATGTGAGTTCTTTCGCATGTGAACCCAGACTCTCTGTGAAAACCCCAATCTCTCACTATAACTGCACAGTGGATGGTGGCCTCCGTGCCTTCATCCGCTGTTACATAAATACTCATTTGACGGAAACTGCTGTCAGACTCCATCTTGGTCTGCAGTGCTGGTCAGTGCCAGGTTAAACCGCTGCTGGACCCGGAGGCTGCCACGCCTTTGTTTTGTGCTCAGTCCTCACAGGATGTGCGTGAGTGTGTGATATGTGACACGTGTGGTTTGAACATTTGATTGCATGTGCAGTCTGTTTGTGAGTGTGTGTGTATGTGTGTGTGTGTGTGTGAGAGAGTGAGAGAGGGTGAAAAACAATGATAGAAAAGGTTTGCGTTTGTGTGTTGAAGGGAAGAAATGTGTGTGCGAGTGTGAAAGTGCGCAGGGACATTTTACAGTGCCCATTACCAGAAGCCACAGGATGTGCGTCTGCAGCAGACCACCTTGTACCCCATGACATCACCGCAGTGCCTCCTGAAACACCATACACACATGCCTGCACGCATCCCCACACACACACACACACACACACACACACACACACACACACACTTCCTCACACGTTATTTTTTCCCTGCCCTCATCAGGTGCCAAATAAAGTGCATTTGCCATGTGTCGAGCACATGTCGGTGACCGTGATCTGCCCCAGTGAAGAAGAAGAAAAGAACTTTGACAAACTTTTAAATAACAGTTGAGGGTCTCGCGTATCGTGTTCGCATAACCAAAAACATGCTTTTGCTGCGCTGTCCGCGCTGTGAGGCATCCTGACGGATATACAAACGTTTTATCCAGGCCGAAGCGAACAATGTACATGGAGTGACAACGTCTGAACAGTTTGGTGATAATGCAGTGACAGGCGTTTGGCACCTCACTGGACCACAGTGGCCAGAAAAGAGAGCAAAGAGCGACAACCGAGCAATAAACAACAGATGGCAGCTCGCACTTCCAAGAACAGCGAAAGAGTTTTTATAGACAAAGGACTTTGAGAGAGGCTGTGTAATGCGGTAACAATCGGGGCATTTTAAAATCATTCCAAAATCATTATGAATTAAATTTGAGGGGTGCAATCCGAAGGCGAACCACAGCGACCCCTGCCAACGATACTAACCACGTCCAGATATGCAAAACAAGATCAAGATAGGAATTAATCAACTGTGACTTAATTGATGGAAGTAAAGATGGCGTGTCCAGTTCCAAAGTAGGACTTTGAAGGTTGAGTCTTGCCCAGAGTGCACCATGGACACCTGGACACCATTATTATCTCAGAATATATAATAAGGCAACTTACTGAGGCTGCGTAAGGCAAAGTTCGGTCAACTGATTCAATCTGTGGCGCAAAACGATTGTGTGATGTAAGAGCTTATTGAAGCATGAACTATGATTCAGCTTGAGTACCAGAGGAAGTTGCATCCCGACTATTTTTATCACCTAAGTGTTTCTTGCGCCAGAGTAGATATCCGTTGGTCAGCGGGTCATGAGGGGGCCATAAAATCCAGATTTTGAGGTTTTTAGAAAAAACAAGCAAAGATTATAGCAGTGTTAAAGAATGTACAGTCGTAATTATTTGGCAGACTTTGTATCAATGGGCGAGGTAGCTCAAAAGCATGACTCATGTACGGACAGAAACAAGCAAAACAGACTCTTCCTAACGACAAGGCCTTATCGATGCCAAACCAATCACTCTCCTCCTTCCCTCAATCTTGAATCTAGGCTTCTCCAAATGGAGGATCTTGTCAACATCTCAAATGAAGGTGCAACATCGGACTTCCATAATCGCAAACAGGATTTTGAGCCAATGCATTACCCAGATACACCATCTACTTGTCGCTACCAGGGCAGAATTCAAAGCAGCGTCTTACATTGTCCTCAGAATGAAGATTTTTACATCTTAAGCCTAGGTTCTTCAATATGGTGAGACCCAAAGTGGTACGGTAAGAACTCGCGAGTGGCTTTGTAGAGATGACCGAGTCATTTTGGTCCGATTGCCCTCCCGTTCTTACAACCAGCGTGTCAAAAACAGCAGCCTGTCAGTGGCCTTACGGTTCCAAGTTTGATGCTGTAGGTACCCCTGTAGTGTTACCTCTTGAGGCGCCACTCTAGCGCAGTCGCATACAGAGCAACAAAAGACCAAGTTGCATGCCGTTTGAGTCAGGGGGGATGGGATGTTCACTGGACTGGATGTTACATATGTAAGTTAAGTTAAGTCACTTAGCAATTTTAAGACCAAGTTTGATCTTTTCTTGAACCTTACAAAATCATTTTGGCGCTTAAAACCTATCCTAACCACCACCATTTTGACAACCTTTGTAACTTTCCAAAAGTTGTATGTCATAATATGTGAACCGTTTACAAGCTTTATTTTGAAAGTCTAACCAGGCATTGCATAATATGTACTTTTGCTAAATTGACCGCAGAGCCCTTCATGTCCAAAGCTGACCCTCGCGGGGCTGAAAGAGCTTCATATTTTGACGTTTAAGGCCACCAACAACAACGAAAATCAGCTAAAACAGAGCCCTGCAAAAGAAAGACCAGTTGTGCATCTTTAACATAAAAACATTTCAAAAGTGCTTCGTCTTTACTGAATCTGCACCTGTTAAATCAAATACTTCTATGCCCTCTGTTGTGACCCAACACATACACGGTATGCGTCTAACCATGACTGCATTTTGTCCATTTCACCTTCACCCACTCCTGGGCTTTTTTTTTTTGTCCGGCACTTTCTCTGGCACCCAAACCCAAACCACAAGCTCTAAAGGAGAAGCAATGAAGAAATATACACCTATTATGGGTCATTAGGAGCCTCATTTTCTTCATAAAGTGGGTTTCCTTGCAGCGCCACCAGAGTGCCAAGTGTACTCCTTCTCTGTTTCTGTTTTTCAGAGGCAGGCAGAGTGCTGAAGGTGCTCAGTCTCCCTCTGCCTCCGCTGTGCTAATATCACATCTTGGGTTAGAGGCAGCACACTGAAACCCTGTACTGTACTCTCGCAACAGGCACCCTGCTGAGCCCAACATACACACACACACACACTCTCTCTCTCTCTTCTCTTTCACATCTCCCACACACATATAGCCACTGTACACATGCACGCAAGGTGGAGGCAAACAAACACAGCATCCACACGCTGTTGATTCATGCTAATACCGGCTGGGTACAGCTCCACGGTGTTAAGGTGAGGGAAACTCTCTCACCCTTGACTGGCCTCTTGGAAAACGTGGGCACGGCTTCAAATTTCGGAACCAAACACTGGCACTCACAGAGAGAGAAATAACTAGCTTTCATTCATAAACACCATCTGACGGGCAGCTCATTGTCATTTGAGGGCAGCGATGATGATTAACTCTCAATCGTGGTCGGGCAGCGTGGCTTTGAATGGGGAGCATTCATTCATGGTATAAGACTGGCATGCGTTAATCTAGTGTTTGCACGTTCTTTTAAGAGAAAAAGTGTGAGAAGTAAATGCTGCACTGAACATTCAGATGGTGTGGACAGAGTAAAAAAGCTATGATGCGTCCACACCCAATTCAAAGGAGCTGGATCCAAGTTACATTTCAGACCTCAATATGTCATCGACATTCTGGAGATGTCAGCACGAAACCGTGCGGCAGCACTGCATTTGTCCAACTCTATTTGCGGTCACTCATGGTCATTTTTGTCCTTATGCTATTGCGCACAGTTCACAAACTCAGACAGTCTGCACCGGCCTGTAATCAATGTGTCATGTTGCTTTCAGCTCTGCCTATAAATACACAAGTAAAAATCTGTCCCACTCGTTAGGACTCCAGTCTGCTGGATGACATTGTCAGAGGGATTAAAGGAAAGGGAGAGGCGAAGATAACAAGGGAGAGAGGAGATCAGAACAGGCTAAGAGTAAAGGACATCAGGCTAATGAGCAAACAACGCAGAGGAGGACGGTCTACTCTTCAAACTGCTTCCCTAAAAACCCATTTAATATTTCAAAGCACAGAACATGGACTTCTTGAAAAGCCAGCTTTGAGTGGTGTGGCTTTCCATCTCGGTGGGGCAGCCGGGGAATCTGGGAGTAGTTTAGTGGGAAGAACATGGGCCTGGTTACTGCTGGTCCCTCAACCCCTGTATTTAGACCAACCCACTGGGATCCTTTGCTCTTATAAATAGACAGGCAGTAACTTGTACACCACAGTCTATTTTAACATATGTTACTGACACATATGTGACTGAGCAATGTGTGTCTCTCGATTAATGTGGAATCACTGGTTTGGAGTAACTTTACTACTACCTTTCAGAGGGCACGTGATCATTTAACCGTAAAACAAGGAATCTCTGTCTGTCTGTCTCTCTGTCTGTATGTGATTAGCCTATCTCGAGAACTGTTTACCCGATCTACTTCACAATAGACAGGTGTGTTGCTGAGGACCCAAGAAAGTGCAGGGTAGAAATTCGGTGGAATTTCCGATGACATGTTCAATACCAATAAATTATGAATTAACAGCGAAAACTGTTCTGACCAGCAGCAGGTGCACGGCTTAATGTGTTGTGTCACACATATAAGGAGAAACTCCACAAATCTTCTTTCTCTCTAATGTCTGACATACACTTCAACATTACAGTAACAGAGAGCAAAGTGCCACCTTATGTTATCTCATGGGGAAGCAGACGTAAACAAAATTAATAGAAGGTTAAACGTGCCTCGATGAAAGGGGAGGCGCGTTTACGTGTTTAACACAGGTTTTCAACTCTTCAGCAAGAACTGGAGGAGAGATTTTAAATATTTTGTAGACAGTAGTATGCTAGCCTACATTAGCATCAAGGGCTAGAACATTTACCGTTGCTTGGCAGCACTGTCAGCTGCTCTGGGACGCCTATCTTACCAGTGGGTGGAGTGGGTGGAGTTAAATATATTGAAGCATTATTTTTTTCCTCCTCAAATATAGACTTGATTTTTAATCAACAAGCTAGTGTATTTATCTTAATTTGTGTTCAGTGAAGTAAATATAACTTAAGTAGAACTAAGGAAGTGGCTCAGTTTCTCATTATCGTGTCCAAGTGCTGCCATTTACGTGCAGTGAATTGTAGTTGACTTGCATGATTTCAGCGCTGGATTCTTTTGTTTAACTACACTAACAGGAAACACCAGGCATATAATTCCAACATGGTGCATCACAGACACCAGGAATAAACAAAACTGTACTTGTGCCTTATGCTCTTCTTTTTTTTTTTTTTTTTCCCTGAATGTTTCGTATGTTTACTACTCACTGAAGCACTCCGTGCTGTTGTCTGTCTGTGCAGGCTCCAGCTAAGCGTGGCCTTGAAGATCGGGCCTCTCTTTAATTTAGCAATGTGGGCTGGGCTACGCTAGCTAGCGGTTAGCGGCTCGCTTAAACCCTTCAGAAACACCTCATTAAAACAGAACAGCTAATTATAGACAGGTCGACACTGAGCTACATGCTAGAGCCACGATGCATGACAACCTGTTATGAAACATACGAGAAAAGTTGTTAGGGTCACCTTCAGCGGTTCAGAGACACTTGCATGGGGAAGATGGATGATCGTTGGCTTCCAATTATGGTCAGCTGGCATGGAGAGAGTTAGGTTGTGTTTAAAAAAAAAACACGAGAACAGAGGAGAAACAAAGAAAATTTTAAATATACAGGCCGGTTGATGGAAATGGACAGTCATGTTAACGGATAATCCCCAAAGGCCGTGGTCTCATTATAAACTTTGTCTTTCACCTCTTCTTTTACTGTGTTTTCAGATTGTATTCAACTATGTGTCCCCTGAAGCAAACTACACAAACAGACATAAACAGAAGTACATATTTTTCCTGTCAGACAGTCAACAGCAGCCATTTAAACCCACAGATTATATGAATCTGTCAAATATGTCTTGCCAGCATAATTTACAGCCAAAGTCTTAGTAGACTACAATCAGCAGTTTTCATACCAAAAACAAGTTGTACTCTACTAAAAGCAGAGCTGGAATGTAAGCAAAGAACATTTACTCAAGTACAGCTATATACTTCTACTCCACGGCATCCCAGAGGATAATACTGCACTTTTTATTCCATTTTGCCTGACAGATTTAGTTTTCGGTTGCTTTTCAGATTTTAATTATTCACAACTGCCTTTCCAGTGATTCTTAATGTTTTTGATGTTAAAAGGATGAAGGATGACAAAGGATGAAGTGTTCCTTCATGGACTGAGAAAATTATCCTACTTCTTTAGCTAAACATACTTTTAAAAAAAATCGTCTTTGATTAGCTGGTAAATCCATCGTCACATAGCTGAAAACTGGATGTTTTTCTGAGCTCGTGACAAGCTTAGTTTATGTTGTTCTCACCAACACGTTCTTACTCCCGACTCATCTAACTTAGCAGCTTGGTCAGTGATCTCAAGTAAACTATGATGCTCTACTTACCCTTTTATCATGTCAGTTTTGCACCTGACTTGCTCCAGGATCAAGTTAGCAGTAATAAGTATGCAACGTTTGGTTAGGCTTTCAATATAAAGCTTGTGAACTTGTGAACTTATTGATGTGTAAATGTTGTGTTTTGGTTAGGCATTTAAACTACTTAGTTAGGTTTAGGCACAACAACTACTTAGTTATGTTTAAGCACAAAAACATTTTGGTTAGGTTTAAGCACAAAAACTATACTTACTTAGGTTTAGGTGTATAAATTACTTGGTTAGGTTTAAGAACAAAAACTACTTGATTAGGTTTAGGCAAAAAAAAACCCACTTGGTTAGATTTAAGCACATAAACTACATGCTTAGGTTTAAGCATATAAACTATGTGGTTA
The DNA here is from genome assembly GCF_900880675.1 of Sparus aurata. Lineage (NCBI taxonomy): Eukaryota > Metazoa > Chordata > Actinopteri > Spariformes > Sparidae > Sparus > Sparus aurata. The sequence goes on along the minus strand of NC_044208.1, from coordinate 19,354,102 downwards.
GGTTTAGTAAAAGATCATATTTTGGGTTAAAATAACTATGCTCTGTCATGTAACATTACGTGTTACGCTATGTAAGTTATGTAAGTAACTTGAACTCTGGTGTCCTGGGGGTAAGTCCTGTGTATGACCCATCAAATTACTCCTAACCAGCCCTCCATATTGGTCTTATTTCTTTATACTGGTGCTTCAGGAAGCAACACTAGAGGGTCGACAACAATGTCAAACGAAGAAGTGACAATGAGCTCAACCTTAAACATCTACTTAAGATGTTTAAGGTTGAGTAAACTGCAACATACACATGAATGCAGCGGTAGCATCAATCTAAAACATCCCATATAATAGTACAGAAACCATTTTACTACACAATGAATACTTTTGCTTTTGATACTTTAAATAAACTGTTCTGATTATAACTACTATTATCACAGATTCAAACAGAAGGATGTGCACTCTCGGAATCACCGGCGAGGTGATACTCGTGTACAGTAGACTCGCTCGCAGAAAAAACACGCGTAAAACAACAACACACGCACATGAACGGGCACGCCAGTGGGCAGAGGGGAGATACAGAAGGGCTTAGGGAGACAGTGGTTTTGAATCCTGCGGTTGAGTATGTAATGGAACTGCATGTAATGATTAGAGACGCACACGTTCCAGCTGGCAGTGCCACACAGCCAACGCACCCAGTGGCACTGTGTGTGTTTGTGTGAGTTTGTGTCACACACACGTCCACTGCAGTTTGTAGGACAACAAAAGAGGCTGCATGCGTTCAGCTCTGAGTTTTTGCTGTCCAGGAAAAAACTGAAGTGGAAGCTTCTCGCAGCCGTGCAAGAGAGGAAACAGGAGACGGAGGAGGAGGAGGAGGAGGGAGAGCGAATACAGCACGGTGAGAGAAGCGATAGACGGCAGGAAGATGTAGAAAGTGAAAGTGGCAAAGGAGCAGATGGGGATGGAAAAAGACGGAGGCTGGGTAAACAGTAGAAGAGAGTGTGGCGATTCTCGGGGTGAGAATGTGCTGTAAAGAATTAGAGCAGCCTTCAGCGGAGTGATGGATGGATTTACAGGACAGGCAGGTCCAACTGGCACAAACGCGGCGCAGCCAAAGTCAGACTGGTGCAGTAAAAAAAGAAAAAGGCGGTCGAGGGCCAAGAGTCAGGCAAGTTGTTCTGGGCCCGGCCAGTGGAAACACTACACAACCAAGGATCTGGGCCAGTGAACCAGGCCAGACAACTGATGGCTTTTCAAGGGGTGCAACAGCAGCAGCAGAAGCACTGTGTGTTTAAGGATCGGCCCTGAACTACAGAGCTACCAAATTAACCTCCAGCCGGGTTTATCTGAGGTCTCCATGCGACTCTTGACCTCTTGTAAAAGTCCGAAGAGATGCTAATGTACTGGGGTGTGCTACATTCCTGAAGTTCTCCGCTCGGTCGCAAAGCAACAAAAGGTGAAACCCTCACTCTCGCTTTCAAACACACACACAAATACACGCACACACAAGTTAAATGCAACCATCATTCTCCAAGCCTGTAATTAACACCACTATCCACGCCCGCTGCCTTCTCTGTTGAACCAATCCCCTGCTGAGAATAAGGACCCAACCTCAGTTTTGACCAGGACGGGAAAAAGAAAAGAAAAAAAAGTTCTTGGAAGCTGGGCGTTTGTTTGTGAGTCTTTGGATAAAGACTGTGTTAATTTTGGACTGCGTCGCTTTCACTCAAGATGTCTCTTCGAAGCATCTGGAAAATGCGGTTTCTCCGACAGACCGGAGCATTTGTACAGTTATGATTGCAGCTTAGAACTTGCAGCACTACACACTGCACGTCCTGGCTGCGGTTTCAGCGGCCCGGGGGAGGCTCGGGGTAAACATGAAGAGAAAGGTCATAAGTGTGACAGGTGGTGGCAGGATGTGGATTTTAGCACCAAACCTCACTTTTTTTGGAGGGCGGGCATAATGTCCCGTCAGTCACCATTATGAAGCCCAGAAGGAGGGTGACACTACAAAAAAGACAGAAAGAGGTGGTGGGAGACAAAGGTGCACTTCAGGCGAAGGGAGAGCACATTTTGAGACGGAGGTGCGAGATCTGGCCGAGGCGAGGTTTGCTTTCCACGGGGGACGACCACATTCCATCTGAACATTTCAAAATTGCTTTTTTTCGGGGGGCCGACCTCAGAGCGTCCACCCTCTTCTTTTGCCATCAGTGCATTGATCCGTCTCAGCCCAGACAAGATGAAATACCTTTATTCTCTGAGGATAGTTACAGTACTGCTCTATCTGTTGCAAGCAGGGACAGGAAAAAAAATCACTACTGATAATATAAAGACGTTATGCCTTTTGTGATGTGGAATGCTGTGCATAGCACCTTAGGGATTTAGAAAAGACCTTGGAGTTTCCTCAGTCTCTGGAAAAAGCACATAAATTGGTATTAATCTCTATCAGGTTTAACTACAAAGGCTCATTAAATAAGACATTATGGGTCACATTATGGAATATTGGCAGCAGAGAACATATCTCCATCCAGATTTCCATCCAAACACTGCTAAAGTTAACATCTAGCATCATCTTTGCAATAAAAATTAAAGAAACAGTTATAAGTCAGATGTCAAGGCTGCCCGCAAGGGCGACAAGGCCTTTGGTTATCATTTTTTAAGTAAGTCAGACACTACTTCAGGCTGTTATAGAGATATGGCTTCCTGACTGACAGGCAGAAATAAAGACCTGTTGCATAAGGCTCTGTTTGGACGGGGGGGTTGGTGGGAGGGGTCAGACCACATCTTTTCAAGCTTTTCCTCTTTATTTAGCTTGGCCCTCGGATGTGTGGAGTGGCTCTGTAAAAACTTCTTCCCCTAAACAAAAATAAATGCATTCTTTCAAGCTTGTGTGAAGAGTGCGTTTCTTGTAAAATACCTAAAAGCCGGAGAGCAGAGCAGAGCACACAGACTCAGCTAAGGGGAAAATGTCGATGTTGAAAATGAAATAAAAATGGAACGTATAAAGTCACTTCTTGCAGCAGATGCGTATTATCAATGACGGGATTCAATCTTTTACGTAAGCTGTACAAGCAGAGGGATCGTGAACTTGTGTGTTTGTGTGTTCTCCCAGTTGTCCAGAGGCCTGGCTCCATGGAAACATTGTTTGAACACTCTGTAATGGTCTTTTTTAAAAAATACAGAGTCCAGTCATATTTCCTCAAAGACCAACTGGGGAGCTTTAAACTGTACATGCACGGACTCGCACACAAAGAAGTGTGAGCAAAAAGAAAATACATACAAATTAAGTTTGTCTTTAACATTTTGCGTTCGGGGCTTTTCTCGGGAGCGAACAGGTCTGTGCAGAGCAGATGATGAAAGACCCCCGTAATCATGAGGGCTGAAAATGATAATCTGTGTTTTGGTATCGTTTTACAAAAAGGCAACTCCCGACGACTTTGAAGAACCCACAGCCGACGTCGTCCCCTTAGGCCTCAGTCACGTCGTCTGGAAAAATATAATTCAGCGACTGTTGTGATCATCTGCGCTGACTTCTACAAGCGTCTAGCTAGTCGGTTGAGAAGACCGTTTGAGTCATCGTTCATGCAAAAATGTCAAACCTTTGCTGCTCCCGGCTTCTTAAATCTAAGGATCGGCTGCTTTATTTGCCATTCGGATTGCAAAAGAAGAGTATTTGGGCTTTGGGCCACTGACTACCACTCTGTGTTCATGTGGTGACGTAGAGTGGAGGGAGGAGATCACTTGGTGCACGGCGGACAGGGAAAAAAAAACGCTTCCAGAAGCTATTAGTGTTTACTTGAAAGCATAATCAGTGAACACTCATCGATTTCTCAGCCGCACCACTGACATATGTTCACCTTTTAAGGCTGATATTACAAACTTGTTGCACAACAGTTGCCTTTCATCAGACAGGGAACAGCATTAGCTTTCATCTCAAGTCATGTTTCTGGTCACACAGCGAATCTGAGTCTAGCATTCTTGTCTAGTATTCACTTTTGGCTTCTTTTTATGGTGTCCTCGACTCGGTGCACAGCGGACAGGAAGTCCTGAAAGTAATTCCTGGCTCGTTAGCTGCTAAATGCTCCACTCCATCCATCCATCTGCTCGTCGCCAACTTTGTCCGTCTGACATTTGCTGGCGGGCAGGCGGGGTACAGCCGATTCATCAGAGCTTTTTTGCCGAGCGCAGCTGCGTAATGTATCTGGATACGACGCTGATTGGTGAGCGGTGACAGTGAGAACCCTTTACAATGAGTTAAAAGACGATGTAACCTTCCACAGAACAGAGTTTAACTGCACAGTTAGATGAAACTATAACTCTCTGCGGGTTCACAGTCTGCAAACATAGTCATGTGATCCACTGTTACTATAAAAATATTATTTATAATTGTTTTAGAGACTTCTGACATACTCTGATACATAAAAATGCTTTTGCAAATAGCCTCCAATTCTCAAATTCATTAGACAAACTGGTTTCCTCATTTGACTCAGCTGAACCGAGGCTGTATAAAACTTTAAAGTGCAACGCAATACATTTCCTCCAACCAGCACATAGTGGTTTTAACAGCATGGGCTGGGCATTGCTGCTCTATCTGCCCTGCTGTATATTTAAGGCTGCTATTTTAAACCTCTATATATTTTTTCATTGCCATGAAACGAGGCTAACAGACAGGGCTGTGGTGGACTCACTCAGAATAAAGATAGGCAGAGTTGCTTGAACAAGGTATGTCCCTGACCACCAGGCAACATGTTTCCTCTTAACAAGCCCCATAACAACCAATTACTTGGCTTTGGGCTTTTGTGTTTGCCACCCCGGACTCTGAGGAGAAAGTCAGAACACAGTTACTGAATTAAATTGGAAAGTAATTGCTTGACTTCTGTGACCGCGAAAAGACCTGCTGTTTGATGACAAGTGTACATGTGGCCAGTGGAACGGAAACGAGGGCTCAACAAGTTGGGTGTTCTGTGGCAGTAAACAGAGGAATGCAGAGTGTTTCAACTTTTGCCAAAGTAAGCAAAGAAAACTTCCCAAACGGGCCAACAGCTCAAGGGCACAGAGATATGAGGGAGGGCGACGTTGATCCAAAAATCAACAGCCCTCACACCAAACAGACTGCAATTATTCTGCTTCTAATTCTGTCATGAAAGGACCTGGATTAAGATTATAGGTCTCATCCCCTCTGGATGAACGGGGCAGAGCTGATTGAGGTGGGGCGTTCGGCTTACATGCAATAAGCGGACACCTAATTTTCTCACAGGGCCCTCTATTTATCTTGGCACAGATCTTCTTTTCAAATTATGGGATAGTCATCCTCTTACAAGCATCAGCCAGGGTACCACCCAGTGGTTTGTGGGCCCTGAGCCACCCACCCGTTCATGCACCGCCACAGCAGCTGACATAAAAGTCACCAAAACCAGTCATCATCAGTGTCTTGGCAACCCCTTGAAAACAGCACTCGCGTTCCCCAAAACAACCCCCTTCTGAACGGAAGCACTATGATGTCTTCACTCTATGGAGTACAAGAGGCTGGACAAGTTGGGATATAAAAGCTTTCAAAGAATTAGCTTGCTCTTTTAGGAAATACACTTTTTTTCTTGTCAAAGGTCACATGTTCATTTTGGTTCAAGGAATAGTTAAGGAAATATTCATTTGCTGCATAATACAGGGGAAATAAGATACAGAGGGCAGAATGATTCCATTCCTAAATCTGTCTATTATTATCATGGTTAGCCTGACTTTGCTCAAAGACTGGAAACGGAGGAAGCGGCTAGTCGAGCTCTGCCAGCACCTCGGAAGTTCACTAATCAACAGGTATCTTGCGTGTTGTAATAGTACAAAAAACAAAGTGCAAAAACAACAACTTCACATTTTATGGAGGTTTACGTAAAATATCTTAGCTTAGCATAAAGAAACAGCCAGCCTGGGTCTGTCAGTAACAAAATCCACCTACCAGCACATTAAAGCTCAACACTTAACATGTTTAATTATTTGTTCTCATAGTACAAAAACAAAGTGTAAAAAATTATAATGTTGCATTATATCAGATAGCTTAGCTTAGCATAAAGAAACAGCTAGCCTGCGTTTGTCAGAGAGTAACAAAATCCTTTACCAACACCTCTAAAGCTCACTGATCAAAAGGTATAACTTCTTTTTTCATTAAAGTACAAAATGTTTAATTTTATGGAGGTTATGAGTGAGAGTCCTTTAGCTTAACTTAGCATAAAAGGAACAGCTAGCCTGGCTCACTCCATGCTAAAAACAAAAGCTACAAGCACATCTACTATTCAAATATAAACAAAGTATACCTGGGTTTTCAAACCTTTTTCAATGTGTATTAATAGAGAGGAAGTTCATACATTTGCAAAAGAAATAACAAATCATTGTTGTCAGTCTGACCACTGGAAAATACTTCAAGCCACAGGAACAGTGTGCAGACACACAACTCAAACTGTTTAAAAGCTACTCAAAAGTGAATTATTGCATGTATAACTGAACACAATCTAATTATTTATGACAACAGCTCTTCTACGTCTTAATTTGCTCCATTCTTCGCAGTCATTTGTCAAAAAAGCACAGGCGGTATGCATCCAGCAGCACAGCACACGTCTAGGCACAAACCGTCGCCCGCAAATTTATCTGGGATTTCTCTCGAGTTATAACCATCATTGCTCAGAAAGCCTCGAGCAGCAGTCCACAGTTTAACGGCGTTGGCCCGTTGTAAACTTCTCTTTTTTTTTTTCCGTCTGCTCTCTTTTTTTCGTGTGGTGAAAACAAATGCACTAATGGAGGATAATTACCCTGTGTTGTTTTAGTGTTTGCCCGTCTCTCTGGAGAGGGGCAATAGCAGCCTCTCAGGCATGGAGATGCTAATAGGTAGTGCTAATTGCTCTCTATTATGCAATCACGGGGTCAGTGATGATGCCGTTTTTTTAAAAATGATTTCGTAATGCAATAACTCAGAAAAAAAAACAAAAGGAACGCATCATTTATCATAACAAAAAGAGGGAAAATGTGCGTGCCTGTCCACCGCAATCATAAAATATTCATCTAATTTCCACTTTTGCCTTGATTTATATCCTCCAATTAACATCACGGACTACTTCTCTCTTTGTTTTCCGTTAAAGAAAAAACCCGTTACCCATTTATTGACCCCCTAAACCAAATTAACAAGCTGGCACGCACGTTAGAAAGCAGGTAAATAAACAGAGCGTGGCCAGCCTCAGCACAGAGGGAGGGCGGTTTGTTTTACCAACCCAGAAGGGAATTACCAGCCCTCTGATTTTTTTGGCATTTAGGCTGGATGTGACGCCGGTTAGGAGTTGTTTTGGGGGTCTGTCGGAGGCAATGCTTAGTTTTTGCCTGACACTTCCACGAGTGCTAATATACTGTAGGTGGAGGGAAACATAAAGGAAGTAGGTCAAGTCGTCCAGCCTCCTTCTCCTAATGAGCCTTGTCAGCCGGAGGTGTCGGATGGATGACGAAAATATTATTCTATCTCCAACTCACCCCCAACCTTCGAAACATGAGTTTATCTCAGAGCAGCAGCCTTTAGTGTTAAATATAAATGTACCTTTGAGCTTTTTTTTTTTGGAGTTTGCCACCTCCGCTCAAACACTGCACAGAAATTGAAAAGGAGCGAAGGAATAAAAGGCTGTTTTAAGTATTTTCCACATGACCGACTTCACCCCTGAGTCAGACGGGTACACACCTGGCAACCCTGTGAGTTGTTTGAAAAATGCTGAGTGACAGCTTGACCAGCACCGGGCCCCGATTTCCACTTTACTTGACACTTTGGTCCCCTTTGGGCAGAGCACTAAAATTGTCAGTTCGGGGGAACAAAATCTTGACTAGATGAAATAAAGACCCTGTTTTTTAATATCCTCTAACAGGAAGTGGGCGTACTCGGTGTGAGAGGAGTGGCGAGTTTGCTCCAAAACTCACACTTACATGTCTGGCTCGCTCAACAAAGCTCTTCTGCATGTGGGTAGTTTGTGTCCATTTCCTCGCCGCGGCACGTGTGTCTGCGTGCGGAGGTGTAAAATGCTCGACTGCGACTAAATATGCGTGTGTTTTTTGTCCCATTTAGGCAAATGAGGGAAAGTTAATATGTGATAAAACACGACTATACATTTCCCCCAGACAAGTGGCTATATGGTTTGAACACTTTCCAACACTGCGCCACAAAATTACATACACAATGCATGACCTCGTGACCAGTCCTCATCTGGAACGCACAGCAAGATGTGAATATTGTAGATTTCCTGTGCTTCATAACTGACGCTTTTCGAAACTTTGTGATTTTGATAAGAATCTTAAAGTGCAACATGTAAGAATTTGAGTGTGAAGAAAAAAAACATTGTGAACATTGTGAAGCCCGTGTATTGTGTTAGCATGCTGCTCCCGGTCCAAAGCTCTTGTGCTAGTTCTAGTCTGGACTGCTAGCTACACTGCTAATCGAGCTAATAAGCTATCCAGTTAGCAGCAGTTAGCGGTTCTTTCATGTGTATTCAAGATTGTCTGCACATTTGTATGAAAGGTCCCCACGGCGGGTCGAGCAGTGCTGAAGAGTTTAAGGTCAAAGCTGTCAGCCTCTCCTCAGCCAACAACTTGTTTTTGGCAAAAATGCACCGCTGACTGTATGCGTCGGTCTGGTCTGCCAGAGGTCAGGTGCAGCACAAGTGAAGCTAAGCGTAATTGTATTGTTCACGTCAGGCTGAAGGCGTTGCACGTCAACTTCTCGGCCTTCTCGCAGCAGGCAACCCTTCATTTTCTCTCCCCGCATCGCTTCCCTCTCCATCATCTCTCTCTCATTCTTTACACGCATGTAGGGTTTATTTGTAGCGCCGAGTCTACCGAGTGGTCACCGGCCAATCTAAACATTACTTAAAAATTTGCTTTCATCCACTTCACTGCAGTAAATAAGGCAGAAACTGGAGTGAGGGGTGAAATTACCTTGAAGCTTCTTCTCTGTCCAACACATACCGGTCTAATCCCTGACACCGCCCGGCAGTCTGCAGCCTCGAAACACTTCACCGGCCAGTTTTTGGCGAGTTGAATTTATGAGTGCTTTAAGGTCACAGAGTTCTTTTTGAGAAGCGCAGCCACTGACAGTTGCATCTAGTTCGTTCAGCGTTTATGATTTATCGCGGGGGGATGAGATCTGTGTACTTTAAAGTCCCTAAAAAGCGCATTACATCCATTCACATGTCCAAGGATTAATCCTGAAGGATGCCTCTCAATAACTGGAAGATTCGAGCGAACAGAAGAACTTCAGATGCTCCCCACTGTTTTTTCGTCTTGCTTTTGGGCTCCGAGGAGCTACAAGAGGATTGGGTGCAATATCAAAGAGCGGCAAAACTCCCTCTCCCATTAGTCACAATCCCTGAGCTCATGACAGTACTGGGAGTCAGCTAGTATTTGAAATGTCAGATGCGCACAGGCTTCAAACTCTGGCAGGGTCCAGTCAATGCTAAATCCTTTCAAATTTGCTCTCATATTTGTGTTACATGTTGCATTTTAACCAGAAATGGAGACAGCTGCCGCTATAAAAGAGTCCAAACGCTGACTGCTGAGCACAGTTTTCAGCTCTAAGCCGGTGTTCCCTGTCCTGTGAACAGTCAGGGTGGCCTGTGGCGATGAAAACGAGCTGTCTGCCTCTCTAAAAATAATTTATTTAACCGTGATTCAGTCAGAGGGCCTTCCGGCTCAAGCCGAGTCGAACGTCAAGAGGGGGGAAACCGCCGCGGCACAGACACGTGTGATTGTGCATCCACGCATGGAGGCATGTCACTCAAACGGAGGCCTTTTTTTCTTTTCGGGGCGAAGTGGTTGGAGGTAACATCAGCGTGCATGCATGTGAGAGAGAGGAAGAGAGTCGGTGACGGGTCTTAAAAGGTCTGCACGTTTCACTGACTGCAGCTATACGGTGAGTGACACCCTCAAACACCGACCTCCCCGCCGGCCCAAACAAAACAGGGTCTGTTCCTTCCCCACACACACACACACACACTCGTGCAAAATCGACCCACTACTCTCTCTCACACACACCCACATTCACTCACCCCACCAGGAATCCTCACCTTCATCTTGGCACAGTGCAGCCAAAAGTAACACAGGTCAGCTCAAGGTAAATAAATCAGCTAATCACTGGATGCTTGCAAAGAGGCCGGTAGCCTGCCTGTCACACATATACACACACACACACACACACACACACACATACAGTATGCATACAGCACACTAGAGGGTTATTAATGCTGCTCTTTATTTTCTCATTAATTCCAGTCGAGTTTCCCTCCACATAAAAGTTTTTTGTTGGATTTCGGCTCCCCTGACTCTACCGAGAAATCCTTTTTTTCCACTCATCGATCCACGACACCGAGGCAGAAAAATGAATGAATGAATGAAGACAGAGCGAGGCAGAGATGGAGAGAGACACAGCGGGTCTGTAATTGACAGGGCAGGAGGTGACGAAGAGAGAAGCCGCGGAACGTTTGGTTTCCCGGCGAACAATAACTTTCCACCAAACTTTTCGGAGAAATCTTCTCTCTCCGCCGCCCCCCTGCACCGCCCTCTCTCGTGGATCTCTCACGGAGGTGCCGAATACAATAAGCGTCTTCAGAACGAGGTCAATGAGGGGACCACATCTGAGGCTCCTGCGCATACCTACAATTTCTCTTTACAAAAAAAAAATCCTCCACAAAAAGCAAATAAAAAATGCATTACTCTATTATTGAGATCCAACTTGTGAATTTGCAAAAGCTTGTTTCTCCTCCCCGCCGCAGCCTGATGAGCATTACTCATCCACATCCCAGCAGAGGTGCTACAGTGTACTTGTGTCACTGTTACAAAAGGAGACCCCCCCTCTCCTCCTCCCCCCTCCCCTCCTCCTCAAGTCGAGCATAGAGGCCCTCAGGTTGGGCCCCGCACACTCATTCATCTTCTCATAGATGTATTCCTTTTCGCCCTCAAGGTCCACACATGTGTAAGTGCTGATGAAATGTGCCAGAGCATTCGTCACTGTCTCTCGTGGTTTTTTTTTAAGGAAGCGAGGGTCTGTTTCGCTGGAGTCCTTATCTGCTCTTAACGGTGCACGCGTCTGCCTCATCCTGTGTGATGCACGGGACTCAGCTGATAACTTAAGCTTGTGTGTGTGTGTGTGTGTGTGTGTGTGTGTGTGTGTGTGTGTGTGTTCTAGCGAGGAAGTGAGTGTGCGAGACATTAGAGCTGAGTGCGGCGCATTAGCTTTGTGCAATCGCTGTTAGATAAAAAGGAAGCAGCATCGACCGCTGCGATTTTCTAAATCACATTAGGGTTGCAAAGTTTCATCCTAGTGCTTTGTGTGTATAGTGTCTGCAAATTAAGCCATGACAACTGGCTCTGTATTTATTTTCTCACCTGCTGCAAGGACTACATATACAAACGTGCGTGTTCGTCCTGTTGTGACACAAATCAAACAGATTTGACTTGACTTGAGCGTGCGTGTTCGGGTTTGCGCGACTCTGCGTTTGTGTGTCCGTGCTCAGGAAAACCAATCTGACCCCGGGGATTAGTGGCCGACTTGGTGAGTGACTCTCATTCTGTTCCAGATGTTTATCACGTCATAAAGGCCCCTGAGCCCCGTGTGAGAAAATAGGTAGGAACACAACCTCCTTTCAGCACACACAGGCTCTCTCTCACTCGCACGCACACACACACACACACACACACACACAGACATGCGCACACACACACACACACACACACACACCAGCTACGGCTTAAGTCATAGCAGTGACTGACGTGTTGATAAGAAATCCCCTGTGTGTGTGTGTGTGAGTATCAGCAGCACATATGAACCCGCAAACCACACACTTCCCTTTTCTTGAATCTGATACATCATGTCATAAATACAGATGCTCAGCGCAGGGGGGGCGGGCGTGCAGATGTTGCCGCACATCTGCACGAAAATACGTTAAAGGGGCAGTGTGCAGTTTTGCTCTCACCATTAAAAACTCATAAACAAACTCTCTTTGTTTTCCTGACCGCATAAACAAACTGACCTCAAAAGTTCAACACAACTTCCTACTCTTTAGCTTTGTTTACATGTGGCGGACCCTGCCACCTTTCCAGCTTCACACAGGGTTCTCTAGGCCCCTTACTTTCCTCTCAGGACAGCTCGTTTATTCAGTTAATATTTCTGAGTTTAAATCGTCGTAAATGTGCAAATTCTCAGTTTGAGTTCCTTCTACAAAACAACAGTGCCCCTTTAAATCCAGCTCTCTGGTGCCAAAATACAGTTGGGTCACATGTATCATTTATAGAAAACATCACGCCTCACATCACATACCACGCTCGGCTGTTTTTTTTTTTTTTTTTTCAAAGAAAAACACCACCAGCATTAAATCCTGCCTTCGGGACATCGTCGCGCCTCGTTCCAGCGGTGCCAGCCGTGCGTAATGAGCGCCCCTACGTGTGGCCGGAGCGCACCAGCTGGCCGCGCGAAGGGAGAGAGAGAGGTGTCAGTGACTGCGCGCACACACAAACACACACACTATCAATCTCAACAGTTGCTACACTCTTGTTACCATAATAGATCCCGAAAGCGCGCCGACATGTCAGAACTGATATTCGGATGGTTAGGAGAGGAGCGCATTCCTCTGGTGTCGGTCTGAATAATTTGGATTCTTTTTTTAAAACATAGTCTCGCTCATAATGTGTCAAAAGCCTGCTGTAGCCTCACATGAAGCCACCCTAGAATGATAATGGGGGATATATCAATAACTCCTCTGAGGTGAGCGAGGTCGAGAGGGGACGCTGTGGCCTCCGGTGGATGTCATAAAAAAAACAGAGAGAGGAGTTATGCCCGGCGGTGGATGAGAGGTGCACGCCTCATCGCCTCTGATTTCATGTTAGATAGACTTTCCTTTTTACGCTTCTGATCAGAGCAGGGCGTCTAGACGTGCAGGGCAACTTTTCTCTTTTTTTGGGGGATTCAAAGGAATCTCTTTGATGGTGACGCGCTTCAGCCAACAGGGCAACAACAAAATGAAGAAGAAGAAAAAAAAAGTTCTTACCGAGATACTGTCGGATGTCCAGCAGGATTTTAGGGGGTCCTCCGTTCAGCTGGTAAAAGAGGGAGCCGAAACAGAAGAAGAACAGCGTAGCCATGCAGAAACCATAACCTCGCAGGGAGAATCGCAACGGCACGGCAGAGAGTAAGCTGTACTTTCTGTTGTTTCGCTCTCTGATGTGGTTGGGAGTCGGGCTGTTGCTGTGAAGGGGACTGCCGCTGAAATTCTTCATCATCTACTCCTCACAAAGCGCCGTGGAAAGTCACCCATCCGCCTGAGGAAAGTGAAACTTGTCGCCTTGAGATCATTTGAGTCGGGCGGCCGGTGATATTGTTTTTTTGGGGGAGAGACGCGCAGGCGAAACCTAGCTCTCCTCCAGTGCCGCAGCCACGGGTTTTTTTTTTTTTTTTTTATTATTTTGCGCACAGCGTTTTTTCCGCTTCTGCTCGGGTCCACCTCGTTTGCGCTCGTTGGGATGACTGCTCCTTCCTTCCGTCCTTCCAGCCGAGTTAAGGGTCCATCCTTCTGCTGCCGAGTCTTTTTTTTTCCTTGGGTGTCAGATTACTGAACGTGGAAAGAGGAAAAAAACTTCCACCTCATACGGGATTCGGGTTCTGCGATGGCTGCGTGTATGTGTGTGTGTGTGTGTGTGTGCGTAAAACAGCGTCACCCAGTGTTCAGAGAGAAGGGGGGGAGAGAGGAGGGAGGGCCCTGACAAGTTGACTGTGGGCATTCATTGAAACGGGTTTGATTTGTGACAGCCTCAGACAGACTGTGGAAGGAGTTTTAAGTCAGCTGTGAATTTCCATTTCAGGAGGTGGGAGAGAGTGGTGGCTTTGACAGTGTGATGATAACACAGCTCTGTTATAGCTTCTGCATGGTTTTTAAGAGATCTGACAAAACATTCATCCCTAATAGAAACATCAATGTGACCTTTCTCCCTGTGTAAAGTAGTTATTATTCACAGGATGCCGTCACAAACCTTAGGATAAGGGTGTAGGCGTTTGACGCGTGTTGAAAAGGAGCCGGTGAGGTGAGTATCTTGTTCACTTCTTGTGCATAAAGCGTGTGTGTGTGTGTGTGCTTTAAACTTTCCCTTTTACCCTCAGGCTGGCTCTAAGGGGCCGTATATCTCTCCACAGCAAGGGCCTGAACCCACCACTTAGACTACACCTGCACTTAGGAGGCAACAGCAGTCATTCAGCACAATAACCACCTCGCAGAGAGGGGCTGATGTGCTTTCGCAGGGCGACAGCTACTGTGGTCGAGGGAGCAACGACGGCTGCGGAAAACAATTTGGCTCTAAAGACCAAAAGGTAATAAAGAGAAGCACAGTAATTCTGTAGGTGGTCTATTGGCTGTTTGTTTTCCACAGGTGGAGTGAATTGTAAATAGTTGGGTCCTGTATTTTGCAACGCTGGGCACAATGAGTGTGAGAAGCATTATAGGTTTACAGCCCTGCCGGCACAATCTCCCATGCAGCAGGAGTTTATTACACAGAACTACAGCATTCTGTTCATTCTGTATATGAGGCCTATTAAGATGGAGCCAGTTGTATATATCAAAATATATGTCCAGCCCATTCAAAATGTTAATGCATGTCGATTACATATTTTGGCATATGTCTATATATTAATTACTTATAAATACAACATATATACAATTCTACTGGTGGCATATCAATTTATATCTTTACATTTATTTTGAACACGTATGGCTGCAGCAAACAATACTTTATAAACATTCAACATATAGACTTTTTAGAAATATGCACATTTTCAAATGTTCCCTTTGGGCATGTCATGTATGTTATAAACTTTACATATATGAATCACATAATGTTAACATCTTTTGGCTGCAGCATACACTACCATAAAGAACTATGGTACGACTATACAAATTTCACTATGGGTACTTTGTTCTTTGTTCTCAACAATATATAAACACATTTTTATGCATGTATATATAAAAAATTTTTCCTGTGGGTATTTGATAAATGTTATAAACCAATATCTCCATGTATCATAGGATATAAATATATAATAAACATATATTGCCTTATAGGTAACATGTCGGCATCAGTCTTGATATATGTCATATAATACATTTCCATATGTTAAATAACATCTATGCAATGATACTTTTTCCTCTTACTGCTGATGAGAACTCCAGACAGACACTGAGGCCAGGATTAAAATGTAGAATGTAATGAGCTCAGACGTGTCTAACAGGATGTTAAATCAGTACCTTGATTCCTCAGGGTTGTCTCAGGTCTACAGTATTTATTAGTAAGCAATATCCCGGGGCTGGAATTCAGCTGAAGGTCCTCTCCTGTTTGTAAAAAGTCACACAGATTCAGTAAACAGTGTCGACCCACGCGTGGTTACTGAGGGGTTTGTGTACTCTGGCAAAGTCACATCGGGGTAAATAATTTTTGGAAACTAGGAAGAGACGGAGAGGAATTAATTCCATTTTGGCAAGAACATTGCACGTTTGAACGAGGCCCACCACGTCCGTATTAAGGGCCACGCACTTAAGAGTCAGAGCGCACTTAATCGAGTTTAGCCTACTGCCATAATGAGAATCAATAGGATTGTTTGCTGGGGGGGAGTAACCCCTGGGAGCTACGAGTCAAGACAGTTGGATTTGCCTTTCTAACGCAAAGTAAACTTCAGGAGTCAGACTTCAGATACATCATAAACTTTCAGAGGAACTACTTCAGTGACTTCTGACCGTCCAGGAGGGAAATGTGTGGCAAAAGAAATTCCATAAAAGGATGGATAAAAGTATCGCACTCATCAAAGTGTGTTTCGGTGAGGAATCCACCCTATACTGTGTATGTGCTTTGTGTCTAAAACTTAGTTGGTAAAGTCAATTTAAAAATAAAGCAAAACTGTTTCAGTCATTCTTCGAGCAAAAATGTCAAACATGTTCTGTGTCCAGCTTCAAAGATGTGAGGGTTTGCAGCCTTTCTTCGTCATTCATGATGGTGAATGAACAGATGTGATGATTTATGAACATTTTTAAAGACTACACAGTCATTTGGTTAATAAGTAGTCTGCAGATTAATCAATAATAAAGAAAACCACTAGTTACAGCCATATCAATCATGCTCTGAAATAATAAAGTATGATATGATCCGGTATTATGAAAAAAAGAAGTAGACCAAAACAGATGGTTGGAAAACTAAATTAAAATAAAAAAAAAAACCTCATTATTGCTAAATGTTATGATCCTGTCAGTGAATTTGAAGGAATTCTCACCGTAGATTGGTTACAGTCGTGCACAATCACTGCAGAGGAAAAAGTGGACGAGAATCATGGGAACAAACCCGAGGCGGAAAAAAAAGGATTCATTTGCAATAATGTCACATCTTTTTTCCTCTTGAGATATTTTAAATTAGATGAGCAATTCTATCTGTGGAAGAGGGCGTCTTGAACTGGAAAACTAGCTTGTTACAGCTGTGGGAAGGAAATGTACTGTACAGTTTCTCCTTAAAACAAAATAAGTTTTGTACTTCTTCTTCTTGAATAAAATGCTTGTTCACTTGCTTCTGTGTGTTTTTGCACTCAGACAATGCAAAACACATGTGAAAATGTGAAGGTACTGCAGCAGGATGAATTCTTTTGGGATAACGTTTTTTTTTTAAAATCACATTGTGGGTCCGTTGTCCGAGCCGCTATTTAGGAGCTTCTTGACATGAATAAGACTGGAAATCCTCCGCGGGGCTTCACTGACGGCAGCTGCATGGCAACAAGAGCCAGACAGGCTGTTGAACTCTGCCGACTTTGTCCTGAGCAGATGTGTGCAGTTTTCTAAATGAGGCATTACGAGGCAGACGCAACACGACTGTTTTTAAGCTCCTTGAGTTTCAGAGCTCCGACCTCCGACTGAACCTTTGGCAGAGCAGGTAGAGGAGCTGTTGTTCACAGATGCTATAGTGCACACATTCCAATGAGGCCAGAGACGTGTGAGCAACACTTTCTATGAGGACCACATCTGTAGAGCGTTATGGGGCCATTCACAGTGTGTTATAATGCGTTCATAATGCTTAATGACGACACTCCTAAAGCTTATATAGATGTAACTTATAATGAATTGAAAGTGGGATCCTTAGTATGAAAACCACGGTAAGACTTTCTAGGAATCCCATATATACCTATAATGCATTATATGAGTATTATCAGCATACTCATACATACTCATTGTAATGAATCTTACTTATGCTTTATAACAATAATAACTCAGTATGACATCAATGTCTATGACACATTATAAACATTCTTGATAAAAATGTGTCATAGTGTGCCTTATGGTTATAAACAATCAGAATGCTTCATAACAATAACACATGATTAAGCATATCAGTACTTCATAATTGCTGCTCGCTCACTATTTAAGTGACTATCATGGTGTGTTACACCAATACACTTTAATCATTTGAAAAGGCATTGTTATGATTATTATAATACTTATAATATGATTATTAGACACTGGAAGTGGCTGTTTGGTGCCTTAGGTAAAGTAAAGTCAATGAAATCCCTGTTATAGGCAGATGTAATAGATCACGAGCTGGCTATAAGTCACTGTAAATGGTCATTGTTTGCTTTAAGCAAAGTGAAATAAAATAAACAGCACGCGATACACAGTGAAATTTGTTTATTATACGTTATACATTCTAGGGATCGGTGTAATAATGAGTGTTTGAGAAATGTGTGATCGTGTGTGAGAATGTTTCATGTGTGCGTTGACATGGCAACTGGCCGTCCTTCACACTCCGGGTGTGTTAGGTGCCGTTTAAGACGATCCTTGAAGAGATTCCAGACTCTTGCAGTAAATAATGGTGAGCTTATGGACGACATCGACCCGTAATTACACACATCTCGTCTGGTGCCCTCCTGTCAGATGACTCGGCGATGTGAGAATCTTTATGATGCGTGGCAACTGTAGCGACTTTTGGTGCAACTGCTCCCACGTGTATGAGCCTCTGTTAACACATCTGTGTTTGTATTAAACTCATGTATTTTGGTTAGAGCGACAAAGGCTTATTTATTCTTGTCATCATCAAATTGAAGATTGATAAGAAGCACACGGTTATTTCCACATCAGTGTTATTATTATTGTTAGAAAGCATAATCAATACACAGTGGGTGCATTATAACAAATTCTAACTATGTTTATAATGCATTATAGTCATGGGCTTCATCATGAGTGAATTACAGACCAATAATGAAATGAAAGACTATGATGGAGCATGCATTATTATATATTTTAACTCAGACAGTGATAACTTATGATACTACATGGGCTATTGTATCTTACAGAGTCCTCCCCACAGTTGACCTTTAGGTGTGTATAGGTAGTTATAATGTATCATAAGTCAACCTCAATAGTGTGCAGCTACTCAGAGCATCCATGAGACATTTGAACTTGTTGAAGGAAAAAGTTGATCGCCCTTTAGCCACCTCACATGGAGCTGACAGCCTGTCCGATGCTCTTAGAGAGGCGCATTCGGCTATCAGGAGGAACTTGAAGAATGCAGCCGAAGTGTCCTCGAGTACAAAGTTTTTATCTCTGACGAAGACTCACATGTCACCGAAACTTCATTCCATAAAGAATTGTGTCTTTATCTGCGCGCCCCCGTGTACTTTGGACTGTAACCCTGAACTTATTCATTCCTGACTGTTGATATGCAGCACCAGAAAGCATTACATGCAGTCATAAAGTATAAAACTTCAGAGTGCTCCCAAATTGTCTTCCATTCTTCCTCCTAACCATATTGTAGAAACTTAATATCAGCTTGTTTTTCTCACATCTAAGAATAAACTAATAACGTGTTTGGATGGACCTGTTTTAATCAAATTAAGACCAGTGTTATTGTTCCTTTTTCGCTGACCACCAGAAAGCCCCGTCGCTGACACACTTTTTTTTCATTTTTAATTTCAAAATGTTATTAAGAAAGTTATCAACGGTCCAGCATCCAGTGTCACGGCTGACCACACTGATGAAAAGAGCCAGCAAGGCCATGCCCACGTCTTTCCATGACCGTGTGTGTGTTCGCGTGTGTGCGTGTGTGAGAGCACAGCACCAGTCAGGAGGCCGAGGTAATGCAAGAAACAGGTTTTTATTATATTTCAGAATGACAAATAGCTATGGACATTAACTTTTGTTTGTTTTTCAATACACAAGCAAATCTGTATGGACAATCATTAGGTAGATGAAAACCAAATAAAATAATTTTGTACACATATTTTACAATACATACTGTAGTTTCCTCACTGGCTAAAGCAATATGCATTATGCAGGAAGGTATTGCTATTCATATAGTACAGCTAATTACAGTTGATATGAAATAAAAAGCCAAAAAAAAAAACAAAAGAAGAAGAAAAATAAGTTATTTAAATATCAATTACATATACAGAATGTGCAACAACGTCTGCCAAAGCATTTCATATATGTAATTAAGAATTTATTTTTTTTGTAAGACTGCAAAAAAACAAAGTGGAAGTGAAGAACTGGAAAAGAGGTTAACCCGTGAATGGTTATCTAACTTGGCGCTGGGAAACTCGATACTAAAAAATAAAAAATACTAGCGTAACCCCGCTGAAACCCTTTTACAATACCTGACAACAGACGTCCGTTTGTGGACCCGTGAAACAAAACGTAGCCAATTTTTTTCCGCCTATGAAACAGCTAGATTTACCCTCTAAAGTGCATTTACAGTGTCAGTATTTTTCATTCTTTACAAAAACACTCCTCCCAGGGTCTTTTACTCTTTTTTTTCTTCTTCTCTTTTCCTACGACGACCCCCCCCCCCCCCCCCCCCCCCCCCCCCCCATTCTCGCTTTTTTTCTCAGAGCACCACTTTGATTGAAGAGGAATTAAAAAGGCATCAAACATCTATCTATCTATCAAATGCCCACTGCAAATAATAATAATTATAATTTAAAAAAAAAAATCATCTAATTGAAGCAATACCACTTTTTAAATGTGAAATCCGTGGAACAAGTCTTTCAGGTCAGATCTGAGTAAAGACGGAACCTTGCTGTTAGAAATAAAAAAGGGTAAGAAAACCAACAAACGTGGACGAGTTGTTAGCTCACCTACATGCGGTGTGCAAATAAAATGAGTCTCCGCTTTGTTTTCAGTTCCGTTTTCTTTTTTTGGCCCAACCTTTCTCTGACAGGCTGACCTGACGCAGTGTTTTCCCTGATATGCGAGACTAGTTAGTGTGGAAACAAAAGTGTACGCTGACATTGTAGGTCAACTTCTCACCTGATATAATAACAGAAATAATAATAATAATAATAGCTGTTCCAACCGTCTATCCCCAATTAAGGATTTTAGACCAGCATCGATTACAGCTACAGTATAACGTGTCCCCGAACAGCTTATTATCCAGCGATAAATCAAATTCCTCAAACGCTGAAAAAAAAAAAGTCCAATAAATTCCAGATATGACAGCCCAGATGTCAGCTGCGTCTTTAGAACATTTTCACTTTTCTCCTCCTCCTCCTCCTCCTCCTCTCTGTGGTCCCACAACCATCTGTATGGGACGTGTACAGTGAGAATGTGTTGGCATGTTAAAGGGATGTTAAAGATGTGACGACGTCTGCAGTTAATCGTCTGAAGGGGGGCTGCGTTCAACAAGAATGGAAAACCACCAATCCATCAGAGAGCGTGGTTTTGTGGTTCACGTCCGTGTGCGACGCTGAAATGATCCGTTTTTTTCAGTTCGTAAAAATCTCAGTTATTTCTCACAGACGTTCAGAACGAAAACAACACAAAGGCTCGGCACCTTTGACGCGGTTCAGCCTCAGTCGACACCGTACGCATGTTCTACTCGATGAAGCTGTTCATTCGTAATGGTAAGGCAACTTAATATGTGCTTTGAGATACACAGGGAATGTATTGTTTTTTTTTAATTTTTGCTTTGAAAAGCTTGATTGTGATTACTGGAGTAAAACAGAGCTTTCTGTAAGATACCCGAAGCGAAGGGGGTGTGTGCATCCGAGATACGCAGCGGAACCATCATACGGTATAATACGAAATACAAAGGTGTGATGTTTCAGCTTAGCAATGACTGAGAGCTGGCCCCTCCGAATAAGGCCGTGACATTCAAAAAGGCAAACACAATTATTTTTTTTCCGACATATAAATCTTTTTTTTTTTTTTTTTTTTTTTTTAACTCAGATATGCGTTAGGCTATAATACAGAAAACATGATACAAAACAAGCCGTCTCGGAAACCCGCCAGTTGTTCAGAGCTAGGTGTGTGTGTTAAGTTGATTAAAAAGTCCAGATGTTACAGTGGATTCTGTCGTCGTCGTTATAAACCCATTAGCCGGAATGAAACGTTTGAATGAGGAGCAAAAAACACTTTGGCCGAGCTACTTCCTTGAAGAAGACCCCTCAGAAGAAAAAAAAATGTTGCCTCGCCCCGCTAAAGATGAAAATGAAGCACTAATGAAATATGCAGGAATCAAAACCGTCTGTTCCGTATTTATAAAACATCCGTCCTACAAAAAGAGTGTGCAATCTTCCTTCAAGGCAGATCCAAGTCTTTATTTTAAGACTTCGGGGGTGTCTTCAGAATAGAAGCCATCCCCCACAGAGTGAGTCTACAGTCTTTTCTTTTTTTTAAAAAAAAAGGCAACTGATATCTCATCTTGGCTGTTCGGAGGAACTCTTCGATGCCGTAAACATTTCAGAAAAAGACAGAGCGATGAAGAGAAGAGAAGGTCAGGGAGCTGGGAGGCTCACTTAGAGTCTTTTTTGACACGTGCGAGACAGGAAGTGCTGTGGTCACTCGGGCGATTGTGGAGTCCTGTGGCCGAATCCGCCACCGATCTGCCCGCCTGCTGACCACGTTTGAATGAGATGGTTCTGACCAGTGAGTTAATACCTGTTATTACATATGACTCCAACGACATGGTTAGGACTGCACCTCCCTGTGCATGACGACCGACCGTGCCTCGCTGACCAGCCGGCGTGCGTGTCTCTCATCCCGTACCCCGGCCTCCCACACGCTGCTCTCCGTCAACACGGCCACGTGGCTCAGCGTGTCGACTCCCGCTGCCGCCAGTATCTTGGTGTACATGGGCAGGCCGATGGAGGTGAGCCAATCGGAGACCGTGCT
Source organism: Sparus aurata (assembly GCF_900880675.1). NCBI lineage: Eukaryota > Metazoa > Chordata > Actinopteri > Spariformes > Sparidae > Sparus > Sparus aurata. The sequence goes on along the minus strand of NC_044208.1, from coordinate 19,331,924 downwards.
GATGTTACCCGAGACCACGGGCTTCCGGCACATCTCTGTCAAACCTCCGGAAGGGATCTGAGTGACACAAGGGATTGAAAAAAGAATTAGTTGTCACACTGATAAAGATAAAAAAACAACCCTTTTGTCAACCTCCTCTGAAAACAGCACTAAAGACATTAAAGATCATTTTTAGAGCCACCTCCAAAATTCTACACACTGGCCCTTTAAGTCCCAAACCACTTTAGGCTACTTATAACAATAATACAAAACAATATCTCCACATTTACCCGAGCTTGTTAAATATTTAAGCCAGTATAATAATCACTGCTCCTCAATGATGGCGCCAGCTTTGGGCACAGGGAAATTACTGTCACAACCGGCCTGTTTTCCAGCCTGCATTGTCCAGGAAAGCCACACTGAACATTTATATTGCTCTATAACTCCCAAAAACTGCCCAAACCATCATCTCCATTGCTGGGAAGTTCTCATGAACAATCGCTGGCGTTGTCTTACCGCCATGCGGTGCTGCTTGCGGAGCTCTCGGACTCGGAGCTGGTCCATGGTGGAGGCGACGTCCTTGACGGGCTGCTCCATGTCCTCGGAGTAGCGCTGCACCAGCGGCTGGGGGATGCCACAGCGGCCATGCTGGAGGAGAGAAGGGGGAGACAGAGACATCAGATGGCATTATATTAAAAGTGGAATACATTTCGACCACATTAAAAAAAGATATAAATCTTTGTTTTCACAGAAGATGAGAGTCAGACATCTGAATGCGTCAGAGAGCAGCGGATAATCCACCAGAGGCGTGGGCTGATATAAAGGAGCATTGTGATTTATGAAGGTAATTATGAAAATCGAGCTCTGGTTGTCCCTGAATGAATGAAGCAGACTAATGGCATCAAATGACTTGTCTTGAGAAAAATCTTCTGGCTACGTAGTGAGCATGATTCCAAAGGGAGCCATAGATGACATGAAGACCAACGTGTAGAAAACAGACGTTCTGAAGAAACTCGGGTCGGTGTGTTTTTTTCCGCTGAACCTTTTGAGCATGTTTCTTTGTTCTCCCTCGCTTTGCGTAGACACCTGGAGCGATGGCCGCTTTCCAGCTCGAGGTCTGGTTTTGGTTGGCCGAACTTGACCGGAGATCTTTTTGAGGATGAAAGGGGGTGGGTGGGTGGAGGAGCTGATCTCTCCGGAGAGAGGGATGGAGAGAAGGTCACAACAAGCCTACCCTTCGTACCGCCTGGATGATCTGGAGCCGGATGCCAACAATGAGTTTGCACAATCATTTTTATCCTCACTTATTATGCCTGGGGCTGGACGCCGTTTTGAAATTTCACAATACTCGTGCCAATATGATCTCTGAGATTTATTTATTCAGCAGATTCTCACTGAGAACTATGCTTTCTTCTTGAGGAACACCCTGATCACATTCACACGGTTATGCATTCGCGCCTGGAAGCTGCCCAGTACAGCCACAGTCTGAGGTGCCCACTGGAGCAGTCAGGCTGAGGGGCCTTGCTTAAGGGCGAATACAGTGAAGATTTATCTTGCTGGTCCAGGGGATTGAACTGGCAACCCTCCAATCACAAGCTCGCACATCTAACCTTAAGGCCATCAGAGTTTTTCGCTGCATCAGCGTTTAATGTCGTCTTGAGCAGCCTTGCAGTAACTTTTCCCTAAATAAAATATTGTCTAGAAAATGTGGAAGTCTGCTGATTTTCTTGATGTATATCAGCAAATATATATATACACATCAGTGCTCCATTTTAGTGCCTGTTGCTAAGACCCCCAGTCGGCTCTGATTGGTCAGCTCTCACAGGCCTTAGCAGTCTGCATGATCTTTGATGGCATTTTTGCAACAGTGGCCGTGTTGGGGTGCGTGGCTGAGATCATGGTCAAGTCCTGACAGATCATTTGAAGGCACGGTTTCTTGATACAGGCTTAAAAAAAAAAAAAAAAAAAAAAGGCTAATAAGATCACACCTAGACCTGCTTTATAACCAAAAAAGACATGGAAAGTTTCCCACTGTTTAGGATTGAGCAGGTTCAAACCTATACGTTGCTACTACACAGGGTTTATATTCCTGCTAAGACTAGATTCCAATCACTTTCAAGGTACTTCAACCAAACATTTCCCGATTCTCAAAGCCTTTATCATTGCTTCAAATAGTACACAGTAGTTACTATATTTTTACTTTGGACTGATTGTTTTGATCAGAATCATTTAATTCTTGCTAATTCGGACACTATAAACAAATATGTATCGTTTTATTTCAACTTTATGATTGTGTCTAGATGAAACACCAGATTTTGTTACAATCGACGGTTTTCAAGGATTATATTTGAAATTCAAGCATAAACTTGAAAACACAAGGGCTAAAATAAAGCATCTTTCTAAAGCCTTGTCCGAACCCTGTACCACAGCAGCAGAGTTCCTCTCACGTCTCTGCCAGTCTACTTCTGACTAACAGGAATCCAGCAGCGCTTTGCTGTGGTCTAACGCACTTTTTCTCACCTCATCCCAGGATTCCTCTGTGTGTTTGTGTGTGTGTTTGTGTGTGTTTTCCTGCCAGTGTCGGGGGCTCCGCCGTGTTAAAGGGGCCCCAGCCTGGGGTCTGGCGAGTGGCAGAGGGTTTTATAACCCCGTCTGCCTTCAGTGAGATTCAGCCCATAAACTTAACAGTCTGAACCGCATCATAGTGAGACTCAGCCCACAGTCTTTCACTCAGCTCCAGGCAGTGTATTTATGATTGCACATATATACACACACACACACACACACACACACACACACACACACACACCCTTGCGCTTACATACAAAAAGGCATCCGCACACTTAAAGCAACACACTAATTTTAACTTATTAGTCTCTATTTTTAAACTAAATGAGTTCCAAAGCAAGCTGCTGATGTTGTTGGCCATGGCACAAGAATAATTTGGATCCAAGCTGCAGTCAAATTATGACTGGGTTTAGTTAGGCATGTTACGATGCTGAACTCAAAGAGCCTGACGCCAGACAAGTATAGCCCCGAGGTGTCTTGGAGCCCCATTCTCACATTAACCATGGAAATATGACTTCATGTGTATTTGTGAAATGTTGGCTTGGATGTGGTTTTTAACAGAAGTCTCACCTCGTCACTAAACTATAAAGGGTGTACGTTCATTTGAATTATCAGCACAAAAAAAAAGTGTGAGCAAAAAGTTGGGAATGATCAATTGCTGGTGGAAGTTTGGAAGTTGTCAGCATGTTTTTTGACATGTAGAATGATGTAAAAACTGAATATAAATGTTGCATCTGTGCACGTATCGATCTGCAACACAGCCTAAAGTAGTGCCAGATGTAATTTTTTATCTACATTGTGATTTTTTTTTCTTTCCCCCGTGTTTAGATTAATGATACTTAGCTAACCTTGTCAGAGTAGGGCTCCTCTGTAAGATCGATGCCCTCGGCTTCCAGGCGTTGTTCCAGCAGAGTGAGCAGGTCGGGACCCATCTTGGCGTATGAAACCTTCCTCGCAACGGCCACCTTGCCCCCCAGATCCGAGAACCAAGGAGGCTGCACTGCCGGAGGAGTGCCGGACTCCTCGCCCATGGAGGAGGCGGATGACGTGGCACAGGGGCTTGCGGGGGTGCTCGGTGTCTTTGCGGGCAGAGCCGGGGGGCTGGGGCTGGGGCTGCTGCTGCTGCTGCGGATTACAGGACTACTGGGGTGAGAACGGTTGATGGAGTGGGTAGGGGAGGGCGTGGGGGACGGCGAGGAGGGCAGGGAGAGAGGAGGATGACGCATTCCGTTAGCAAGTCTTTCCCTAGACTTCTTGGCAGGAACCGGAGGAGGGACTGGTGGCTTTTTGGGGTGAGTCCGGATGACCCTATCCCCGCTTGCATTGGACTCAGGGGGGCTCGGAGTTGGACTGGAGAGGAGCTCTGGGGGGTTGGAGGGCTGGGCTGTGCGACAAGGAGGGCGGAGAGGCAGCTGCGAGGGCACCGGCGGTCTTTCAGCCCTTCCTTTTGGGCTCACTGGTGGAGTCCTATTCTGAGCTGGAGAACCCTCGTCTCTACAGACCTTGGCGGGGCTACTGTTGCCTGATTTGGGCCTTTCCTTGGCAAGTTTAAGCTCCACACCCAGATCCTCCTGCTCAAAGTTCTGCTCCCAGTGCAGATCTCCCAGAGAGTGGGAGCGTTTCCAGGGTCCAGCAGGCTGCGGGGGCCCATCCAGGTCCTCGCAGCTGCGGCTCGCTGGGATCGGGGACCGTCTCTGGGCCTTGTGCAGCCCCAGCAGGTTGAAGCCCTTCAGGGAGGGTTTGACGAAGAAGCTTTTCGTGAACTTTGTGCGCTGGTTCTTGTTGTTCTGCTGCAGAGCCTCTGTGGAGAGGGTCATGGGCAGGGTGGGGTAGTCCGGAGACTGGAGGCCGGCTGAAGAGCGACTGGAGCGGGAAGCTTTTCTGCTTTTACCTGCAAAATAAAAATATGCATCTTCTCTTAGTTATGAAATGTAGACACTTTCACTCTGGTGTTACCACAAGTGTTTTCCCTCTTTTGTTAAAGTGCTAACAAGGTCACTCTTTAGCTCAATACGTCTCCATTAATGTAAAATCTGATCCATATGAACAAGCTGTAGATGATACATTTTGGCTGCCACACTGTTTTGCTCTGTCTAAGAGTCTTTTGATAGTTGTGGATTTTGGCACAGATGGAGCAAATCTCTATGGAGAAGCAATGGAAACAATATTTACGATGGTGTGACATAATGCTCTGGATCATGTATGTTTTGCATCATTGGAAAACATGTTCACAGCACCAATTATTCCTGACAAGTCTGCCAGAGCCGAGTTGTTTGACAAACATTCTTATCATTTGAGGCTTATCTGGAAACCGCAGTCAGAATTAGACAAAATGTTTTCTGAAGAAGGGATGGGGTGGGGTGCCACTGGGATAAAGATAAGCTCTCAGACTCACTACCAAACTGGCTGATTTGTTGTTGTCGTCATAGCAGCAATCCCAAATATGGATATCTGGACGGGACATGTTCAGAAACATTTGGAACAAAAAGGGCTGAAGCAACTTACCATCTATCCTCTGGCTTACAGAGCAGAATGGATGGATGAATAGGGTGGGTGCCACAGAGTGTGGCTGGCCAGAGAGTTTAGAATGATGACAGAAGAAACGTTCAATTGATGTAATGTCATGAAACATCTCAACCGTTCCCAGAAATACCAGTACAGTCAAGCATTTTTGTGTTTGCATTAAAATTAGTTACATCACAGTTCCGAGAGATATAACGTGTGGGAAGTTTCTGTTTGACTCTGTGTCTCAATTTAATGTCTAATTTGTGTGTTGACAAGGTTACCAGCCCTCCTTCACACTGTACACTTATGTTATCAGACTCTGGGTGTCTGGAGGTGCAGATAAAGACGATCCTTGAAGAGATTCCAGACTCACAAAATAACAATGAGCTAACGCATAATGCTGACCAAGAAATACACACATACTGTCTGGTGACCTCGTGTCTGGTGGTGTAAGGATCTGTATGACGTATGACACACTGAAACGCTGAGTGAGCTTTAAGCTTTTGTGTGGCTGCGTCCTCCTGTACATGCTGTATCAAGAGCTCCTCTGTCAACAGATATGTGCTTGTATTTAACCTCATATTTTCAAGCAAGAACAACTGAAATACTGTATTTAATTATGCTTTAGTTACTGTATTAACTTTCAGAGATGAAATCAGAGCAGGAGGACTTCTGCTGATTGTCCAATGAAACACTCAAGATAATTCAAACATGCTCTACAAGCTGAGAATGTGCACCATCTTTTTAAAAATAAAAGTGACCTTTAGCTTTTGTTTGGTACATTAGTATAACAACATCAACACTGGCAAGATGTATATTAAAATTCTTTCAACTGTGATGTTTTTTTTTATACACCGAAATATAATAACACTGCGTAGACGAGGGCTGCCCAAACTGGGGCTTGCAGGCCAAAGTTGACCGACCACATGTTTCTGGCAAAAAAATAACAATCTCAAACAATAATAATATAAATGTGTTGTTATTTTTATTTCTGTGAGTTAAATGGTCTTTAAATATGAACAATATCTAATTATTTATTAAAAAATATTTATTTTTCATCATGGGCAATGACACTTTGCACAAGAAGTCATTCAATTTCGAGACCTTCCCAGATCTTTCTTATGACATTATAGCATTGTCATGGTGATATATAACAAAAAGCAAACACCTACTGTATAATATACAGTAGGTGTTTGCTTTTTGTTCCTTGGCACCCCAAATGAAAAAGCTAGGGCACTACTTACCCAAACTTGTATGAATACTTGCATGAAAAAATGTGTTCATTGTTTATATTGAAATATAATGAGAAATATTAGTCTGATCTGTGATACATGAAATATGGTGTTTTCAGATTTAAAACACATCCCATTTAAAAGGTGCAATATGTAAGAATTTTGGTTAAAAGAATTCAGGTAAAGGTAAAACTGTCGCTAAACCTCAACATAATGTGAAGAAATAACAGTTCTGATGTCATGATGTCTATGTAATGTGCTGCAGAGATATCTACTGAAGCTAGCTAGCTTCTAACCAGCTAGCCTGACCGGTCCAGGTCCACCAACACGTCGCCGGTACTACTTCCAGTGCGAATCCACTAGCTGCACAGCTAACTGAGCTAACTAGCTGATGGCAGCTACAGTCAGCAGCAGTTAGCAGTAACTTCGATGACATGACATTATTTTGCTGTAAGTATGGAATCTACAGGTGGGCATTTCTTACATACTGCACCTTTAAACCTGAAGATGGCAACATCATGGGAATCAACCGTAATATCATCATCGCTGCTTTTCATTAAGTGACCAATACATCATGTGTGCATATGAAACTGATGAGTGAATGTTGACAGACTACAGAAATCATTCAGTGATGTGAAGAAGAATTACTACATCTAATTACATGAAAATGATCAGACACATGTATGTTACAGAAAGATCCGCTGGTTGAAGGAGAATACATTCAGGGCTCCACAGAGACTTCCCCCAAAAAGAGAAAGTTTAACAGACACAGTCTGCACGATGAATTTTGAAAACCTTCTATTATTTAAGTTTTGCTTTGCCAATTCTCTAGATTAATAAATATTCAGACGTAGACATTAAAATACAGTAACATATTAATGATTTTTATGAATTCGTAAAAGGAGAACTGTGGAGCCCAGAAGCTTTAAAGAAGAAATGCAGAGTGTTGACTAAATGTTATGCAGCTGGTTAAACAGCGTTTAGTGGCATGGCAGGAAGATACAGACAGGAAAAAAAAAAGGCAGAAACATAAAAACAAAAGCAAGCGGCACCAGAGTCCTTTTTATTTTTATTTTTTTCCAAAAGAAGTGGCTTTTATTCCACAACTTAAAATCTCTACCGTGGCAGATTGCACACTTTACTGCTTAACCTGGATGACACATGAACACACACATAAAAAAGGGGAAAACCCAGTAGTTACGCCGGGACCCGACAGTTATGGAGAGAAGACAAAAGTTTGACAAAAGCAGTGATTTATGAGTTATGGAGCTGTTAAGAGAAAATGTTTCTGTGTGGGTTGGAGAGAAAAAGCGTACAGCAGGAAAGAGCAGATTTCAAAAAAAGAAAAGAAAAGAAAAAAAAGAAACGTCACAGATAAGACCCTCAATGGATTCAATAATCAGAACTCTTGTACAATCTATAAACTACACTTTAAAAATATTTTCATCCACATCTTTTTTTTTCTCTTTTAGGCACACACTGTATGATCGTTTGTGCATTACGGTCACTAGAAACACAACAAAAGCGACAAGTTGAAATGGTTTTGAAGACAAGAGGTCGAAAACGAGCGGCTGCGATGTGTTAACTGACCAGTACAATTTTTTTAAAAACCTCATCAGCTTATAGAATCACCACCGCAAAAAAAAAAAAACAACAAAACAAAAAAATAAACAGGCATTTTACCGACATGCTACTCTGCAAGCTTGTTTTTCTATATCAGAAAAAAACACTTAGAATAAATACTGTCTGGGCCCATGATCACCATCCTTCTGATATCCTTTTATCAGCCTTGCATCCACAAGTGTAAGAGCTGGGAATCTGAGTCCGTGACTGGGCAGCGAGTGTGCTCTCGTCAGAACAGTTCTGTGCACTGGGGACGATCTCCCCCTCTGTACTCCCAGCTTTGTGGGGTGGACTAGGCTTAGTGGTCTTGGACCTGGCTCCCTCTCAGTTACAACTGGACTTTGGCACTGATGATACAGAACGCCTACAAGATGGAAAGAGCGGTGAAGAGAAGTGGAGTGACAGGACAGCAGAAGTTAAAAAAGTGTATGGGGTGATTCTCTGGAGCACCCATACTAGAGGGGGGATAAGGTGTGAGTTTTGGGAGGGGGGAGCACTAGTCCAGAGGAGAGACATGGGTGAGGTGTTGGAGAAGCATGGCAAGAGATGGAGCAGAGGTGGGGTGGGGGGCCCACAGAAGGGGAAAAAGGGACGAAGGAGTCTCTGTGGAACTACAGCTAGACCGAGACTGGGGGGGGGGGTCTCGGGTAATGGTGGTCTAGACTATGCAAAGCTATCATTACCATTCTCCAGGTTCTCATTGCTCTCGTAGCAGCCGGAGTCTCGCGGGGAGTCTCCCACCAGGCCCCGGCCCTCGGACAGCAGCTTCTCCTGGGAGCCCGACAGGCCGCCGCGCTCTGGATCACTGCTGCCTGAAAATCCACACAGAAAAATAGCAACATCATCAACATTAGTGTGTACTTCTATTCATTCTTAAATTCTTTTTGGGCTATTTTATGCCTTTATTAGATAGCTACAACAGAAAGTTGCTGAAAAACCACTGGGTAACTCCATAACCGCCATTTAAAAAAAATAAAAAGGTACAGTGTGTAGGATTTGGGGGCAGCGATGGAACCAACAAATCAAATATTGGCTTAAAAATGGAATACGATAACTGTAATTATGTTTTTTAGCAGTGTATAATCACCTAAGCCTTTTATATACAGAGGAAGCAGATGGAGGCAGATCCTCGACCACGCAGTCCACCATGTTTCTGCCATCGTGTTTCTACAGTAGCCCAGAACAGTCAAAAGAAACAAAAAACTGCCTTTTCGCAGTTTTAGCCACTACCATGAGACGAGGGGTGTTTATTTTGTTGCTATTGGCAGCCTCACCGCTAGATGCCGCTAAATCCTATTCGTGCTTCAAGTTCCAGGTCCAACTTGGTCATTTTTTATAAAAGACAAAGATGAGTGCAAAAAACCTCCTTTTGTCATCATTCATTTGTGCATCTGAATGAGGTCATTGCGATTCTGTTTTGTATTGTGTTTTTTTGGCTGATGTCTTCATTTTGGGCATTGCAGAACAATGATGATAGAAGGTTGGAGGATATGTTGAAAAGCAAAAGGGAAGGGATGAGGATCATACTAGAGTTCTTTCATATGTTGATTCTGTGATTTATAATCTGCAAAATTCCAATAAACAGATGTTGAAAAGTAAAAAAAAAAAAAAAGTGCTGGATTTCTCAATATTTTTTCCCCCTTTCATTCCAGCAGAAGGGAGTGGATTTTGGTGAGAGCTCCCAGCAGATCTCAATTCCAGGTGTTCAACCCCCTCATCAAACTACAGATATGACAGATCTGTCACACAGCCAAGGAGTTGGAGTGAGTCGGAATCATCACGCAAGCGTCTTCTCACGTGTCCGTGTCTACTTACTGTCGTACTCCTGCAGCAGCTCCACGGCGGTGAGCAGCACGGCCCTGTGCTGAGGATCTCGGATGTTCAGCTCGTCCAGGTCCTCCTCCTCCAGCAGCTTGAACGTGTCCAGGTCCTCATAGCCGTTGAACAGGAAAGTGGGCATGTGCTCCTGCGAGACAGAGACGCCGCTCACATGTGAGTTGAGAAGCCAAGAACGAAGGTGTCTAAATACGCTTTGGATCTGAGTCATGGGACCGAAAACAAACTCAGAAATCAGGGGTAAAGAGCACAAAATAGTACAAACATAGAGGCGGGGTACACACTTGTCATCTGCTCATAATTTCTCATCCACGTTGTATATTTTTAAACCACCACTGAGCCAAATCTAAACCTTTATTTTGATTTTCGGCTGGCACGTAATCGCTTCAAGCTGCGGTTAATTCCAATAAACAGTCAACACGCTTTAATGTGGCACAAACTTTGCCATGTTGACAGACGTATAAAAGTGAGTTGTAGCAGCGTTAGCTGTACCAAATCAAGCAAGCTGCGCGAGGTGTCTGGCCAAAGTCCCCGAGCCGCTCGAGCTGCGCCAAAAAACGGGACTTTGAAAGGGAATCCCCCACCGACATGATGTGGAAAACGAGGCGAAAATGAAGGTGGGAACGATTACATCAAAGCACTGCGCAAACCACGGACGGTGAAAATTTCTGCAAACAAACAGAGCTTGGCACCCAAACCACTGAGTTATCGGATAGGGTACAGACACCAGGGGCCGAAAAAACAAAAAGGTTTCAAATCTCGAAACGCCCTGTGTGAGTGCAGTTGGCTGACACCATCATTCAACACACTCATTACTGCTTCCACTTTGACAAATGGACTGTGTGTCACCAGCTAGACCATCAATTACAATGGTGGAGTCCACAGCGGAGAGAACTGCCAGTCTCTGCTCTATTTCTGCCGGATGATGCAGGATTAAACAAAGGACCACCAGCTAACACAAACACAGGCGGCCGGGGGGCCTCCCGCTCGCTGTATTTTTGGAGTGTGGTTGGCCCGGCGGAGAATCTCAAACACGCTCCAAATCCGGAGATCGTTTGGCGGGAGAATCCCACTGGGCCAAAAGTGTGGAGATTTACACTTTTCTAGTCACAGACGGAGCTCTTGTTGATGTGTGTTCCAAATCTTTGGCTTGCCGGGTTTAACCAAATGTAAGCTAGCGTTTTCTAAAAGTACGCAACAACAACATTCTTGCTCCCCCTTGATCTGTGACAGCTCGCTCATAACTCATACTGTATTTACAAAGTCTAACGGAGCTCAAACTATTTTTGTGAACGCTGTGAAAAAAAAAAAAAAAGATCTACAAAATTCCCCCTTCACTAACAAGAGAAATAAATGTTCATCTATTGAATTTTGCGATTTTTTACCAAATAAAATTTACAATGTGGTAACCAAAAATGATTCAGGAAAATTCCCTGAAGCCACCATGAAACTCCACCTGACCTTAAACCTTGGATTGGTCGGTAATTTTAGAAGGATTTTCTGTTATATTTGTCAACAAATCAAATACTGGTGGTGTCTGAAGTGGGAATATAGCTAATGCTAAGCGTGTTAGGTGCACAAGTCCAAAAGACAGCCACGTTCGTTGTTTATGCTCATTATGATAACGTTAGCTGTTTTCTCACACACCGACAATCACCATCACTGCTGTCACTTAACAGTTTCTTTATGCTTTTTTTTTAGACTTAAAAAACAAAGAGAACCTGTGGAACATAGCAAACTAGCAGCTAACACACATCTACAAACAGACCAGTAGGAGTTAAGGGGCCGCTGGTGTAGTTTGTGTTTTCAGGGGTGACTTTGCCTGATTTTTTTCGGTTGGATACTTTCAAACTTCCCTCAGATGTCGCAACCCACCAGCTTCAAAACAAATTTTAAAAAAAGCCTTTATTTTGAGCAATGATGCTTCAGAAAATCAAGATAATGCAAGCTAATGTAATTTGATTTTAAATTCATTTGCAGCGATATTCATGAAAAGTAAAGTCCACTCGTGTCGACACAGAGTTGAATAACTGAGTGCAAATGGTGCCTGACGCAGCCATTATGTCTGATGAGAAAACTGTGGGACTGAAATTTAATTTCTACTTTCTCATAATCAGCAGGACACAAATGAGGGAAAGAATAGTTAATAGGAAATTGGCTGCTACCTCTGCAACGTGCCATATGCGATTAGTCCAACTCGCCTACTGCAGGAATCCGGCGGTGACTAAAGGGGAAGCGGGAGCTCTGATGCACTTGTTACACCCAGACTGTGCTGTAAAATGAATGACTCTGACATGTTAATCTGTGACTTGGCCATCAGTGCTGGCACGAGATGAAACGCACAGCCCACAGTGTCTTTTTTTTTTTTTTGTCGTCTCTATTTGGGGAGGTGAGGCGTGCTGGCTGCCTGAGTGGGAGGGAGATGATATCAAGCTCACAGCTACGTGTAGGCCTGGATGAAAAGATGCAAGTCACGTGGCGGGGCGTGGTCGGCACAATGTGGGTGTTAATGTTTATGCGTCAGTGTCGGATCAAACATCCTAAGCCGTGCAGCCTGTAATTGCCTACACTGTACTTATCTCTGCTCGTCTGCAAGTGCATTGTGGGGATGTTGAGCTAACACAATATTGTCATTTTCCTCTTAAGCTCTGTTTTCTCTTATTTCGGTGGCAGGTGGGTGAGGTTTCGATCCACTGGCGTTCATGGTGTAGCTGTAACTAAATCCTGGCACGCCTGCTGAATCTACCTTGAGGTTGATGCGCTCCAGCAGCTCCTCCACCGATGTGGGTTTGGGTGGTCGGCCCTTCCTCCTCCTCCTCACGGGCCTCTTGGGCTTCTCCTCTTCTTCACTCAGCACGTCCACGTAGATGAACTTGAAGGTGCCCACTTTGTTGTTCAGCAGGCCCATCCATGTCCCCATGGGCGGCTTACTGATGATGTCGATCACATCGCCACGCTGAAAAGAAACCGCATGGACAAGAATTCAGAATAATGACCAAAATATTTCTTCTAACATTCCTAAACTGGCGATTGACCAAAAGACGAGCGCAGAAAAACTGGACCGTTTAAGAGACAGTTCACCCAAAATAACAAAAAAAAACATATTTATCCGTGTATCCATCTAGATTGTTTTGGTGCGAGTTGCCAAGTTTTGGAGATATTTGCCGTAAAGATGTCTGCCTTCTCTTGAGTATAATGGAACTAGAATGCAATCAGCGTGTGATGCTCAAATGCAGGTTGTGTGCATCTACTACATCCACATAAACCACAAGCTAGTTAACTAGACTAGCTAATGTTACAACTCAGCAGAGGAGAAGAACTTTATTTTTCATACGCTGCACCGTCGAGCGTCCACGAGCAGATTCGCACTTCTTTCCTGCGCGATTCAATTGCAAGTGCAGTTTGGCAGGTAGGACATAGTTCCTGCATGAAACTGCCCACAGAGAGGTCTGTGGATGATTTTGAGTAACTTGGTTAGAATTTCGGAAAAAGTAACATTGCTGTTAATGTATTTTTTTGGGTGTTTTGAGAACTACAAGCTTTTTATACGCGACAGAAGACGGACATCTCTGCGGCCAATATCTTCACAAACTTTGTAACTCACACCAAAAGCATCTAGATGGATACAGAGCACTACAGGTAGGAGACAACTATGTGTTTTTGATTTTGTGGTGTGCTGTCCATAATCATATCTATGCACACAAGTGAGCTGAACATTCATATCCACGTCCCAAATTGTGTTTTACCTTCAGTTTGAGGGAGTCGGTGTCGTAGGGGCTGGGGGTGAAGTCAGTATGGACCCGGGCTCGGCCACAGAATGGTCCTCTGTAAGGCGGCTCTTCGTCGTCGCCGTCCTCGGACTTCACACTTTCCCGGTTGCTGGCCGACGAGTCGGTGGTGCTCACTGTCTGACCACCTGCGCGCAAAACAACACGTGGACATTTTTAGAGAAGCTTTCAAAAATGACTCGCTGTAAAAGCCGCCACTCTCTACAAAGCCGTTTGAATGCACTGATTAACTGGAGTCTGCGCGGCTTAGATAATAGCTAGCGTTTATCAAGAAGCTTCGTAAAAAAGGCTAGATTGTTTTTATTTTTTCTTGTTTTCTCTTCATTCTTGTGTCTGCAGTGAGTGGAAAACTTTAACAGGCTCTTAAACACTTGTATTACAGACCCCGTGGAGTATTTCTCTGCACATTATTTCTGTATCTGAGGGGGAAAGGCTGTTGAAATCATTGTGGGAATCGGAGAGGAGAGACTTCCTACCTAATCATTACCGCATGTTTGCCTGTCTGCCTGCGTGCTTGTGTGCATGTTCTAAGGCTTCAGAATCGCTGAGCTCGGGACGACGGAGGGTATTTATCCGCGGAGATGTGACAGACACAGCAGGTTGAAGTAATCAGAGGTTGTAATCCGTGTTTGGCCTGAGAGGTCAGAGCGCGCATCGAAAAACTCTGTGAGGTCACGGCGTGCGAGACGGCCGCCGTGACAGGGTGTCATCAGGAGGGAGAGATTTGTCTTTCATCGCTCCGCAAAAATCATGATTGGTGCACATGTAATGCCAGAAGCACACAGAGGTTAAGTCAGCTGCATTCGAAATAAACAACGGGGGGAAGCAAATGTTACGAGCACCATCTAGTGTCAAACAGCTCTCAAAACACGCAGAGCTGTACGCCAGACTACAAATACTCAGATTCCCTTTACTTACATTCATTATTTTACATACGCGTAACATAAAAGGTGCTTCATGTTCCCCTCGAATCCATTAAAAAACATCGCTCTCACACATCAGGAGTGCCGTTTCTGAAACAATAGCTCTCGTCTTACTCATTGAACTCTGTCCGCTGAGTGAACTACGCAGACTTTCCACGGAGCCTCCGGCCTTCAGCTTGGGCTTCTCCAGAGAGTCGGTGTCAGGCTGAGGGGACTGAGGGGAGCCAGGGGTTCCATCCGGACTCGACTGAAAGACACACAAAACAACAAGAGAGGGGGAGATGCAGATGGGTAATGAAAGGACATGGGGGAAGGATACAAAGGAAATGTTGTGCAGTTATAAGGATGTGAAGGTTGTGAGAGTGTGGTTGAGAGGGGAATGGATGGAAACAACGAACGAGGAGTTGGGGGAGTGGTAAGCGCCGGTCAGATTAAATCTTTTAATCTTTATTGAAAAACAGGTACACATATAGGGTACAGAATGTTTCGAGCCCAAAAATGATTTTTCTATCAATCCTTTTTCTTATTCAAAAACCTGGTAAAATAATGTGTTATAATAAGAAGCTTTTTATTTCCTGCTCGTCCTGTCAGCTGTAACTGATTGGTTCACCCCCACTGTCTGAACAGAGCTATTACAGTTCTGTACTTTTCATTATTTTTATTTCGTTTTCTAATTCAATTTATATTCAGTTTGTTCCCAGTGTGGGTTTGCTCGTCTCAGTTCAGTTTTATATAATCGTTAATAATAAAACTGTTTATTAGGTTCCGCATTAGTCTGACTTTTTCATTACAGCATGTTTGGTATTTAACAAGGGCGAGATTTTTAGAAAACATCAGAGCAGCTGTCACAATATAAACACAACAATCTTTCAAGAAAATTAACAAAGAATAAAAAAACATGTCCTATATATTCTTTATTTGATTTCATTTAGGTTTGTAGGAGTACACAAAAAACATTCCAGTTCATTTTTTTCCCCCTTTAATGTCTAGTTTATCTTTTTATTACAGTGACACTAAAATGTTTGCTCACATCAATTTTTTGTTTAGTTTAGGTTAAATACACCGCTATGTGCTGGAGAAACTTATTTGAGCAGGAATTATGACAAATAATGGAAGCAATAATGTAATTCAACGAGAACTTTAAGGTTGTCTTTCACTTGAAGAGGTTCAATGAACCATTTCTGCATTAACTGGTGAAATCATTGTTATTGAAACCTTTCATTTTGTTCAAATCTTTGAAGCTTTCCTTTGTAGGAAAAAAAAACGCCTCTAATAATGAAGCAACAACAAACATCAACACCTCCTGTGATGCACTGTGTTTTATTTGCTTCAGTATTCCACTAGGGGGCGTCGTGGTCCATTAAATGACCATCGTTCAGCCATCAAGACATGCCAGTTCACTTTTCTCTCCGCTCTCTCCCCAGCCGATGGCTCCTTGACTCATGCCAGGATATGTGGGTCACGGTGCTGAGACCACCGTGACCGACAGATGTTCAGCTGTGCACTAATGACACATTCTGCAGGGCGACATCAAACCGCGGGACTGGCCGGGGCCACTGGTGAAGCCCACCGGATGCCCAGAGAAATTAGGCCACGGCAGATGAGACGGCCATTACAGTGCACTCCCTCACACTTCAAGTCTCCATTTTCCTAAGAGTTAGCAGCCTCGGGGAGACTTGCATCACTCCATGAGCTCAGCATGAAGCTCACACACTCCACCCTTAACGCAGGGCCCAGCGAGAGCAGAGTAGAGAGAAATCCAAATGTGTGTGTATGTGTGTGTGTGTGTGTGTGTGTGTGTGTTTTAGTGCTGTATGTTTATTCTGTAACTAACACAAATACTCCACCACCCACTCACAGCCTGTGGACAGAATTTGTGGCTTACACTGCAAAACATCCTCTAAATGTTTGCAGAACGCGCGGGGCTTTTCTGTCTTTACAACGCCGCTTGGCTCACTGTTCGAGGATTAAAAGCATAACGTGCCGATTTGTGATACTATTTATGTGTTAGCTTCTCCATTTTATATTTGAATGTGTTTATATGGGTCTCATTTGCTTCGAAAACCTCGGCAGTGTCGAATTTCAGCTACGAAAAATTGCATCCATGTGTGTGTCTGCGTGTGTTTAACGTCTAACCTGCTCAGACAGGGAGCTGCTGTACTTCTTCGACATGCGTTTCCTCATCGTCTCCTTCACCGACTTGACCTTCTTGCCCAAAGAGATCCGAGACGTAGTGGGTGACTTGACCACCTCTCTGTATATGGCCTCCTGGTCTTTGCTCTGTCGGTAGAGGAAGGGGGAATAGGACGGACGGGGGGGAAGGAGACGACAAAGGGCAGGGAGATCACGAAAACAGAAGAGAAAAGGTGATTGAGTGTGACGGGAGGGGTCGGATTGTGCTCCTCACAGTCTCTTCTAATTTCACAAAACTAGCTGCCAGCGCTTACATTGGCATCCGATCCGGTGTTGACCACATGGAGCGAGCGGTTGGACAGGTCGAAGCCTCCAAAGCTGCACGTCCTCTGTTGGAGTGGGGGGAGGGGAGGCAAAACACAATCAAGTGAGTCACATTCAGAAGGTCACGATACACAAACTCCCCGTCCACGCCCGACTTGAGGGTCCAACTCACGAATGATTCATGCTTGGCACAACACAGGCAGCACTTTGATTAATGTACATGGGTATATGGTTTGTATGTATGCGGGGGCATGATGTCATATGGGACCTGTGGACAGCCAACAGACATGATGTAACACAAACTGTTATATGAGCTCCTCTTTAAAATTTGCGAGTTAGTGCGTTGCTCGGCGGCGAATGAGCTGTTATACTGGCCGCGGAGCGCACGCAACGAGTCGCTCATATGCTTTAAAAGTCGAATCCCTGGAGAAAATATTCCTTGATGTGGCTAAGCTAAAAAAAAATAAAATGTATATATATACACACAAGTGAACATATATTAATTGCATTTCAGCCTTTTGTGGTTAATTATGATGGGTGCGAAAACTGGGCTTAGTATGCAAACATGCACAAACATATAGGTTGGTTGCTTAGGGGCGACAATGTGTTATTTTCATCAGAAACACTTTTAAAGAGTAAATTGTTTCTGCTGAGAGGACAGGGTGATATGGAGATTTTCCTTCTTGACTTCAGAGGACGGCAAGATAAGGGGGTACACAAAGGGGGACTGTGACATGAGAGGAAAAAGAGATGCAGGATCTTATCGTCGAGCCGGCTTTGACATTTTTTCGAGTCCTCCCCTAAGCTCTGCTGTAGGTCACACACAAACATGTAGACACAGACATGCACATCTGCCAGAAAAACAGTTCCAGCGGGGCACTTGATGGCATTTCTCCTCTGCTTCAAAAGCCATTATCGTCTAAACTGCTCGATTTAAAAAACGCCCCTGAAAACCCCCCGGGGCGAAGAGTCCTCCCGTGTGAGAAGGCATTTGCAGATGAGGTTTGCATTACGAGTTTTTTTTTTTCTTTTTTTTTTATATTAGATGTCCACAGCTGCAGTCCACATCACAACTTCCCAGGAAAAAAAGCACAGTTTGGAGAACAAACATGTTTGAAGAGACGTCCAAAAAAAAAAAAGGAACTCGGAATGTCATGGCGATGTTCGATGGAAATGGACATGCACCCAGTATAAAAAATAAAAAAAAAGTCTCTCAAAGGATAATTATAGGAAAGAAAAACAACTAAAATCACATCTGCAACCAGAGAGGCACGGGCCAAAAAAGGACACGAAAAGCAACAACATAAAAAAGTGGAGGCAGAGAGTTTTTTTGGATGAGAACGACCTCCAGTGACGTCACTAGAACACGATAGGACGCAGGTGCACTCAAAGCTGCAGGATAGCTCCACTATAACACCACCTAGAATGTGCCACTAACTCTACTCGTATACCCTTATAACTCTACTCATAGCCCCAAGACTATGTGGATACATGTGAGGAACAAGTCGATCACCTGTTTTCATGACGTTACAAAGTTACCTATTTTTTTCTGTTACTTACACTTTTTCGGCTATTCTACTGTATAGACTACCATGTTCGGTCGTCCAGCCTTAATCAGGTAAGCTAATGTTAGATGCATGGATGACCAAAACATGATATATAATTAAGCTGATATGTAGCTCTCCCGGTAAAGTACACGCCTCATTCAGACTACTGAGGTTGGCACCAGGGGTTAAAATCCAGTCCGTGGCCTTTGCTGCATAGAGTAAAAGTAAGTAGTGAGTAAAATTTGGCCATCAAGATAATTCATTTTGAAGCACAAGATATTCTTTAAAAGTTGAGGAGATGTCTAAAATTACATAGTAAAAACTTTCATTCTTGCTCTCTAATGGAAGTCTTTTCAATGTCGGCAAAGGCGCTGAATAGACATCTTTCGGCTGTGGTTTTGCTTGGTGGGAAAGACCATTCAGTCACTTTAACTTAATAACACTATTCATTGAATGTCTCTGAGGCTGCAGTTCTAAAGGAGGAGCAGCTTCATGCTTGTACTACAGCTCTTTCGCCCACAGGGATCAGTGTGACTGCCCGTGTCCTTCGAGGAGGGGGGTCTGACATTTACAAAAGGCACTTACAAAATCTCTGCTGTAACTTAACCTCCCAAGTGGGCCACTGCACATTTCAAAATCATTTTATATTCAGCTAAAATAATAAAAAAAAGGTTTAAAGCCAAAGGCATTCACTCAAAGGTCAGAAAAGATGACATTCCTGTAAGGGCAGTTAGGTCTGTGATAGATACACCAGCCCCGAAGCCTTTTCCTGTACATGAGCACAGCTGCAGTACTTTGATGTGGATTTATAGCTGAGATAACACTGAACAGGTAAGCTGAAGTCATTTGACCTGGCGTGTGTCTTTGTCTGTGTATGTTCCCTGCACCTTCAACCTATAACCTCCGAGCTATTTCTGCAACTTTGAAGCGCACCGAGTCCTGCTCACACGAGGCGGTCGATTTAAACCTCATGGTCCAAACTCACAGACTTCTGCTGGATGCGCAAGAGCACCCGCTTGGTGCAGCGGTCCACACTGGCCGCCCACTTCCTGTCCGCCTCGCGGTCCTCCTCCAATAGACAGCGGCGCTCAGCGCGGCTGAGGGTAACTGGGCGCACCAGCTGGGCCCAGTTGAGGTGACCGTACAGGCTCCGCTCTACCACATAGGTGATGTTCAGCTCACTGACTGCCGTTCGACCACGCAGCCTGCGGGAGGGGAACACCCAGCTCCCTCCCCCGCTTCCAAAACCTTTTGTTTTGGCTACGTCACAGCGTGCGGGGGAGGAGGGGGTGACAGACAGAGGGGAGACAGGGGTCTTGGCATTGCGTGAGCGTTGGTACAATAGGTGCTTAGTGGAGTAAGCGTAGTTGGGGTCGGGTTTCCGGTGTGTCCAGCTGCCATGGTGCCGGTTGGCAGGTTGGTGTTTGGGGCTGCCTTGTGGACCGTCATCCAGGGATATCAGGAGGCGGGACTGGGCATGGGGTTTGGGGCGAGGTTTGGTGAGGCCATAGTAGGCGTAGAGAGCTTCGTTGTTACTTACCCCATGGGAGATTGAGCTCAGGGCCTTCCGCATCTCGCCGTCGGTCGTGGAGCGCGACAGCTTTCCTTCGTCGTCCAGTCCACAGCCATCCAACTCTGAGAAGGAAGAGCCACTACCTCCCACGCCGGAGATGGAGCCTGCCAGAACCCCAGAGCCAACCGGGGTTCTCCTGGGTGGCCGGATGAGGCCGTGGGTACTGGAAGACTTACTGAAGGTTTTGACCAGCTTGTGACCGGACCAGGTGTCCAGGCTACTGGAGGAAGGAGAGTTAGTCAGACTGTCTGTGTCTCCATCCAGAGAGAATTGATCCTGGGTGAGGGAGGGCAGGGAGATCTCCTGGGGCAAAGGGGGCTTCTTTAGGACTCCTGTGTACAGAGCTGAGTTGTCCTCACAGGTGGGTAGTGCCTCTAGATTCAGAAAATCTGAAGAAGGAGAGGAAGATGACAGAAACATTTACTCAGGAGGATTCAAACATCTGAGTCTGTGGAGTCTCATGACCAGTGCGTGGTTTTCACAACCACAGCTAGCCAGAAAAACATTTCAAAACACATTCTTAAAGTCTGAGTATTGGGCAAAACCCATGACAGAAGAAAATGCGAAAGAAATCATTGCTTTTAAAATGAGGCATGGATTTTAAATAACTCTCAGTTGGATACAGAAATGCTCCCATTAACTTAGGTTTGAGGACAACAGTTCAAAACAGATTTTCAACATCCAGCTTTCACAAGTAATGAAGTGTGTGATGCCTCCGACACAGTCAGAATGAATTTCAATTTGACGTTGTAAACAAATGCTGACAGATTTAAATCACATTCAACTGTGAGGCAATCAAAGGAACTCAGGTGTCACAAACCTTCTGAGCCATGTTTCTTGCCCTCCTCCACCTTGATGAGTTTTTTCCTGACCCGGCGTGTCGAGTTAACCAGCTTGTGAAGCCGTTTGAACTTCACAGAGTCCTCCGATTGCTCATCGTCTGACTGTTCACGAGACTGGTGGGAAAGAGAGAGAGAGGGAGGGAGGGATGATAAAATAAAAGGGACGGACAGTCAAAGACTTTTTAATTAAAGGAAACGTATTATGCTCATTTTCAAGTTCATAATTTTGTTTTGGGTTACTAATCTTATAAACTGACATGCTTTAACGCTCAAAAAACACTTCAGCTATCTTATACTCCTCAGTCTGAAACGCTGCGTTTTAGCTCCTGTCTCTTTAAGGCTACAGAGTCTGTTCTGATTGGACAACTCATACACACACTTAAGCCAGCACCGCATACTGAGTCTCTGGTCAGCTCTGATGGTTTTCATCTTCCAGCTAGCTTCACTTCTACCATGAATATAGGCATAAACTATGCAGTGTGTGACATGATGACATAGTGATGTCAAGAAGTAACAGAATTAAAGGGCCAGACAGCTGACAAGGCATTTCAGGCACTTTCAGTGGAAGAGAGGAGCTCCTGTTGCTGGCTTTTTTACTTTTCAAGACGTTTTACAACTGATATAACACACTGAGAAAGGGGTGAGGGGAAGCATAATAGGTCTCCTTTAAATAAACCTTACTCAACACACAGGTGAGAGCAGGAGGGACATCTTGAGCATAACATTTCATCAAAAGCAACAGAAATTGATGTTTTGGTTTTGAATTCAACAGAAACAGTAATGAGGTCAAAGCAACCTTTGACAAATACACTGAGGATGCTGTGATGATGTAACAGACGGGAGCATTGTTTAGGATGGAGTCAAAGTTAGTGAGGTGAGAAATGGAGGATCTGAGGGATGGCGGCACGCCACATCGTGTCAAGTTCATACTGATAGCAAACACAGAAAAACAATCCACTGAAATGATTAACCTGATGAGACAGTCGTTTAAAAAAAAAAAAATGGGTACAACTGATTGACACAATCAATCAGTCTGACGAGAAATGGTCTGTTTGGCATCAGAGGCTGTTTACTGCAGAGGAAATGGAGGGACGTGGTCGTATGTTATGGGTGCCAACATCCTAGTGTTTTCCCTCCAGTGAAGGCCACTGCGTATAAACCCTCTGCACAGTGGAGTGGAAAAGAGACCAAATCAGAGTCAACGGTTTCATCACTCACACACAAACACACAAATGCACCCCGAGTTGTATGTGTATGCATGTATGTGTGTAGAACTCTATGCTCTCCATGTGATGATGATGATGATGATGATGCCGATGAGCCCAGCTTTGGCGTGAAGATTGTCTGGCAGGACCTTCCATTACTATCATGGAGCTCAAACAGCTTAATTTGTTTCCATTTTCCACTGGTTTCCACAGCAACACACCACCTCTCTGGTCACATGCTGCCAGTTCCATGGTTGAGGTTGACTGCATCGCTTGCAAAGGGACACACTTGCATGCACAATCGCTCAGACAAACACACACACACACACACACACACACACACACACACACTAACTAGATGGAACAGGCCTGCGGGGCTTAGCTCTCTTGTCTCTGATAAAATGCAGCTCGAAAGCTAACAAGGAAGAAACCACAGGCCTGGCTCAGATGCTGCTGACACGCATCAGGAGTGATGTTGACAACTGCGGCTCGGCTGGATCAAAAAAGCTCCGACACTGTCCGCAAAAATCGCCACCACCCTTGCAGCACAGTGAGCTTTTCAGAGTGTTACCGAGCCTTACGGATCAACGTTGAACAAAAGGAAACAACAACCTGCAGGTCTGCTCAACAAACGTTCCTCCCCTTGCCTCCACTTCTCCACTGTTAGGCGGTGCAGTGGTCAAGGTCTCGCATATCAGCCCAGCGGACCAGAGCGAGGGGTTCAGCCATTCGTTTGGCCTCTGACAAACCGCAGAAATGGGTTATGAAAACCCAGTTCTCCCCGACAATCATTCAACTGAACCGCACAATTCTGGCCACAGCGGTGACTCCTTAGACTTTCCATTTGCTTTGAGCGTATTAGCTTCAGAGAATGTAATGAAATAACAAATCTGTGTCAGAGAGGACTGATAAAAGAAGCAGCAGGACAGACCGTGAGATGGGTGAGACCACCGAAGGGAGGACTGGGGTCCATTCCTGTATCTTGGTTTCTCTTAATAACTATTATTGAGAAGTGTAAAGAAAGAGTGTCAGTCTGATGTCAGAGTTAACCCACATGATTTGTTCTTCTGCTTGTCTGAGAAATGGAAAAAGGAGTGGGAGAACAGAATGAGGGGGTCAATGACACAAAAGTTCGGAGGAACACCGTCCAGACATACGACCAGATAAACAGAAAGCCAAGCATCGGAGGCAATGAATCAAGCAGGGGTGACTGGCCGCCATCGAAAACAAGGTCAAGACAACAATTCCACCGTCGTAACTGCCGCTTGGCTTCACAAATTACTTTGCGGAACGTTCCCAAGACTTTTCGAGATGAGTTTAAACTTAGCAACGACAAACCAACATCCTCACGGCACAAACACCAAAAATTGCTCTCATGCTTTACCACAAAAACAAGCACAGGAGAATCATTCAAGATACAGCCCGATTGGGGCAGTTAAGAACGCCAAACTTACCACTTCATCTAAAACTTTCTGCGTTCACGTCCAACAGGTTAAATAGTCGGACCCTCAAATCCACAACACGCCAGCCGCATTCTCACGCATGCACGATCCAAAATAATTTGCAGCCCGTTTCGTGAATTCGGCTCTGAGGAATGAAGAGGCTGTTTGGAATCGCCGCGCCGCACAGCTACCAGAGAAAAGGCGTGTTGTGCACGGAGAACAATCCCGTCGTTTGAGCCCCTCTGACCCTGCCTTGGCCCCAACATCGCTAATGGCCAGCCCTGGAATGTGGCCTCCGGTCGCCGGGGGAAGACAGCATCAGGGGACGACACAGAGCGGCCAAAGATATGTATATACTGCCGACATGTCAGCGACAAACGCGCACTGTATATTCAAACGTCTGTATATAAAATGCAGTCACACGCATAACTCTTAACTATTTGAATTTGGGGATGACCTAATTCCATTCATTATTAAAGGGAGAGGGGGCAGTGCATGACACTGATAGAGGCCCCAGCAGAGTAGCAGCATTTCCTGGAGAAGCCAATTTTGGAACTCGGGGCAAAGGGAGATACAGAACTCCCCCTCTTTCAGGGCCCGGGGGTAAGAGCTAAAGTCTTTATCTTCCCTCTTCCTCTCTCCCTTGCTTCCTCTCAAGCCTCCAGCTCTTGCATTTGTTCACAGCCTCCAGAGCCAAGCTGTGCGTTCCTCTGAACAATACTCCTTCAGTAACTCTCCCATCCTCTTCTCCTGTCAACAAAAACACCCCCCGATCGATCAGGTCTTCTCCCCCAACAGGAAGTGAGCGGCGGGGACAACACCAGGGCCGACGGACTGAGAAGTCGATCGTCAGACTCATGCACAATTCACGTCGAACCGCCAGACAGCACAGAGAGCTCGAGCCGGAGTTATGTATGGCATAATTAACCTCATTTCTATGTGGAAGGAAATCATCAATCACTTGCGCAGAAGAAGAATTCAAATCGGGACACTCGACGACGTGAGAAAAGTATTTTTGCATGAGTCCTCATTAATGGTTTAAATAAACCACCGACATCGGAGATTCACAGCTATGAATGTGCAAGAGTCTTATTCATCCACTTGAGAGAAATGGGTGATTGAATCTAAATCTACCTGAGAGGTTTTAGGGTCAACCTTCCATTTACTTTAAGAACGAGAACATGGAATGTACAAGCATAAAGTGGATGAGAGTAAATGCAGAATGTCAGCGCTGTTCAGTCTCGAATAAGTAGCTCATTTCAAAATAGCAATAGCACATATGTGGCTGGGAAATCATTTTCAGACGACTCGGAATTTTTGTGTTTGGATAAACTCACTTCCTGTCAAAAAGTGGGTCAGTGTGTGAGGCTGCATGATGGCGTGCTATTCCCATATGATTCCATACTGTACTGAGCTAATTAAAAAGCCGCCTTGACTTTTGTGAGTCATGAATCTGCATCGGAGCTGACCTAAATTTTTTTAAAGAAAACATACAAACATACGATTGTCGCTGAACGGCAAAAACAGCGTCCGACAGCACTAGATTGTCTTGAGCTCCAGCTCCACAACGCAAAGAATCCTCAAAAGGTCTCGAGGTCTGGAGGCCTCCTCTGCAGGGATCGCAGCTGACAAGACCGCTGCCAACAAAAGCGAACGCCGCAAGGGGGTTTCGGGTAGATTTTTGTGTGACTCTCCACTTGGCTTTCCTCAAGTTACAATTACGACTGATTGATGGAAACGGACCCCGGGTAAATTTCCACAAGACAATTTTCTTGTCACTACGGCAGCCAGTGGAGGAAATATTTCAAATAAGGTGCTCATGATTGGATCAACCTGATGGATAAATAAAATAAAGATTGACAACAAACAGCACACATTCACATTGTGACCGAACAGTCACAGAAAACCAGTGGGAAAGAGGTAACACTCCTGCTAAAAAGATGCACATGACATGGTGGAGAGAACATACGTGCACAAGTGGATATATTCAGCCGATGAGTGAAGAGCAGAGAGAGAAGGGGAGATAGAGGGAGAGTAGGCAAGATAAAAAAAAAAAAAAACTGAACAGAGGTGGTTTATGCGATGGCATGTAAAATATATGTAAAAATATTTTACACATATCTAAACTAGGGGAGTCTTTAAGTGGTCTAGACATCAAGCTGGAGGAAACTAGTTGAGTTTACAGTCATTTACATCTGATTAAAGGACAAGTTCACCCAAAAAAGCGGACAATGACTGCAATTTCATTTTCTTGGCTGAACTTTTCCTTTAAACACACACATCCATTCACACATATCTCCAAACAGCAACAACAACAACAACAACAACGGCCGTCCTCCTACACAACCTCGCCGGCTGGAAAAATCAAACTCAGAAAGGTGAGAGTGGTCGAGGTGAGAGTGTTAAAGAGAGGTAAGAAGAAGGGAGAGGTCAGGGTTGTTTTTTTTTTTTTTTTTTTCTTTTTTGGGGTGGGGAGGGAAGGGGAGGGGAGGGGGAGGGAGTGTACTTACGTTGCAGTTCGAGGACTGGTTTAGATTGACTGCAGATCCGTCAGCCCACTCTGCAGTGTCACTACTGCTGGACTGTCTGCTGCGCTCATACTCCTTCAGCTACGTGGAGAAGAAGAGTTTAGAGAGGCAGAGGAACAGGGGCGGGGGGGCCACCCACTCTCACCAGGCATGCTACATCTCTCCAGTGCGCTATCGGACGAGTGATAGACGTCAAGCGGGTGCATTCACAGTGCATGTATACAGACAGACAGACAGACAGACAGACAGACAGACAGGACAGAAGGACTCAACCAGTGATGTAGCGGTAAATTCAAAGGTGTACTATACGTTCATATGAGTTTTGCAACCACTAAATTTAAGTCTTCGCAACACATTAATTTGCCTACTTTTATGTGTGTGGTACGACTATTTGTCTCGGCAAACTTATGTCGGCCTTCATGAGCCTAAATCAGTTTAATAAAGGGGACTGACTGAGAGGTAGGTTAGATTATTTTCTGATTATATTCCACTACATCCCTGGACACATACTACAGACACCGCTAGCTAAACAAAGACGCACAGGCACAAACACGGAGTCGACTCGTCTATCCACAGAGGCTGATCATTGCTTGGTTTAAACTGGAGTGTCAGTCACTAGAGGGGGGAAGCTATTGGCCCAAAGGAGAAAAATCAAAGTTCTGGAGAAAAAAAAAAAGAGGAGTAAAGGGATAAAATCTGCCCTGTGGAGAGCAACCCAGCGCCCGAGTGCTGCTGGACAGTCATGCTTCCCATGAGTAAGACATGACAGAAGCTGATTGACAGGGAAGATGACGGAGGAAGAAGAAGAAGAAGAAGAAGAAGAAGAAGAAGAAGAAGGCAATGAAAGAACAAGAAGAAGAAGGAGAAGAAGAAGAAGGAAGAAGAAAGGAAAGCCAAGTAGTTATCCACCATGTCCACCTAGAGAGAAGAAAGACCACAATGCACGAGAGCATCCCGCCCGACAGATGGGGCTGTTGAGTTACCATGACCACCAGATCCCAGCAATTAGGAACTGAACAACACACCCACACACACTCCATGAGCTCACACCCCTGAAATCCCCCAGAACCCTTGAACCTCTGGAAACACCAATCATCTGGAGTTTGTGTGTGTGCGTGCGTGCGTGTGTGTGTGTGTAGAGGACAATGCGGGGTTAAAATGCGGGGCTTCGTATGTGTTAGTAAGAGTGAGTCGTTTTAGTAAGCCCGAACTATGGTGGGAATATGGAGCAGGAAACTAATCCAGGAGGAGGTCAGGGGGAGAGAGGGGATTGGGGGTTGAAGGGGCTACAGAGGGGTGAGTGTGGGGGAAGAAGGCGGCAACAGGTAAGGCGGGAAGTCATGTTGAGGAGCCGCCTACCCGAGCCAGTGCCTCCTCGACGGTGATCATCTTCTCTTTCACCATCATCATCAGCTGGATGCGCTCTTCGTCGCTCATGGTGATCTCGCTGGCCACGTAGCCGATGTCTTCTCCTGGAGGGCGCAAGGAGAAAAAAGGTCAAGCGCGGAAGGAGGGAGTTCGGCGCTGCTCAGTGCCACAGATCGACTAAACGAAGCTGCACGAACCTTTGGATGTCTGACGCATGACCGGTTTGTGCTGCGACTTGCGGAAGTTCTGCCAAAAGGACTTGTTCTTCTTCTTGTTGTCCCATTTGCCTAAAAGGGAGGGCGGGCTCGGTCAGATATGGGGAAACATTCACCTGATAAACAATGACAACCATAGGAAAAATAATACGACAGCAGAGGACAAACAAGAAAATGCATCTCAGCGTACCTCCTGATCCATCTTCAGAGCTGGATTTGTGCAGGGGCATTCTGGGAGGAGAGAATAAAGAAAGAGAGGGTCAACATTAGAAAAAAATGTCTCATCTTATGAAGTCTCTGTTGACCATAGAGCGTCAAAACAGGAGCTAGGGTGCAGTTCTGTCTGTTCACCACTTGGGGTCAGTGGTGGTACTTATGTGTCAGCAAACTAGGCTCCTGAGGCTTAAGAGGGAGAAAGAGAGGAGAAGGAAGGAGAGGAGAGAAAAGAGAGGAGAGGAGAGGATTGCAGGAGGGTCAGAGGAAGATGGCAGCTACACAAAGTGCTTAAGAAGCAAGTTAGAAGAGGAAGATCTACAGGATGAAGAAAAATAGAGAGCGAAAGTGAAGGAAAAGTATGGAATCGAGGAAGAGAGAGATGGTAGGAGGAGGAGGAGGAGAAACCACAAGGCAGACTCAGCCTGTTTGTTTTTCCACTTCCCTCCACAGGATAGACAGTCACGAGGAAGACGGAGCAGGACGAGTGGGAGAAGAGGAGGAGAGGGTATGAAACAGAGAGGGAGAGATGGAAAATAACTGGAGTCCTGACATGTCTGCAAACCTTTCCTAAATAATCAGACCTAACCGGGGGGAGAAAATAGCAGCTCTGGAGCCGCTCGCGACACATGAGCTGCACTCAGCTTCCAATCAAAAGGTCATGTATGAGCAGACCCGCTTCAGGAGACAGGAAACAACAACAGAAACCTATTCGTGTCTTCTTTAAGGAGAAAAAAGGAAAGGGGGGAGAGCTTTATGTTTAATGTAGCTGCAGAAACCCTCAGAGAAGGAGCGGGCGAAGCTTCAGGATGATGCAAGATGCTACAGGTGTGTTTATATGCAGGTGTGGTGGCGTACTGTACGCTTCTTTCAATCAAAAAGAGAAAATCATGGGACAAAAGGAGAGATAAGAACCATAAACCCCTGTTGAGAGCCTTCAAAATCCACCTAAGTCAAACACTCAACTGAAGGAATCTGAGCCCTGACACACCCTTCTCATGATTGCAGCCGCTGAGCCGAGCGATGAGACAAGGACTTCCGGGGAAGCCATGTGAAAGTGTGTGACAGGATCAAAACAAGACGAGCAGGTCACTTCCTCCTCCTCCACCACCCTCTCCAGTGGCTGCATATGTGTATGTGCATATGTGTTCGTATGTGTGCGCCGACATAAGCCCTCTCTTGGTGCTATGGGAAATCTTCACGCAGGCTTAAAGCCCTGGCTGCCATGGCAACATAATGAGATGCTAATTGAATGGAGGCCTGTATGGTTTGCCTCCCCCCCCCAGATAGGCTATGGCCAAAGCTAATGCTAATAGGACTCGCTCAATAGAAGCTCCTCTGTGGCGCCGCTGCCCCCCCACCCTTCTTCTTCTTCTTCTTCTACTTGATGCTCTATAAATTAACCTCCCGTGCATGTGCGCACACACACACACCCTTGGCGCGCACGCGCTTTAAAAGCGCTTGAACGTCTTTCAAAGAGTGTGTCAGTCCGGGCATTGTGCAGCTAGGCGACTTAATTGGTTTAACCTTAAATCTTTGGCAAGCCAACTTTCCTTTTTCTCTTTCTTCTTCAGCATAATATTAAAGCACAGTATATTGGGATGGAGTTATGCAGGATAGGTGAAAGTTTTCTCCTAATGACTCTTCTGCTTTGTGAAACTGTTACAAGTGTTAAAAACGTGGGCGAATGGCGTTGACGCAAGGGGTTGAATTTAAAGTTGGCTGGGTGGAAATGATAGTTCCCAGGCTGGTGCGTTTTTGGAAACGTTTAACCTGCGAGTGCTGCATATGTTGAGGACGAGGCTTCAGCTACAACTGAAGATGAGCTGTCACACAAGTGATCCGGTAGAAAACATGTGGCACATAGACAAAACTCATCACCATAAAAAAAAAAAAAAAGAAAGAAAAATAAGCAAAGATGGCTTAAGCAGCTCTCACATGACACAGAATGAATCGCAGGCCTGACATACTGTAGCTCCTATCCTGTGTGATGGAGCTGCTGTCCAGGAAAGATGATGAACCAGCTTGCGGTGACATTTGGACACACAGCTGTTGCAGTTTTCACCGCGCTCAGCATTAATCACGGCCTTGCGCGCACACACACACACACACACACACACACACACACACACACACACACACACACACACACACACACACACACGCGTACTGCATTGTGTGTGTCGGTGACTGTGCGTTCTGGTGTGGCCACCTGCAGCCTGAGGTGATCTCCGGTGTTCCCGTGGAGACAATGAGAGGCAGCGACCCGGCGTAAGGGTGGCGGTGCGCACAGGAAGAACAGAGGGGTGAACCCCTTCAGGGGGTCAGGGGAAGAGGTCGGAGGTCACTTGGAGGGGGAAGATGGATGAAAATCATACAGATGATGCACGCTTTCTTTTGTGCATTGTATTTTCTCCTGTCGAACACACGACGTCTGCCGTGCTGCACTCACGGACGCAAATAACACTCAGCCACAAGTTGTAAACATGCTGACAAAGTGCTTTAGCTCCCCGACATGGTGCTGTTGTTCCAAACAGACTCTTCACATGGCACGGCTTACATTTCAATCTGATTACTGGTTACATAAGCCGCACTTTCAGTAGCACCACTGCCTCACATTCACAGTCTCAGAAAACACCGGTGCGAGCCAGTAACCAACAGCTTGTGCCTCGCATCGCGCTTTCATCAGGATCCATTTTCTCCTGTTCAACGTTGCCGATAAGCTCGCTGCTCCCTGTTTTGCAACAATGCCCGCCAATCAATCACCTCTCAAAACAGGAAGTCACCAGCTTGAACCCTCCAGCCTTCTGAGAGCGCTCTGTCATCGCCCCTCAGAGGGAGCCGTGCCCACCTCCTGTCAACAAAGTGATGGGGAAAGAGAGAGGTGGCACGGTGGGGTTTGTGTTATCTACTGTGGGTGCTATTGTCCTGCAGGGAGGTGATGATGGGGGTATCCGTGTCCGTGCTGTGAAAAGGGCACGTGGTGCCTCTTGTGAGGAATGTGTGAGGACGGAGGGTTTGTCCATCACCCGGCCAGCACATGATAAATTGCTACACCTGAAACCCATTCACAACAGTGGAGAGTGGACAATAGGCAGTGTAACAGAGACCACAGCCGGGGTGAAGGAGAGGAGAGGGGGCTGTCAGGATGGATTACCAAAAAAAAAAAAAAAGGTTCTGAGGGGTTTGGATGATGGAGCGTAAAAACTTCAATAACAGGATTAATTAGAAAAAGGTTATAAGAAGCAATTCTATATCACTTTCACACCAGAAAATGGGTTTTTTGGGACGGCTTTGTTGTAAGAGGAATAGAAAGAGCTGACGGGAGTGAACGCAGAGCAGTCTCATCAGCGATTAAGCGAAGACTCAAGGTGAGACAAAGCGCGAATGTTCATGAGAGTGGAAGAGAGGACAGAGAGAAGCCAGACTGACGGGAAGAAGAGAGAACGGCCCAGTCAGGCTCTCTCTCTCTCTCTGGTTTTGTTCGAACAGCAGAGAGACGTCATCCGAAAATGTGGCATCTGGTCCCCATCATCCTCGGCATTCGCCTGTTCAACATATACAGCCATGGGAGAAGAGATCATGTCAGTGGAATGCGTTTCCTCCTGCCGCACGTGGATGTCACGTGAATGTAATGATACCACCGGGGGGTCACGAAGGGGTGACGGTGAGGATCAACGGCGAAAAATTAGGAAAAATGGAGATATAGGAGAGCCAGCACGGCATGAAAGGGCCAACCGACTTTAATTAAGTCTGACGGCAGCACATTTACAGAGCTGAGAACTTGGATATCTTTAAATTGCTTTAAATGCGTCTAGCGGTGATCTCACCAATGGCCCATGGGCGAAGAATTTTTCGTACACACATAACATAAAGTAGTGTGAAAAAAAAAAAAAAAACTGACTCGCGCACTCAATCACGTTACAGGAACCAGTGAAAAGGAACCCCACCCATGCGCGGTTTCATCCTGCTCTTTCGTTCGTGCTCCTTCGCTGTAATCATTTGGCCATCACCCCCTCTGTGTCCCCCCCCCCCCCCCCCCCCTTCTGCTGGACACAAAGGCAGGAAGGAAGCGTGGAACGGTCGGAGAACAGAGAGCGGGCTGCTGGACCGAGCAGGTCAGCCGGAGGGAGCAGCCAGTGGTTTTCCTTTCACCACAGCGGGGATGTGAGCTGAGGAGACCGACTACGGGCATACGTGAGATGTCTATACATGTTGAGGGTTGTATTTCCTGTATGTTTCATCAGTTGGGGATTTATTTCATCATTATAACCACTGACATTTTCATAGCCTTCAGTAAGTGTATAAACGGGACATAAAGCATGTTAGCTACTAGCTACTGTTGTTTAGGGATGAAACTTAAAAGTGCAATAAGTCAGCATATGTAAGAATTCCCATCTTATGTGAAGAAATAAGACTTTTGACGTCTATGTATTGCATTGAAGATATCTACTTATGATAGCATGCTAACCAGCTAGCCCCAAAAGGTGGCCAATTCTTACATATTGCACCTTTAAGAGGAATCGCTGGCCATTTTGGGAAAATGTATATATTCACATTCTCGCGCACAGCAAAATCTGGAGATTGATAACACTTTCATGCTGCCGGTGAATAAATCAGTATTTTCCACGGCTGAACTAGGTAAACTCCTCACCCACGCACCACCACGCTCATCCACGAAGAGTTCAGAGTTTTCCACCTGAGGAGCTGACCTCCACTCCCCACTGGCGAGGTCAGAGACCCCTTGCTGCTGTCTCACGAGAGATCGATCAATCACGCGAGCTGCGTACGGAGGTGCGCGTTTTTCCACCCGCAACTGAACATGTCAGCCGTGATTTCGTGTGCAGGCGTGTACGGTTTGATGCGATCCAGACGCAGGCTGCCCCGCACATTGCTTTGACATGCAACAGACGCACATTTCAATCTGAGCATATTTCATTGCTCAGCACATGTTACAGTGATAAAGTGTGTGTGTGTGTGTGTATGTGTGGGGAGGGGGGGAACATACTTTCTGTCTGTCTCTGGAGTGGACACCTCACTGCTGAAGCCTAATGATTCCTGAAGACAAAGAGAAGGAGACAGGTGTCAGATTGAGTTTCGAGCTAAAGATTGTATAAATTGGACAAAATGAATCTTATGCTTTAGTGTCTCTGACTACCTGGATCTCAGTGCGGAGCTGCAGGGATGTGCTGCTTGGATCCTGTTTCTCCTGTGAAAAAAAAGGCGAGATAGAGAGAGAGAAGTAAGTCAAATATCAGTGTCAAAGATCAATCACTTAATAACAGGGGGAGATGATATGCAAGCACAGAGTTCAGAGGACTCGACGGGTAAAACAAGACCTGTACATAAAGGGAGGGAAAAAAAAAGGTCAGTTGACTGTGGAAACAGTAGATGGTGTGTTCAACAATGCCCTCATGCGGGAAAGACGTCTTCGGTCAGGTTCATGTAGACACACCTGCATATCAGTGAAAACAAACACAAGCACGTGCGTGCACGCCAAGCAGCCCGGCCGTAGACAGCTCAACAAGTCGGGTCCTGCTACAGGTTCCCAAACCTGCAATACTTGTTTTGCGATTGTTAGTGAAAACCACTGGTTGGTGGTGCAGCCTTATGCGGTCTTGGCTTTCCTCGCACAGCAAGACGTGACAACAAAGACAACACCTACATAACTGGCCTCGAAAGATTTAGAGTGACGTTAGTGTGCACCTCCCTCAAGACAAGGCAACACCTGCTGATTTTACACCAATCTTTAGAGTACAACATGCCATATTGCAATACTAAATCCTTCTAACCCTGACCTTAACCCTTCGAAAACAAACACAGACCTTTCCAACTCTGATTGTTACCCTTCGAACACTAACCTTGAGGTAGTTCCAACAGGTACAGGATGCAGGATTTTCCTCTAAAACAACGTATAAGAGTGATGCATAAATAATCCCCCTCTTGCCATTCTGCTGTTTTAAGGACATTTCTAGGCATCAGTGAGTCCTGGAAACATAACTGATTGCTGCATCCCAAACACCAACTCCTTAGTTCAATGTTTAACAGTGTGTTTTTCCAAACAGGAACACAAACTCTGCATATTTTGCCTTTAATACATGAAATGGAATCAGATACAAAGTGGGCAAACCGGTTATGTGTAAAACAGAAAGCCAGACTTTGGCTTTGAGTTTAAGGAACAAACTACTCAAAACTATTTTCTGTACGAAAAACAGGGGAAAATGAGACATTTCTCGACAGAAAAAAACCCTCACTTTCACTTTCTGTGCTGTTCCAGTCAACGATCTCTAAAGCAGGTGTCCTCATCGCGGCGGATACAGATGAGTCCCAAACCAGAACGCTTCTACAGGCACAGCCTACACACAATCACAACAAGTCTGCAACTTTGCTTTCAGCCTCCGCCATGTGATTACTTAAAGCCAATGAACAGCCTTGAGGAACCGTCTGAGTGCATGCATCCTTTCGTTGGACAAGATTTACCCGACTCCCACAGAGCTCGCACTCGCCCGATGCTAGGCACAGTCCTGTACTGTGAAATATTAGGCACCGCGGCAACAGATGGGGTCAGCCCTTTGCTCCGGGGGGTTGCGACCATATTTTTTCTTTTGTTGATTTTCTAGCGGTCATTTTCTTTCTCGTTGCACAATGAAAAATATGTGGCTTTATATTCCCCATGTGCCTTTAATCTTCCCTGACACGAGCTAGAGGGTAAGTGAGGACAACCCGAGCCCCTATTACTCGCTTCCGCGTACCGCAAGGAAAGGAAAGCTCATACAATGTGACTTGAAAAACATACTTGTGACATTATTAAAGCATACTTGTGTGGGTACACAGACTATAAAAAGGGAATTGGAATACAGAGGAGGTTGGCCAAGAAGACCCTTGAGGTAAAGTTAAGAATAGCTGACCTCTTGGGTTTCACAGGTTTAGGGCAAATTTCAACACATTTTGAGGAAGTGCCCCGGTCATGGTACTGCCATAAGTTCCTAGTTTTACTTTCTATGGGACTGATGCTAGACCACTAAATGTTATTACTCCCACGAGAAAACGTCTCCCAAAGTTCTGCCTGAACATGGCAACACTGTCTTACAAGATCCAAGTTGAAGTGGTAGCGAGTCCCTTCATCTTATCCAGATAGAACAGAATTCAAATCCCGGCATATTATCTCATCTTTACTGGAGGATCAGGACGCTTGTATTTAAAAAAGGTGTTGACATCAGCCAAGTAGGTTAGGTCTGTAGAATCGAGTTGACTGGCTTCCTAAAACCATTAAATAGCGCTTGCTGTTGGAGCGGCGACAAGGAAAAAAAGACAAATCGAATCTGGAGTTTCCCGAAAGCGGAGCAGGGAATAGGAAATGAGCGTTCTTTGAGAAATTCGCATCACTCTCCGTCTCCACACCCAGATAAAAAAAAAAATGGTAGGATAACAGTCACAGGAAGCTGAATCTAGATCGCTTCCTAATCAAGTGACCTGCAGTTTAACCTCCTTTCTTTTTCGTCTTTGACTGGGGCTTTTCGACAAGGGAGTGTAATCCTTCCACACGCCTCACCCACTCAGTGTGAGTCAGTGAGTGGCTCATAGTTAAAAAGAACTTGGAAGTGACATAACCTCCTTTAAGAGCTCTTTAAGCGCCTGTGGCCTGCAGGTCATCTGAGCAGGAGACCTTTTACTGCTGAGGTGGCTGAAAGCCTTTAAAATTAGCCCCAACCCTACACTTATCGTACTGGTAGTTAACAGAGGGCAGACAGTAGTGATGTTAGAGAGACAGTCTGGCTGGGTTTTTATCTATTATGTTAACTTTAGCAGTTCTCCTAGCCTGTTTGCCTGTTTGTCTATTAGTCTGTTACAGTGATCAAGCTCGAGAGGGGCACGGGTCCGGAAGTTTCTTTGGAAAGTAAATCAACCCTGAGAGTCTGAAACAATTTGTCCATCCCAGAGAGTATGAAGGATTCCCATAAGTCAGAAAGCAGGTACCCGTCCATGGTCATAAAAGCTCGTGACCTACAGAGGACAGGGTTTGGTCTGCACGTAGGGAAAAAATCAGGGACGGAACTGAATGCCTGAATTCTCTTACAGAGGGAGAGCTTATGTGAGACAAAGAAACAACACATCTATCCCCTTAAACAAGCACAGCTTTGGCAGCCGGCTCTGTTTAAACAACTGCATGGTGCAGAATAATGTGGCTGAGCCCACATAAAGAGGGAACAAGGTGTGCGCTCACACGCACACACACAGTCGTGAAAAACCCGGCTTCACAAAAAAGGTATCGGCGGATTGGTTTTGCTATCAGATCCTCTTTGATGGCTTCTCCGGACTGCAGTGACAGCGAAGATATGCCACTCTTGCCAATGGATATCTACAGGCACCATGCCAACTGGCTGGAGAAAAAAATGGAATGATTCAAAATTAAAATGCAAGCTGTCGGCTCACCGCCTGGCAAACACACCACACAACGGACACACACAGAAAACATACAGCCAGACCTGGGCGCAGACATAGCCGCAGACATAAACCTAGACGGATCACCAGGCCGAGGAGCAGAAACTCGCTCGGCTTCCACGCACAGAGCTCCAAAGAGACGGAGACACAAAGCAGCCCTCTGTTCCCTCCTGCTCCTCCTCGGCTTCCCTTAACTCCCTGTCAGTGCGTGCCATCTCTGACATGGAGGGAGGGGGGCGAAGGAGGGGGGCGCGGAGATGAGGAGAAGATCTCGCGAAAAACAAACAAAAACCTACATCCCCTTTGCTTTGCGCTGCAGATCCGTGAGATGAATTCGACACGGCGCAGGATGTGGAGGGAGAGTCGGCGTAAAAAGCTTCCCAAGGTAAACTTGGGTTTTCTCTCCTCGACTGACGGAGAGCGGGGAAGAAGTTGCCGGCGTAGGTGTCACAGTTCGAGAAAGAGAATATCTAATTGATGCATTTTTTTTTAAGGGGGTGTCTATACGTGTGTGCGCTAGTCTTAGATCTCACAACACACTCCCAGAGGGGGTATGTTATCCTTTACATGAACTTACCAGCATCAGCAGCTTGAGATACTGCCCTACTTACCCTGGATTGGCAAGTATGCGTGTGAATGTGCACGTGTTTTTTTTTTTCGCTCCAGATGTCCACGAGGTCGTCCGTGCACAATTCACTGTGTGTGTGTGTGTGTGTGAGATGCGAATCGCGAGACTCTGATTGCTTAAGCGTGACTGAATTGAGTTAAAATAAAAGAGAGAGGGAGCAGTAACGGGGCATATGAGGGAGCGCTCCGGCTAATGAGGATCACGATGTCTGCAGACGGGGAAACAAGCTTCTGAGACGACTGCTCGCACACACACACACACACACACACACACACGCACACAGAGGCATCAAAAGCACCAGTTAGGCGACTGTAATTCCCAGCACCACACTGCTTCCCATCATTAACCGAGAAACTACGGCTAAACTCTGCTTTTTGCTGCAGCAGGACCAGACTCTTTTTTTAATGAGAAGGAGAGGGTAGAAAACACAGACAAGTGTAAAGCAGCAGCAGTTTAGTCCAAACATGGCTGCAAAAGTCCACCGAGACTTCCCACAGCCGACTTCCTGCCAACCTCCGGGGCAGAAGTAGGCGGATATGCGGCAAAACTAGAGGGACCAGTTGGCTTCGTGGAGGTGCGCCAGCTGGCACGATCGGGTAAATCTGGGCAGCCGTGCTTGAGGGTGATAGGTAGGACTGCACACATGGAGGGACAGGCACCAACTGGAGAGCCTGGTGCGAGCCCAAAAAAAGTGATCAGTGGGACCGGTGCGTGCCTGCACAACCGGCTCGTCTGGAAGATCTCATTGGAAGATCCACACACACACACACACACACACACACACACACACACACACACACACACACACACACACACACACACACACACACACACACACACACAATTTTAAATCTCACACACAAAAGCAGGAAATACATGTTCTCAACGGGCAGCATGAACCAGATTCGGCTATGCCACCCCTGAGCCGCTTCCGGTTAAAGTCATTTACGAGGAACACAAGACCATCAGTGCCATCGGTAACACCTTCGACAGCTTCCTTTTCCACGAGGACTGTGAGGGTATGCATGTATGTGTGTGTGTGTGTGTGTGTGAGAGCGTGCACGCCTGCAGCTCGGGCCTGCGTGCTTCCACAGTGTGGAGCATTCCTAAGCCCGTCGGATCATCATTGTTTTGGTATTTCAAGACAAAATACCAGGGTTATTACAAATTCCAATGACAGATTCACGATCTGAAATTGGGACAATAAAAATCACAAATACACCGCCCGCTTTCCACAAGGGTTATGCCAATAATGGAGGTATGCCAACGTCATTTCAAAGTAATCCTATGGCAACAGAGGCCACTGTTTGGGTATGATGAATTTCTAAGTCTCTAGGCAGAAATGCCTGAGGACAGGAGAGGACAAATAAGCAGCAGAATTCACCCGAGAGTTTTGTCTTTCTTCTGCGCTGTAGCTTTAACCCGGCTGAACTGACCCACTTTGACGACTGAACTTCACGCAGGCATTAGCACATTAACCGCACTGTTCCTCACCTCATGGCAAAACAAAAACACGCCTGCACTTGAGTCTTGACCTCCAGCTGTCAGGCTGCTCAGCTAGAAAAACCATTACAGAGCATTCCTGAGGCAGGCAGATCAGCCTGACACCAGCCGAGGCATTTTTCGTGTCAAGAGCGTTTCAATTTTGAAGTCGACAGTGAGACCGGCAACTGAAGGGCTCTGGCCGAAAGCATCAAAAGGATTTAATCTTCCGAGGCCCGGTTGTTGATCCGTGACTTTCAGATCACTCTCAGCGATGTCACCACAGATGCTGTTGCAATTCCCAATTATGGTTTACAGCATGTAGAAATGTGTTAAAAGGTTGGCCTCACTACCGCAAATTCCAAAACCGATCCCACTTGATTTATATTTGATGCACTTCATCTGTTCCATCCGTGTGGTTAGAGAGACATGCTAATATCTAGTTTGATGTTTTCCCTCCTACGGCTATACACCCGATCAAACCAGTCTCTGCAGGCCTACGGGATCCCTCTCGTGGCTTCTGTGTCTGTGTTTTGGCATGTTTTCACGTGCAGCAGCAGCTATAGTACTGAAGTACATACAGCGAGAGAAAGTAAAGGCGGATCTCATAAACGGCCTGTATCTTTGGATCATATTTGAAAAGCCTTTAAATTTGCTTCCTGAAAGTCATAAGCGCCGAAATACAATCAACGAAAAAACCTTTAATACCTGTAATTGAAGTGTGGGAATTAAATGATTCCTGAATAAACACTGACTCAACCTGCACCCAAGCTGAGACGCAGTGTTACTTTGAATGGGCCGAGTCACTGCGACGTTTCGTAATTTGTTAAATAGGTAAAGGAGACAAGAGCGATTACGCGCGCAATTATGCAAACTGCATCAGCTCCAATTACACCAGCAATCTTCAAAAACATAGGCCCGCTTAAAGGGCGGATCTAAAATGTAGAGCTCACTGCATTGAGTGTATGTTGATATGGTTAATTGTATCTTTAAAAATCATCTTCCGCTTGTGCTTTGGTGCGAAAAAGCAATGTGAAAAACAGCAGTGAGTGCTCTAAATGTCCCTGATTTTGCGAGCGAAAGGATCGACAGACGTGTCCCTTAAAATAACACATTTTCCTTAAAAGCTGCTGACCTCTTAACTTCGTTGTGAACTCTTCTTATCAGTTCCACCGACAAGCCTTATGCATCACCAAGTCAGCAGCCATCCAAACTCTCACTGTCCATAGCGCTGGGAAACTGTTCATGTTAGTGCTAATCCATAGGTCGCATTCCCAAAGGGGGATGTTTGGTTAATCCCCTTTGTCCCCCGCTCGTCATAAAACTAACACGAAGACGCAGTGGAACGGCCCAGCCAAGACCAGACAGGAAGTGGGTACATTGATAGCCATCTCTGAGAGAGCCTCTATCATCAGCTCCTAATAGGGGGCAGCAACACTTTTACCACAACTGAGACCCAATCACTTTGTAAACCGAGAGGCCCATCAAGAGCCGGCAGACACGTTGCGCAAGTGAAAACAAACACAAATGTCAAGTTCCAGACAAATTTTGTGAAAACTGTGAATGTCGCAAGAACATTTCTCAAGAAATGAACTAAAAAAACCTGAAAAGAAACCAAAAGGTTCGCATAAATCATATTTATAGATATTAGTGATTTTGCTGGACTAGGAGTCAATTTGAAGAACAGAAACCTATATAAGAGGGCTTCTTCTTTCTCTTTGGTGTCACCATGCTGATCACAGCTAAACTGTAGACAATGGGGAATTCTTTGTGGGGATTTTTCTAAAAAGCGAATCGCAAAATGTGTTGTCAACAGTAAACATCTGTAGACTTTCAATCAGACATAATCCTACATCAAAAAGTCCACAGCATTATGTTGTATGTCTTTTCACAAACGCTCTTAACCTTGATATAAAACGTCATGGAAGGAGAATCTGACTGAAATTACACCAGGGCCGCAAGATATTGTGGGACGGCTCTATCTCCTTTTCCTTTTCTTTTGAGAAAGAGAGAGCGATCGTCCACTGACCCCAAGGTAGCTTTGAGGACCTCTCCTTAGCATTGTAAGAAATTCGACCAGCTCTTATAATGGCCGCCACTTTAATATCTCTGGGTCACTATGCTCAGTTGGGAACATTCCTATGCAGAATTCGACTGCAGCCCATGTGTGAAAACCCACAAAAAAAAAGGTCAGAGCTGAGGTCGATCTTTGCCCCTTGAGTCACGTGGCTCCTGACCAAAGCTGATTTGGAGTGAGTCACCACCCCGTGCCGGCAAAAGTTACAGTTGCAGAGGACTCGAGTCAAAAATAGAAAACAACTGACCTATAAACAGTGTAGTCACAAAAATAAAAGACAATAAGTGGAGAGGGAGTGGGTCATGATTGCATCACCCACCATCCTGTACCCTTTAGAAGTGACAGGTCTTTCCCTAAAGGCCAAGTCCCTCAGGAGCACCGCTCACTAAATGTCTCCCCATTAAAGGGGGACTGTTAGACGCTGTGACCTTCTCTTACTGGCTGCTATTGGTCCTGAGGGAGGCGGCTGCATGACGCTGGCTCGCGGCCACTGATCTCTGGACACACTTCACACGTTACAATAGACATTCGCCGCTCTCGTTCTGACCGGGTGTCCATACCGCTGCCCTGCTCTCAACTTCAGCTTGGCCTCTCTCGTTGCCTTATCTTGTGCATTGATGTTGTGTTTTTGCTCTAGTTTTACAGGTGCTACGCCACCGCCTTCGAATGTATGAAGCTATCCAGCCAAGTGGAAAATCAATACTGTATTGTTGTAATGGCAGGAATCTTGTCCAAACCCGCTCTTACCCCTCGCTAGCCTGGTATAATAAAGGCTGCTCTACACGGCACACCTAATTTTAGAAAAGGGACCGCACTGAAATGCAAGGCAAAGTTCAATCCATACAGCGTGGGTTGATGCTGCACTTTAGAGAGCCCTCAATAAGGTGTTGTCTGACCCATATTCCTTCATGTTTTTCCTCGGCTCTTCCACTGTATTTTGGTGCCAAACTCTGCAGAGTGGCGGGACAGCTGCAGGCTCTCACATTCTCCATTCCCCTCATCCTCCTCCCTTCGCCTTCCTCTGTTCACATCCTCATCCTCCTCCTGTGCTTGGGCTTCAGGCGCGGGGCCCAGTCAGCTCTTTTTCTCCCTCTCTCCTCACACACGGGTTTGCAAAATCTGCCCCCGAGTGCTTCCTCAACCCCCCGTTTTATCTCCTCAGGATGAAACCCTCCGAAACAAAATGTCCAGAGGTAATCCACATTACCCTGGAACTCACGTGAAGGTAAGACTAAACACGACGGCCACACGGAGGGAACACACAACCTTATGATCAAGACGCAAAATGTATCCATAGCAAGGAATTTTTTAATGCGTTCCGATCCCCCCTCCACAGAGCTGTGAGAACAGGATGTCTGCTTGCAGTCATTAAAAGGAAGAGCACAGTAAATCTGCTATCCATCGTAGCCATACCTGTCAACCCAACTGAAACCACATGGCCGCCTTCGAGCAGAGGAGGCCTCCTTTTCAACTGGAAAGCCAGTAATGACGGACGGATATACGAGCAGAGGCTAAAATAAGAAACGCTGAGGCAACGTGATATCTGAGGAAAATCTGTCGAGGGACATCTGAATTGTTGGACGTTCGACTTTCAGTCTGATCTGTGATGTAGCTGCTGTGCGATGCTAGCGTGGGTCAGAAAAATAGCAATCTTACAGAGCTATTTGTTTAACAGGGAGTACAAATGGCATAGAACCAAACATCAAAATTCACCATGAATAAGTCATAGAGCAATTATGAGCTTAGCATTACACTCAACACTTTCGTTCCTGTTCTTGTTCTTGTGCACCCACTGGGTGGTGTGCTGCAATACCCAGGCTGGGCCCTCTGCAGCAGCACCAGCGGCAGCATTCCTTCATACATTCGTGTGCAGCTCGGCAACAAAAGGGGTGCCCCACTAGCCTACATCCTCCTGAGAAGGACCCTCAAAACCCTCCCCCCCCACCTCACGAACCCCCAGAACACCCCCGCATTCACATCCAGCAAAAGGCACACTGCCTTCAAGGAAAGTCTGAAACCTTAGCGCACATTCATGTCCGTTGTGTCGCCACCGCTCCTCACCAAGTTGTTGGCTCAGGTTGTGGAAATTACATTCTGCGAAGCTATGAGACTATTCTAGAAGGGGGATTTTTAGGGTCATTATTAAAGGATTTGCAGAAAACAAAAAAAAAGAAGATCATTTGTCGAAAGCAATTTGAAGACATGCAAACTGAGTAGGGAGCGGGAAACGTTGCGGCTGGCGGCTGTTTTTCGCTCAAACCATGTTGCTATGACAGTTTTATTTCCATTGTGTGTGTGTGAATGTGTTTTTAGTGCGTTCTGTTTTTTTGCGCACGTACCATGTCGAGCTCTTGGGACACTCGTCTCCTGCGTAGCTCCTCCATGCGGTCGCTGACGTCGCTGAAGCAGGTGTTGTAGTACTCAGAGTACTCCTGGGCAAGGTCATCTATGTTACCCAGTGAACCATCCTGGAGAGAGGAAGAGAGGGAAAAGGTTTAGCCAGGGGGGACTACAACATCCTGAGAAAGGAAAGCTGATTATCTAAAAAAAATGCTGCCATTGCAAAAACTCATATCATGTCCGATGCATATAAAGTAAATTAATGAATTTAGCTTCTATTACTTTACAAGATTCCACCAGTGCTCCAGGAAACAAAAAAAAGCCCAAAGCCTCAAGTTACGAGCACATCCCACTCCGTCTTCTCCGGTTACTCTAACCACGGCTTCGTAAAACCACCGTCACATACACTTACAATTAGTGGCGTGTAAGAGGTACCTACAGGCATGCATTTGGGTAAACCTGGGGTTGGCGTGGGGATACCAACAGAATCACTCACTCACACAAGTTCCCATTCACCACTCTGACTATGCTCTCAATACAAA
The DNA here is from genome assembly GCF_900880675.1 of Sparus aurata. Lineage (NCBI taxonomy): Eukaryota > Metazoa > Chordata > Actinopteri > Spariformes > Sparidae > Sparus > Sparus aurata. Next base: position 19,288,569 of record NC_044208.1, on the reverse strand, counting down.
CTGAAAAAGAAACCTAAAAATACTCCCCAAACCCCTGTTTATTCATTCTTATCGAGTCCCATTCAGCGAGGGTCTTTGGCCAGCCATGCGGTCTGATCCTGGGTTTTGTCTTCGTATAGAGTCATATCAAGGATGCCCTTTAGCGCCTCGGACATTCGCCGAACTCCAAAACAAACACACTCTTCCGGTTTGCTGTGGTTTGGATCAGCGCAGTTCCTGTCTTTGTGTGGAGCACATGTGTTTGGGGTTGAGGGAGGAAGCTGTGCTTCAAACAGTAAAGGCCTTACCTACCAGAAAACTCTTTGGATATAATGTTGAAGACTAACCTCAGAGTTACTTTTGGAAATGGAGTCGTTCTAGGAAAACAAGTCTGTGAATACAAACTGGCGGCACAGAGAGCGCCTGTATTGTGAAGATAATGCAGCTGGCAGGAATCAAAAAAAGACACCATATCTGACGCTATCCAAATCTCTGGAAGCCCTGAGATCTCAAATGGATTTTAAAATGTTGTTATTTAAACCCTCGACATCCGGTCAAGCTCATGCACCCACTTCATTCAGGTGGGTGTGTGCTAACGCTAATGGTGGCTGAGCAGCTACAGTGAGGATTCAGGCTTAAAAATGTTTTGTTAATAGTTTTTTCAAATCAATTTGGGATCTAAGTGCTTCTGGAGACTTAGATTTCACCAAAAGAGCTGGAAAGATTTTTTGGACTATGAAACTTCAACTTTTTGAGATTTTTTTTTGCAGGACGTAGAAGACGTAGAATCCTGCTCGTTCGCTGTGGCAGAGAAGACTGACTCCCCTCTCTCGCCTTGGTGAAGATGTAGGCTGCTCTGGCAACGACGGGCTGGCTGTTGAATATTCATCAGTGTTGATCTAATCTGTGCCAGGCAGACAGCTAGCATTGAGTCACTGTGCAGGGTCCGAACAGTCTCTCTCTCAGTCTCTGTCTTTCTCAACGGGGCTACCTATCCGAGTGCCAGGCCGCAAATGAATGGATCACTGTGAATGTGAGTCAGTGCGCCACACACATATACACACACAAGGGCACTGGGCCCCTGTGAACGCACATTTGCATGCACCCACATGCACGCAGGCGATTTCACAAACACCGGACCAAAACAAACTCATGCGGGCCCAATCGTACACAACGCAGCTCAGTGGACCGGGTCGTGAAAAAAAGGGGGGGGATTGTGCGTCGAACATCACTGACAAAACACATGTTCTGTTTCAGAAGAGTACAGTTTGTCTGGCTGTGATCGGTCCTCCCACTCTCATTACTTGAGAAATCCTGTTCTGGCCAGACACATGGTTCGAGATGACTGAGATTCCCGGTGGGAGCACTCCCTGAGCAGAAATATGCTTTCCCCTCCAAACCTCACATTGACTGAAAGCACGCTCTCATTGCAGAACTCCAAGATGTTTTAATCACCACACACACGCACACGCACACACACACACACACACACACACACACACACACACACACACACACACAAACCATGACTGCCCTGATCTCATTGCCACATCCAGGAGATAAGAATGAACACTGTGCGGAGATTACACCAACTCTTGACTGACGGAGGGCCAAGTCGGCTGGTGTTAACAGCGTTAGATTAGTTAGGTCATGGCAGCAGAATTAATTAACCATGCTTTGTTATTTTTCTGCCCCCCTGCTCTCACAGGAACATTGAATGTAAACTTTAGCTGTGGACAGGTAAAGCTTGCTTCCAACTGCTTCTCTGATTGAATGCATCCACGTGTACGCCAGCATTCATGTGTGCGTACATAACTGGGATTCCTCCGATTCCCCAGTGGCATGAGCTCATGAGGGTCCAACACAGCTGAGCCGCACACCCCACCTCCCAGCGCCACCTTGTAAAGTGACACTGCATATGCCTCGGCTGTGTGTATCCACTGTGAGAGCACGCATGAAAACAAGCGCAGAGAGTGCGAACATCTTTGTAAGGCGCACTGACTGTTTGCTCGGGATATAAGATTGACACTGTGTGTGTCAACAGATGAGCCAGCGCTCAGCCCACATTGCAAGAGAGAATCCCGTCAACGCGGGAGTGAAGGTGGAAGAGCTTGGAGGGATCCGACAGTGGTCCGCACATCTAGTTCAGAAAATGTGAGCAGAGGGGTGGGGGGTGGAGGCTGGACAAGGGGTGATTTGTAGGATACTGACTGGGGCAGCTGTGGGATGAGACGAGGATAAAACATCTGGAGTCTGGGCAGAGTCATTTTATTGGGAGAGATTCTATGGGAGAGTATTGAATCCCTCCATGTCTTATCTGACTTGGAATGCATGCGCGTTGGCATGACAGGCCAACTAACAACTCGTAAAAAAACTCATTCTCACTCCGAAAATATCCGGTGAAACCGTTTTAGAAGCGAATTAACAGTAATAACTTTTTTATGGAGGCATGTTTGAAAGTCTCACACCGTTTCGGCTGACGTAACCGGGCCTCCACCCTGCATGAGCGAGGGGAGGCCTACTCCCAGTTTTGACTCAAACAATAGCAACAATAGCCATGCAAGAAAACAACACCCAATCGAGAATGTGTTGGTGAGTTTGTGTGTCATTTGCTCTCCGGGCCCAAGGCGCTGTCTGCTTGATCGAGGGCTACTCCCAGCGTGCAGCTTTTCCAAGACTTTGAGCAAGCCAAAACAGAGAACATTTCCTGAGAACTGCTTCAGAAGTGATAGTCTGTGTAGAAGTTGCATTCGCTGCGAGTTAATGGCTGCCATGTTCTTCCCCAGTCAAAACACAAATTACCGGCATTGCACCACACTGGGTAAATATTTCAGCGATGCATAATATGACTGCTACTGATCTAAGTGATTTACACAATATTCATCGGAGAATGGAGGGGGTGGAGACGATTAGCATTCATACCGCAATTCAAAAAGATATAAATATAGCTCATCCCATAAATCTAGCAGCTTTAGTGCTGCAATATAAATCTATAAGCTTACCAAATCAGCCTGATTGCATTTACGAGAATGCGAACAGCCTGATTATCCAGTAGACGCTCACTTAGCCAATTAGCAATGGCATCCCTGGAAGTCTTACTACCACAGACCTACTGTATGCCTCTTTAGACATTCAGAAGGTCGGTTTAGAGCAGCCTTTAAAAACCATTCACACTGTCAGTGCGTTTACATGCACAGCTTAGTCAGATTACAGCCATAGGTCGACTATGCTGCTCAGTCGGACACTTGCAATTAACCGAGTATACATGCCAGTGAGAAAATCGAATTACTGGCCGAAAGCATGTCATACCCCGGTACGCTAGGTGGCGCTGTACCCATTTCAACTAGTGTTAACGGCACACCTCCGGCTGACCTCTTTACGTCACCAGCTGCCTCGGCATTCAAGAAAGATGGCGTACGAAGAGTGAGACGAAGCTACATCTTTGTACACTTCGAATATGGTGTACATGACAATTACACAAACTAGGTGCACTCTGGCGCTCTTTCTTGCCATGATTTCGGAGGAAAGCCGCCGCCGCCGCCACCGCCGCCCGTCTACTTCCAGCTCACGGCCCCGGGGAAAAATCTCGCGCCTGCGCAGAACGCAAAATCCGATCGATCCGCTGGAAACGTATACATGCAGGAGTAATGCGACTTTCAATCGAATAATCTACCTAGTGTAATTCGACTATGAGAAATCCGATCCGGTCCGATTTTAGTCAGACAAAGGTGTATACATGCATCTCAAAAATCCGTTCATAGTCAGACTAGCGCAGTAATTCGGTTTTCTTGAGTGTCATGTAAACGCACTGATTGGGGTGAGCCATCGCAGTAACGTATACATCGATAATAAACCATAGATTGAAACATATCTATATGTATTTTCAATTTCAGTGCATCAACTGGTTGTCAAAAATCATTTATCTTTATTTTTAGGGTAAGTCCGGTGAAAATTTTTCACTTCCACTGCAGTATCATAAATACTTTGAGTCGGGCATCAAGCTGTTAGTACTTTTAGATTAACACACTGCCAAGAATGTGCAGTCCGCAACGGAGGTGACAACTTCTCCGAGACAGAACATCTGAATGGCACGACGTCGAGCCAGTCTCCTTCGCAAACTTATTAAAAAATTCCACAGCCAGCATGCAAGGCGCTGATAACTCTGGGCTCCTTACGTGCTTAGAAATCCCTGCCAAGTCGCGGCGGCTAATCTTGTGATCAGTTTACACTCGATTCGTGTTTTCCACATCAGGTTAGATGTTGCAAAGTCTCTCAAAGAGAGTGTTTGTTTAGTCGGAGAGACAGACATTCAAACAGGCTAAAGCCCATTAGTCCTGGGCCTAGGGTGTTTGTTCTGGTCTATCCTTTGAGCTCACATTCCTGACCGTGCCATCATACAGGGGCTCAGTTATGTCTGGAGTTGAATGTAACATGGTATTAACTATTGTTACAGTGCCGGTCTTGTGACTACCCATTCTCTGGGGAAAGGAACAATGACAGCAGTTCACAATAGGGCCATGCATCTGATGTAATGTTAGAACGTCAGTGGCATGATCACTTTCACCGACTACGCAACCTCACAGGACAGGTCAGGCAGGTTGAAATTGCCACCGACTGTCTTGTATTGTGCTGCGCTGTCCTAATGTTCTGTCAAAAAAGTCAACCAATAGAATCGCTCGCATTCACTTGAGTCATTGATACACCATTTTAAAACCCAACCTGCGAGAACGGTCGCGTCACAAATCATCGTAAAAGCAATAGCAAGTAATCCATCCTTCACTCCACCCAGCCCTCTATCCATCTTATTCCCCCAGCTCTCTCCCACAGCAAATATTTCACCATCCCAGCTTTTTTTTTTTTTTTTTTCTCCTGGACTTGAACAGTAGTATCAACGCAGTGCCAACCAATCATTTAAACAGACCAGAGGGAGAAAGATTGATGAAGTCAGATATGAAAAATCTGGAAGAAGATAAGTGAAGACGGGTGGAGGGTGCTGCTCATGTGCCATATTGCATCACCCGTCTACAGTAGCACTGAACAATGTTGGATGCACTGCAGTGGAGAATTCCGCACAATGAGGAGCCGGCAGATGTCTGACTAATAGATCTGGTGAAGGCCAAGGGAGCTGATGGGGGGGGTGACTGTCGAGGAAGGTGAGGGCAAGGGCCACAGCCCACCCCCTTTTAGAGGGCTTCCTGAGGATATCCACGGCCCGAGCACAACGGTGCCCTGCCATCCCAGCAGAGGAAACCTGCCAGATCTCTGTGTGACCTCAATAACGAGACCAGTCAGGGGAGGGGCGAGCAAGAGAAGAGTGAGCCGAGTTGGACCGGGCAACAATAGACAAAATTAGGCTATGATAGACCGTGGTAGAACAGTACTGGCAAAGATATAAAGTGGCCTAGCTAACCACGGTTTGGCAGAGAAGGTCTGAAGCATATGCTGCCACTCTGTATGAAGTGCTATGTGGGAGGAAGCACATAGGGATCACCTCGTCTAACCATATGTTTCCTAGACACAATCAATACGCCTGTCTCAAGAGTAGCATCCAATCCTTAGGTTTTTAGACATGAAGCGCTGTCTGGTTTACAATCAGGGTGCCAGGGTTTTCTCCAAATGGACAAACTCCCACCCACGCTGTTTCAAAGCACCACAAAACCCTTCAACACAGAGAAGGATTCCCTGCAGGCAAGTAAAATATTTCCACAAGGCCTTGGCTCAGGATGACCTTTCAAGCAAAGAGGTTTCTTTCAGAGGAGCAAAGAGGGAAAATAATGGATGACTGTCAGCTGTCTAGGTTTGTGAATTACACAATTGGCATGTCTGTAAAAGTCAGCATCGAGTCTCTCGTCCATATTTTATTGAGAAATACAGTTATTGCAGATAAAATTGAACCCGACAGACTATAGAACCATTTCCTTCAGGGAGGTACAGTGGAGAGGAACTGAAGTGGATTATCACAGAGATCTTTGAGTCCATTTAGTTGCACGTGCCCTCAAAACATTACACATAACGCTGAAGCATATAGCAGTTTCCAGTCAGGCAAGTTTTAATGTGGCTCATTTAACATTCAATAAAAGAGACTTCAGATCTGAGGGGGGGAAAAAAAGCCCCTCCAGTAGTGGGCTGGGACTAGAATCAAATCCCCTTTTCAGACATCTGTAAATCCAAGCACTTGGAACAGCTATAGCTCCTGCACCATACCGTCCCAAACTGCCATTGACTCTTAATTAGCTCAAGGGCTATTTACTTCAGCTTCAACCACAAATAAATGACTGGCTTACTTAGGTATTCTTATTAAACACATTCCACAACAGGCTGCTATGTATGGTTAACCTCAACACTATGGGGCTCCCTCGGAAAAAAAAACAGCGCAGGCCGAAGTACCCTTTGATTCGCAGTCAAAGCATGATGAAAACTTATTATGAAAGCACAAATGCAGATTAAATTATGTAGATGAACTCTTTGCCGTCGGCTGTTCCAATAACCGTATGTCACATGAGTGTAGGGTTGCAGCTACTGACTTGTTTTCATGAATGATTAAACTTCCAGCTAGTTTCATGGTCGATCGTTTGATCTAAGAAATATCACAAAGTCTTGAAATACCCAAAGACACTTCATCTTCCATCATAAACGACAAAAAAAAGCCGCAAATCCTTAAATTTGTGAAGCTGTAACAAGCAAGAATTTGCCATTTTTGCTTGAAAAATGACAATTATCCAGTTTTCAATTTATAAGAGCTGATTTTTTAATCTCATTCCCAACTCACTAAATACTGACGCTTTGGGATTGTAGGTCGGGTCGTCCACCATTCCCAAAGCGACCAGTTTATGCTTAGTTGGGACTGAGACTCAAAAATCAGCTTTTCTTACTAATGGGACCTTTAAATCAACTCATCAATCAATCAGCCGATCTGTGCGGCTCTACATACGGCATGTGAGCTGAAACAAAACACAGTAAAGTAAGCATGTTGAGCCAGATCTTTATCAGGGCAGATGTCTATCTGTGCAAAGTATGTAGGCCTGTTCTCACGTGTGGGGAGCCAAGACCGAGCACATTTGTAACAGTGAGTTGAGTTGGGTCAACAGGCTTGGAGCACATCCAAACTTTCCCCCTATAGGCTCCCGGGCAAGACAAAAGCCATTGAAATCATAAGAGCAAAGGTTAAATATAGCAGATCCATTTTGCTTTGAGGGAGATACGGTGTCCATTGTGCTCCACATTTGTATCTCATTCGGTGCTTATAGATAAGGAGCGCATTGTTGAGAATAAAGGCACTTTACAAGACGTCTTTTTGAGACCGGTTAATAAAAAACATACCTGTTAAAACCGTGAAAATATAACTTTTATATAGTTTTGCACAGCTGTACTGCAAAGACATGACACGATGTTTCCCTGGTAACCATTAACTTTACATAAATGAATCCTGTAACTTCACCAAAGTCATTCACTTCCAGGGAAGAGCAAAAAAAAAAACAAAAAAAAAAAAAAAACAGAAAGTCACTGCATTACCACGGCTGCCAACCGGTTAGTTCTAGTATGACAAACTGACCTGCTGAACTTCTAGAGAGACTCTGAATATCGGCTGCCAAGAAGGCTGATCAGGTTCCATACTTTTACACTCCTAATCTTAGCAGATCTGTTTTGTAGGAAAATAAGACGGTCACAGCTATCCAAGCCTCCCCGAGACATAATCTTGTAAAGCGATACAGTACGTGGAACAGGATTCAACCGATAAAGCTGAGGTCAGTGATTTTGAAATAATGCAAGTGTGTTGCCGTGTCTGCTGGCAGGACGGCCAATGGTTTTGAAATAAGTGCTACAGGATGTTTATTGGCAATGATACTTTAAATCAATGTTAGGTTAGTTCATGGCCTCCAACAGTGTTGATAGTAAGACGGGAAAAAAGGATGTGTTTTTCTAAATCTTGAGAAGCTTAAATGAAATAGTGGAGTCGGGTGTATGTCACACACGAGTAGAGAACAAAAGAGTTTTCGGAAAGCTTGTTACTGCTGTGTGTGTGTGTGTGTGAGTATCAGCTCAAGAGGGAAGAACGTCAAAGATGAGCACAGCCTCGCAGACATTTGCCTTCAGAGCAATAAATCTGGATAAATTGCCTGGCAGGGAGCCAGGTCTCCCACCCGGTGTCAGAGGGCAGGACAGCCTCCCCTCCTCCTCATACATGCGCGCTCGCACACACACACACACACACACACACACACACACACACACGTGCACCAATCACACTCCTGCATTCACACACCATTCACATCGCCAGCGCCAGACTAAACCAAATTAACACCTCTGTCTTTGAGCAGGCCGGAGGTGACTGCAACACATTTGGTCAGCAGATCAATCGGATCTCTTGTTGCAATACACAGCTGCATCTCCACAAAGAGTCGCAGGCATTGTTTCGAGGCTCCTTTAATTATAAAGAAGAGCTGGAGACACTCAATCAAAGTTAACACACACTATTATAACACTAATTAGGACAATTTTTCTCAGCATATGTCTGAGAGCACAGTCCAATCATGAGCACTGTGCAGTGTGATCATCCACAGACACAACACGTCTCCTCAGAAAGTAAAATCTGTTTAACTTGGAGGAGGAAACCGAAACCTCTGGGCCGAGCCAGCAGAGCCGAACCGAGCTCTCCCCGATGGAAACAATGCAGTGTGGGAGCACACGAACTGCACAACAGAGCAGGCAAAAACACAAACACACACACCAGGCTACAAACGCGTAACACATACCATACTCTCTCTCACTCGATTCCCGTTTGCATCGAGATCCAAGTGCGTGTTCTCGGCCAACTCCAACTAAAGCACCTGAACCCCGCACCGCATGTAGAGACTGCTGTTGTTGCGTTTGCACCTCGCGGCCTGTGAGCACTCAGCGGTTCTGTTGCGCGATTTGCATGCGCCGACTAGGTGGCTACCAGATCACTCATCCGGGCAAGTCAAGTGTCACCTTCGAGGATCTCTCGTTAAGTTGTGAGAGCCTGTGATGTCAGTCTACAATCGCCCTGGCACCCCTCCCCCCCAACCCCAAAAGAAAAACTTACCAGCATCCCCATAACGTCCGTCCACAGTTGGGAAAAACTGTCGGACGCAGCGGCGCTGTCCGCCTGGGGCTCATCGGAGGGCGCACCGGTCCCCTGATCACCTTCCATCATGTTCCAATAACTTTTGTGTTCAGTCAGACAAATCTGGTGCACAGCTTGAATCCAAACCTACACGGCAGGGAGGAGGAAGGGGGGCGCGCTGATCACCAGCAACACACGAGAGTGTCGGTGCCAAGGCTGCTCCTAGAGAAAGTTGCCCTTGACGCACCGGTGAAACGCTCCAACACTGCTTGGCACGATCCGAAGTTTAGCGCGTAAATTGCGTCCCGACATGTTTACTCGAAACTCCCGACGTCAACTCGAGCGAGGAAGAAAAACTTGAACGGACATAAAGGGGTTCGCCTCGAGTTGTGTGGAACCGCAACAGGTCATCCGTCTGAAAAACTTCCGAGCGGGGGTTTTGTTCCCTGCTCCGCAGTCCGCACCGCACGGCTCAGTGCCCGGGCGCAAACCAAACACCACACCGACGAGAGGAGGGGGGGAGGGAGGGGGAGAAGTTTCCGAAAAAGTTGCAAGAAATCCCTCGATGAGTGACAGAAAGTGTCTAAACTAGCGAGGCGAGCGCACGTAAGCTTATTTCCATTAAAAAACACACACACACAACACCGAGTGAGAGAGAACGCCCGGAGCACAGAGCAAATCCTCCAAACACTGCGCCTCCCCCACTATTCACCCGCCGTCCCTCTCCCTCCCTCTCTCTCTCCCTCTCTCTCTCCCTCGCACACACTCCTCCCAGCAAAACATTACAGCAGAAAAAGAAAAAAAAACACACTCATGTCAGAGGCACAAATGGCCAGGAGTTAACTCAAACCGCTGATGAATCAATAATCACGGACACATCAGACATAAAATATAATATAAACGTGTGATACTTTTGGTTTTAAAGGTGCACTATGTAGTTTTAGAGAGGACGTTTTAATCAGAAGAGAAATCTCTTTATTGACTGGTGAACAAACACAACTTCATGGGGTTTTACTTTGTTTACATGTGGCGGACCCTGCCACTTTTTCAGAACAGTGTTCTGCGAACCTTATTTCCCCTGAGAACAGCGTGTTTATTCAGTTACGGAAAAATAGAAAAGCTTTAAAGTGTGTATTATTACCACATTAATAATAGAGTTTGAATTTCTTGTTACACAAAGTGTCCCTTTAACACCGAATCACGCTTGCATGTCTGAACGGCATTTTTGCGGTGACCAAGCCCGACTTAGTGATGATTTTTATGCCCCTGTGTCGCCTTCCATTAAACATTTTAAAATGGTGAGTTTAAAGTTTAAGCCATTTAAAGTCATTACAAGAGTACAGTTCATTTTAAGGGATTCTTTTCAGCCGCTCAGAAAACTTTTTTTTTTTTTTATTATCTCATGCTGACACGGCTTTCCACCAATACGTCTCTCCAACCGGCGGTTGAATAGGGACAGTGAACAAAGCACATTCTCCACACAATTGAATGAAAAACAAAAAAGCGCATGGGAAAAGTGTTTTTTGAGGGGGGTGACGCACGCCGTGCCCTTTGCCCGGCATAAATCTGGATGAAACGCCGGACAATGACACAAAAAAAAACCCCAAAACATACAACTTTTGCTTATAGGAGTTTCTTCTTTTGCCTTATAGGATGCCCACACACACATGCTACAAACCGCTTTGGTACACAATGTAACAGCGAAGGGCCTTCGCGCTCCAGAGCTCATTTGAATACAAGCAGGGTGAAAAAGAAACACGTCACGCGCGAGCATGAAATTGCACAGCTATCTCGTCTGATCAGCCGTTTGTTATGCTCCGCCAGCGGCCTACTCCATTGTAATGAAGAAGTCCAGAGACTCTATCTGCGATTCTCTCCCCTGTTGTTGTCAGAAGGACATTTTTCTCAGCGCGGCAACAGCTGCCAGGTCTTGTGACAGATGCCAGGGGAGGAGGACCAGAGATAGAGCGAGAGAAGTGAGAGTGAGATTGAACATTTCCAAAATCGCAGCTCCTTACTCAGCCCCCCCTCCCCGTGGTTTCAAGTCAATCTAAAAACGCTGCCTCACCTGCTGTTTGCCTGATCAGCCGACAACACCACGCGCAATCAGAACGTGTATTCAGAAGTAACGTGACGAGAGGAAAAACAACAGGGGGAAAAAAAAAAAAAAACAGACATTAACCTCACGTTCCTTTCTGTAAGCATGTAAAATGTGATCAGTTACACAATAATCCCTGGTGCTTCAGTTTCACCTGTGGTGCAAGCGGATATGTGACCCGGCCTACTGGGGATTACGCACGGTCCAAATGACACTCACACTTTGTGACGGATCTCCAGGTGATCATTATGCATGTAATCTGTAATTTAATTTGAACCCAAGGCTTCACAGTACAAGTGTGTTTGTATGCAGTTTTAAAAAAAAAAAATAAAAATAGGCTAAAATCATAAACAGAATGTGAAGAAGTAACAGTCTTGACGTAATGCCAAAGATGTCTAGGTATTGCGTTCCAGATAGACATTGAAGTTAGCATGCTAACCAGCTAGCCCCTTGTCACTTCATACCTCAAGATGTGATAGAATAGACCTATACCTAGTGGACACAGCCCTTGAGGTACATGAAGCCAAAAAACGCTCGACTTCCGGCCATGCTACAGCCGGGGTTCTTCTGCATAGCTTCTGCATTGTGAGGCCCACTAGAGACTTCTGCCGAGCGAGACGGGTAACTTCCTGTTTAGCGACGTGTGGCTCCTCTAGACTTTCCAAACGTTATTGGACAGTATGACAGTTGAAACAAGTCATTTTGTGGGGGTTGTCCACCATTTTACAGCCCCTTCCTTCATAATTGTAGCTTCAGGGGAAAAGTCTTTTTGGCCTGCAGGGAACTGTTGATGTTCACAAATCAAGACTGAATAGTCAAACAATGGCATAGCTGTCAGTGGTGGAGGAAAAAAAAGTCTAAATCGAAAAAGGAATCGAATCAAGCCTCGCTGCCGTTTGGTCCCAATGCGCCAGAAATCCAAACTTACTGTCCAAACTTACTCCTCTTCGTTGGCTCGGATTGCTCTTTTACATCCAGCGTCATGGTTCAAAGTGTGTGTAGGTGCAGGATGACTTTTACAGGCCTCGGATGAGCGGCAGCTGCTCAACAGTGTCCTGCTCGCAGTCTAAACACGCAGAAAAACACACGCTCACACAAGAGCAGCTTTGTTGGCCGACGAGCCGACAGCGCGGGGGTCGACCTTGCATCTGTGACCTCGGGGTGACGACAGCAGCAAGCGGTTGGACCGCCAGTGCGCCTGTGTGTGTTTGGCCGTGCCATGACATCACTGTGCTGTCCATCAGCCTGCCTCTGTTTTCTAAAGAGCGGTGACCACGTTGATCCCCACCCCCCTTCTTCCATCTAGAACAGGGGTGTTGGAAGTAACCCCCCCCCAGCACAATCACTCTTCCTTGCCAAACACTCTCCCCCTTTAGCCAAACACGAGACGGCGTGACCCCACCTGGAGCAACTCAAACAGCGGGGTCAAACTGTTAATGAGGAGAGAAGGAAGCCTGTTGACTCAGTGCGCACTCATCAAACACTGCCAGTATGTATGTGTGTGTGTGTCTGTGTGTGTGTGCAGATGCCGGCTTTCTGTTTCTCGCTTCACGCCGACTGCTAATCAAGGTGTCACGTCGCCAGACAAGAGGAAACAAAAGTCGCTCGCTAGTTATGTCGCCACATGCTAATTGCCAATTTATCGCATGTTGGCTGAGTCGCCTCCTTTCTGATCAGCTCCGAACATTCGGCGAGAGACGAGGAATAGATCTGGAGCGTGTGGACGCGAACGCGGAGTTCAGACGTCTGCAACCAATTCATAGTCCATAAACGTGCCCCTGAACTGCAAAGTGGACGAGTGTGAGAGCTACAGTTATTCCATGGTTCTCAAAATATATAGGAGGGTTCTTCCACGAAAAAAAGGATTATGTCATGAATATAAATCACTAGCGTGGGTTGCTTTGAACCACGGTGTTGAAAGCCTCAGGGGCTCAGACTATATCCTGATGCACGTCAAGTATTAAACTCATTTTTGACGCTTTCTTTCATCTACCTTCTCTCATCTCTATTATCTATTATTAATCGTTTCATTGTCTTATCATGCCTTCTTCTTCTCTTGATGGCTTCCTGAGGGGCTGGGAGGAAATGTATGCCATGTCATCAGATTTGGGAAGGAGCAGGATCACCTCTAGGGTAGACGAGAGACAGGAAGGATTTATTTCAGCCGGATGCGAGGCCATTTGCTCAGCGTAAAAAACAGTTACAAACAGGCCTCTTGTTGGCACTGGCGGTGACTGATCTGCAGGGCCGGTTGGGAAACATTAAGAAATAATTAAAGACAGGCCCGGACAAGACCGAATCTCACCCTCCGGTTCTCTCTAAAAGGAAAGAACACCCGTTTCTTGCAGGTATCACTCCAGACAAGAAGGCCTTAAGAGGACCTCTCATCTACAAAGAATCAACTAATCTCCCGCCGAGCCCCTTTCATTAACCACTCAAACACTCCCACGGGCCAAATAACGTGAAAAGACGCGCACATAAACATCCGTCGAGGTGATGGATTGTCACGGTGTGTAATTTTCTGCTGCAGATGACTCAGCAAGATTATGGCGGCGTCTCTGCATGCACCCATAGGGGTGGTGATGCAAGGTAAGAGAAGAGGAGAGGACAGAGAGAAAGAGCAGGCGGAAGATAAAGGTCTGGAGGGAGGTGGAGGGTAGGAGTAAGAGAAGTTGCATATCAATGTAGATTATGTAAGAGGAATAATGTAGGCACAAAAACACTGTTGTTTTTTGGAGCTTGTTTGCCACGAGCTAAGACGAGGCATGAAGAGGAGGACGGAGACAGTGGATCCTGAAGACTGAGTGAGAAAGAGAGGAGATCAAGATGGAAAAAGAGTGCAGATGGCGTTAAAGAAAAGCAGGGCCAGACCTCCCCTGATAGTGAGAGTGACCCTCCATGGAGGTCAGTGAACCCTGGGCCTTATAAATAGCTCCTGGGGGAGGCACGGATCGTGCTGGGCAGGGCTGATTAACAGCACGGTGGACAGACATCAAGGGCACCGCTGACGCACTTAAGGAATGCTATACAAGACCACACAACACTGACACACAATGAAAGAAGAAGTCTGAGGCAAATAAGTGATAAATGGTAAATCTATGGTTAATTAACCATAAGTTAGCAATTAAATAACTGTTAACTAATGTTCAATTAACATACACAATAAAATGGTTAATAAATGATTAATTTAGTAATTGTTTATTGAGAAGTTGCGACAGATTTGAATGTAAATGGTCAATAAACACAGTGGGTCATCTATAAACATTATTTGGCACGGCATTATAAAGCTTAAAGGTGCAAAAATGCAAGAATCTGAATGAGAGACAACCAAAAGATTTACTAAAATAATCAACAGAATGCAAAGCAGCAACAGTTTCGATGTTATGAGGTCCGTGTATTGTTGCAAAGATTTTTACCGAAGAGAGCATGCTAACCAGCTAGCCGTGGCTACACTCCCCTGATCCTTCAAGCTTCCAGTCTGGACCACTCGTGACATGGCTAACTGAGCTGACTAGCATGTTACTCTGGTGATGTGATGCCTCCTGTTGGTTTGAAGAGGGAATTCAACATGTAGCTAACTCTTACATATTACACCTTTAAAGGTAGCTGCCTTAGCAAGTTAGCTCAGTTAGCCGAGCAGCCAGTGGTTTGGACTGGGAGCTCGCTGACCGGTGGAATGTAAGTGTTTACACACGTTTAAAAAAAAGTAATCGAAATACTCTAACACATTACTTTGCGACAACACCGCTGTCTATTTGTCATACCTCCGTTTCGATACGTTTTCCTCCTTGTTTTCACATCAGCATATACATCTTTACACCCGAAGCTTAATTGGATCGGATGTCCTGAACCCTCATCCTTTACTTCTCAGCGCTCCTTCTCTTAGTGAATAATTGGGATCAAGATTTTCACATCATTAATTCCGCTTAGTCGGCGGGTCAGAGGCTTGACGTTCCCCCGGCGTTTCCTTTTGAACCAGCCTGTATGTGAGCATTTGTTATTCTTATTCATGTGTGTGTGCGCAGGTCGAGGTGTGTTTATGTGCAAGAAAAAAATGTGTGCATGTGTGTGTGATGAGTGGGCGGCCGGGGCCAGCCCCTGTGTGCTTCACACACCACTGAGTGTTGTGTGGGAGTTATCACACAGGCCCAATTAGCATGACAACTAATTACTGTTTCCTCGGTCCCCTCCCCCAGCTAAGCAACTCATTAAATTAAATCAACACGCCGGTCCCTTCCACCTAAAACAATGCTTTCAGGGAGTAATAATGAACGCCGGGTGCTCGCTGTTTGTGTGCTCGGGGTTTTTTTTTTTTGCTTTTTTTTTCCGCAGGGTGGTCAACCATAACACTGGAAATGTTAACTCCAAACATCAACACAGGAATTGCTTCTGGGCCAGAGAGGGAGAGGAAGAAGGGTAAGACGATCGAGAGAGCACGAGATAAACACACAACGTGATATGCACAGGCAGCGGGGAGAGCACTGAGATCAAGAGAGATGAGGGGTCCGCCTGGGGTATGAAGTGCATGTGATAACCGGTTGTTTGTGGCACAACACACATGCACACACACACACAGTGTCTGTCAAGACTTCTCAAACAGCTCGGCAAAAACAATGTCGAGGAAAAGCGTGCCAAATCTGCACACCTGCCCTCACAGAATGGAACACAATATCCTGCGCGGGTGTCAATGTGATGCGGGGATCCAGTGGGCCGTGAAGAAACCGACAATATTTATCGGCGTCGCTTGCGAGGCGGCGAGGATAGAGGAGCACAGCTCAGAAGAGGCCTCTAGGTTTGTGGCAACATGACCCACTGACTCCAAACATTTTCATTGGAGTTCGTCTTCTCCCGCATTCTTCGCGTTGCATTTGAGCGAATCTGACGTTTAATCTGAAGAGTTCTGGGTGTGTGTGTGTGTGTGTTGGCGGTTATTGGTAAACCATTATCACCTCCCGCTGGAACACAAGCAATTCCGAGTCGGATTCGACAAGTAGTTACCCATAGCTTTTTATCATACGCGGCGGTAATCGCGGGTCCCCTTTCATGTGCTCTGTGTGTGGAAGACTCTGCGATATGAAAACAAAGCATATTTCTGCTAAGCCCCCCGGATTCCCGGATTCTCCATGCAGCGGACGCCTCCGTGGCCATGTGGTGGATGATTGTGTTACACCGTTCTGCGTGCATGTGCGTGTGAACTCGCATTCCTGGGTGTTTCAATCAGGCGCGACTGAAAGGACAGATGTTGTTTTGGATATGAGCGAGCTTCCAACGGTATGAAACAGCAGACCTTTAAACTGAGTGTTTCTCAGCTATCTGCAGTGCATTTGAAAGAGACGTGGGGATGGAAGGAGATAACGGGGTATAGAGTGGATGTTTGTTTGGTTTGTTTGTTTGTCTGTGAGCGTGAGGCCACAGGTGGCAGACAGCGGGGATGTGTGGCTCTCAGTGTGGATGGAGGTCATGAGGCCCGGCAGCTGCGTTGGTGTCATGGTGGCAGTGCCAGGCTGACGTCTAATGTCCGGCGTGTGTCATACATTCGACCGGAGCGTACCGGAGCTCCGCATCAGAGCGCTTTCACAATAAGGAAAGGGCCCGTCCTGAATTAACCACTACTGTAGCCACAAACTGTTACTTTACTTTGAAAATCTGCCGTACTAGATGTTACTGTTAAAAAGATTTCTTACATTTTACCAACTCAATATCAAACCCTATATTTGATTTTTTTCTGCTTGGTACATTAATATTCTCAGATGTATTATTTGTCTAACACTGTGCTGACAAAGTGTGGGTGTGTTTGTGATATAAATGCCGTGTGTAATTTGAATGTAATGCATGTTCTGTCTTGTCAGTCAGGCTTGCCAAGTGTTGTTCCGTCACCACACGGAAGATTCACACGTGACCTGCCGAGAAAACTGCAGTAGATATTAGCCGTAGGCTGGCGCTGCTGCGGCACATCAGTGCAAACAGTAACATTCAGGTTTAGTATCATAAAAAGGCCTCTTTGTCAAGATGTGTCAACCTTTCAGCAGTAAGGAGGGATACTACTGCTACAAAAAACAGCCTATAGTTGAGAAAAAAACATGGAAATATCAAAATTATCGAAAAATGGCAAAGTGCAATATCCAAACGTGATTTTTTTTAAAAACAGCACTATTATGACATACTGTCCATCGCTCTCCAGATGTCAGAAAACATGTTTGTTTGCTATCAACCACAACAAATGTCACATAATCACGATTTTTTCAGTGAAAATGAAAATAGTGATGCAAAATTGCTCATTCCCACTACTTCTAGATAGCAATCTTGATATCTGCCAAAATAAAAATAACATATCATTGTTTTGACCCTATAGTGCAGCCCGAGAAGGCACCTCAAATCTCAACCCAGAGATGTTGCATCTGTTTAGGAAAGATAGCACTGCACCGGATCAGACTATTGCAACACAAACACTGTTTTGTCTCCGAGTCTCTTGCTTATCGGCAGCTTTCCCACTGGGTATGTTTTGCCATCTTTTCCTCTGCTTTTTTCGAATCCCTTTCAAAACACTGCTTTCTCTCTCCCGAGTCCCCACTCGATCTAAAGGACGGGGCAGTTAAAATGGGACACAGTGGTGCCCCCTACTGTTGTCAAATATACTCATTAAAAAAAAAAAAAAACAACAACACAGAGGCCCTCCTGCAAACAGGACAGCACATCCTGTTCTGTCAAGTCAGCCGCTCCGCCATATGTTAGCCTCTGAGCTAGGTGCAGTAAAAGTGAGCTTGGCCTCGATGTTATTAATGACCATGTGCGCTCCGAACACATAATTATCCCCTGCAGTTTCATCTTGAGCTCAGTTTTATAGGACTGGCTTCAGGTTTATGGGACACAAACACTCGTAGGCACTCGCGCAGTGCTGAGATGGGGTAGCTCTGCCTTGACGGTGCAGATCCAGTTGCTAACAAGACAGTAGCCGGTGGGGCTCGATAAAGATATTTTACGGGTCTCCCCACTTTGTTTCCACCGCCTCAAACGCCCTCACCTGTTGCCTCGGCTCACATGCCACGGAAAAAGAGGATGGGGTTACAGATGTCAGTCGCACACACGTGTGTCCTGGCGCTGCTGTTTATTTGAACGCTGTCGATTGCAATCAGAATTGAGGCGCGCATTTTTATTTTTTTTTACGCGGTCACCTTGACCAGAGGGAAACAAGCAAACGACCGACATTCAGTCCACACAGAAGCAGAGGAAGACAGAGAGTCTCCTGTGGACTGCGGTGTGAGAGGAAATTCCAGACGTGGGGATGCCGCATCATCCCCCCCTGGCACACGCACGTAAACAGGCGGAAAAAAATAAAGGAGCTGTACGCAGACTGGCAAATCAAAAGCTAAAAGCACATCGAGCGCACGTTTTATAATCTTTTCAAAATTTCACTCTCGGCTTCTCCTTTCCCCCCGCAGATTTATATCCGAGGCTGCAGACACGGCTGACATTTGGTCATGTATTAGATGTTATAATAACTTGTTCCCTCGGCCAGCCCCAGGCCGCTCTGTGGTACGGCCCGCGGTAATTACTGTCAGTATGCACGCAGCCGTTGTATATCTCAGGCCTAAAACCCGCGACACAGGATCTGTCACACACACTCGGCCGTTTGCACGTTAGAGGCGATTAAACGGCCGTGTTTAAATACATGCTGACATGCAAAAAAAACGTCTTCGGACTCAAATCAGTGGATGGATGTCAAAACCTCAATGGAGAGAGAGATTTTCAGCACTGATATATTATTCGAGCGAATCCCAATGTTCTGTGCTGTTAGAAGTCGTACCAGTGTGTCGGTGGAGATATATTTGGGGAGGATTGGGCCCGGAACCAGAGCTGAATAGTTTCCCCATACTATAATTCAATTCCAAGAGCCAATAGGAGGAAAACTGACCCAACTTTCTGCCTGTTTCTCAAACACAACCCCCTCCTGATGAAGATACTCAAGTTCCTCGCGACCTAATAAATTGTTTCTTATCGCATATAACAGAATTGTTCCACGTGTAAACACCCAAGCCCTCAACATTTATAATCAGTTTCGGAGTTTATTTCATTGTCGGAGCACCAAATTCCTCTGGCGCGGGGCCTATCGGTCCACTGCACCGCATGGAATTCCATTTTCAGATATCCTGCTGACAGAGAAGCGGAGGAAGAATCCACCGAGGCGAGAGAATCTGTCTTTTTAACAATAAATTATGATTTTTGATTTACATTTTGTCCACTGACCACAGAAACAAAGTTCACTGAGTTAGTTTAAAATATGGCACACATGCGTCTCCGTTCCTTCAGGTGTCTCAGACTAAACTGTTTACTCGGCTTTAGAACCTGGCTCCGCACTCCGGATTTAACTGCGGTTTGACAGCATGTACCGTACTGTATGTGGTTTGGACAGAGCGCATTATGTAAGACCTCCCTAACTGACATCATTAGCCGGTTTTGGTCCGGAGTCTATAACCTTGACCACAGCACATTCAGCCCCTTTCACATTTCCTTCGCAAGTAATTTATTTTTTTTGTTACTTGCGGTTTCTCTCCACCTTATTCATGGGGGTTACTTCCCGACATCACAGCGAGGACATACAGGAAGTTTTGTAAAGGGAGGTTGTACATCTTTGGCAATTTGAGCGATCGGTGTCTCACCCGAAGTGGGGTGGGCTCCAGTACCCCAGAAATATCTATAACCGGCAGCGTAAAGCGTACAGGTCCACAATAAAAAGACATCAGAGCGAAATAATTAATGGATGTTCAAACCAATCATTGTCTTTTCCACCAAAAAAACCCGTCTTCGACTGCTGTGTGTGTGTGTGTGTGTGTGTGTGTACACAGCTCAGTCTCGATCCGTCTCTGTCTGGCTGTCTACACGAAACTCCGACCACACAACACACAAACATAGTGCAAGCTCAGCTCAACCACTGTAGCCCTCCACTTTCACAGGAATTTCCCCCCGTTTCGGCCCAAAGGATCCTGCTTACACCGACAAAATATGAACCCAGTGGCAGCGCGGGGCCGCAAAAAAACACAAAACAAAACAAAAAAAAACGTGTATATTTTCCCCCTAATTACTTAAACAGGTTCACATGGCCCGGCGTGCGCGGTCCTGGTCAAACTTGCGGATTTTGTGCTCGCAAGAGCAAATAAAACTGACGCTCATGTGAAGGGAAGGGGAAAAGAGATGTTTCCGAGTGAAAGGGCAAATTCAAAGTACACAATCCCTGAACAAGCACACTGGAACATTTACGCCGCGTCGGGGGTGACTCTTGTGTTTCTGTCCTGTAACCGGCTGACTCAGAATCTGAGAGTGGCTGAAAGGGTTTAGAGGGTACGGTGGGTGTGACGCCTTGGCATCAGCTGGGGCGATGCTTGCTCTGGCCTGACGAGACCTCATTACAGGCTGGTGGGGAGCCCTGTCTGAATTCGCGGGTCCAGATGGTCACTCAGATCCAATTAACGCACCTTTTCTGACCGGCTCTCACCGACTCAATCCCTCCGTCGCTCTGCTTTTTTCGCGTCCCCATGGAACCTATCAGCGTGTAACCTGCGACCAACATGCGAACACAGCGACAACAACAACAACAACAACAACAGCAAACAACCCCAGCGGAGAGACATCAAACGGAGCGGTCGGCGGTCATTAAGCTTCGTCGTGTTTAATGGCTGTCCTTCCAGTCTGGGTTAGAGGCCGGCCAACGCGACACAGTAATGAGTCTGCTCCACTAGCCCCCCCCTTCACCCTTTCTGGAAGAGTGGAGCTACTCCGGAGCCAAGACGGCTCAGCGGTACCAGGAGCGTCAAGAAAAGGTTAATGGGCCCGCTGAGATTAAAAAGCGGGTTGAGTACATTTCAGTTCGGGATTACAGATGGCTCTGCCTGAGGTGAGGACACATTGCAGAACAGGACATTCTATGTTTGAATACAGACTGCATCGTTTTTCATCTGGGCTGTCTTGGATGCACGATAACAACATTTCATGTGTGATTAATGTTGTTTTTCTACAGGTTTTTAGTACGTTTTCAGTGCAATTAGTCATTAAAACAAGTGTGTTAATAATGGGCGTGCTGAAACTGATCTGCTATTACATTCATTATCCATAATTGTCTTTGTCTGATTGATCTTTTAGTCATACAATATCAGAAAATAATGATAATTGCCCTAGAATTTGCCAAACTTGACATCTTCAGACTGTTTACTTTGTCTGAGCAACCCCTCAAACCCCCAAGATATTCAGTTTACAATAACATCAACAAGAAATAAGCCTCAAATCCTCAAATTTGAGCGACCAATACTAACATTTGGTATTTTTTCCTCATACATAACTTTTATTACCTACATACGCTTCCCGTAAGTCTAAAAATGACTGCTAAAAACTAAGGGAAGTGTTTTGGGCCAGCTTGAGACCTTGTTGTACGGATCAGACGGGGCTGCGAAAAACATGGCAAAAATACAGTCTGAGAAAAAGGATCAGGGGCGGTCAGAGGGATGAAGACGAGCTAGGGGTCCCCGGAGGACACGCAAACACACACTCGCAGGAGTCTTGTGTCGGCGCAGGAGTGTATCTGCTGCAGGTGCTTGGTGCTGAGCCCGTGCTGGCTGAAAAGATATCCATACCCTGCGGCACAGAGCTGGCGTATAGCCCAGACCCATGTAGTATTTACCTTCCTTCTCTCTGATTATCACTCTTCTTCTTCTCCTGCACCATCGCTTTGCTGCAACACCAGCATGAGGGCGCGGACCTGTCGTTTGCATCGCTGTCCGTACCCCCATGACCGCACGGAAACGAGGACGCCTCAGTTTTAATGACGCTCTCTCTTCTTGTCTCTCTACACACAGTTTCCCTTTTTTCTTGTAATCAAAATCTGGAATATATTGAGGGACAGCTGCACGGCGATCTAGTCATGATGATCTCAGAGCAACACACACACAAAAAGAGCACATATGGCTCATAAAGCACAGGCATGAGATTTAAGTAGAACAATTTAAAGCTCTCCATATCACATCTTCAGGGGAATTAAAAGCCAAATTCTGAGCCGAGGAGGGGTATTTCCAAGGGTGTGTACGTGTGTGTTTTGGAGGAAGAAATCCTACCTCGCTGGCTTTCATCCCAGAGTTTGGTGGGTGCGGGGAGCCATAGGGATGTGGAGCTGAGCATGTAGAGCTCACGTATGAGGCCATTCAATGCATTTGAGTTATAAGAGACGTACTGTGCTAATTTTTTGGGTTCATCATTTTATTTGAGGTTACTACTAGAATAGGTTTACATGCTTTGAGGCTAAAAAAAACCCAGCCTGTATTATGAGCCAAACTGGCCCGCAAGGCATAAATTCTGCAAATGTGTGACATGGTGACATAGTGTGGTGTCACCAAGTCACAGAATTAAAGGCAGGACTACTGACGAGCCGTTTAAGGAGCTGTGTTTTCTGTGGGAGATAGGAGCTTCTGCCGGTGTGGACTTTTACATGCACGACAACCTATATAAACACTGAAGGAAAGGAAAACAAACTGAAAAAGCATGATAGGTCTCCTTTAAAATAATCAATACTCATGTACGTTTTTATGCAATGCCACATCATTTCAACTGTCAGTTAAAGACAACAAAAGCCATAAACTGAGCCACATTTATTGGTATAAAGCAGATGTACAATATAAAACTCACCTGGTCATATAAAGGCGGACAGGCAGCTGTAGGAAATATGATTTCAGTTTACAGACACGACCAGGTTCCTCTTTCAGACAACCGCCCTGCAGCTTAACACTCACAAACACCTGTCACATCTTCTACTCTGACTCTACCCCCTGACACAAACATCAGTGCCGGGTGAAATGTGTGGCAGGCAAAGGCTTTACTCACCATGAATTGAAGCTCAACGAGATCTACGGGGATAAAGCCGGGGTAGACCCGAGGCACAACAACGCGTCTTCGCTCCGCACTGAGTCACATCGAAATCTTGCTGCAGCTAAAATAAGAGTCGGCCCGGCTCAGACGCCGTCCAGTTCCACGGTTTAGCTGGCTCAGTCATAACCTCGGCCAGACTTCTGATTCAGCCTGTTTATGGACACGAGCGGCAGGACATGTGGCGGAAACATGTTTACAGCTGCGGCCAGGGGAAATTGAAAGGTGGTGAGTAGCAAAAAGGGGAAGAAGTTTAAAATCGTAAACTTTATTGGCTAAACTGCAACTAAAGAGTAAAAGGGAGGAACAGGAAGGAAAACACTGATTGAAAAAAAAGTGGGTAGAGAAGACATGCAGAGGTTACGAGAGGATGTTTGATGGATCCAGAGGGCAGGACAGGGGACGTATCATCGACAGCTGGGGCAACAGCTCCCCCTGGGGCAGAGCAGCTATAATACATAACACATCACTACATCTGCCACCATGTACCAAGTCCATTTGTTGAGAAAAAGAGAAAAAGAAACCACTATAATGAGATCTGTCATGTCAGTGGCACGCTTTGCCACTTGAGCTGCAAAGAAAAAGGCATAAAAGTATAACCTTATTGGTCTGAGTACGGCAACTTTCTTTTGGAATCGCTAAAATAGGAATGGGAGATAATTTCCTGATGAATCTGCGTCGATACAACCTAATTCATATGACTTCAAACTGGAGTAAAAGACGGACTACATGGATGTTCGTAGGCCAACAGAACCCTGCGCGTTAATCTCTCTCCCTCCTCTTCTCCCACACTCTGCTTTCACTCCAGCACTTTTATGTGTTTACCAACCTTCCCTTTAACAACAGCCATTAAACACCCACCTTTGAGTGAGACCTTAATGCGAGGCGAAATCCAGAGAAGAAAAAAACAAAACAAATTCACCCTCCTGATTCATTACTGGCCCTGGCTCTCTCAACACCTAGGAAGGGTTTACAACCCACACACACACACACACACACACACACACACACACACACAAAAACACATCCCCGCACGCAAGAGCACACATGTGCTGGAGAACCACATACAAGCACACACATTCCTAATCCGTATCCATGGATGTGGTCGGCGCTCCTGTGAGTGTTTTTCCATCCGTTCCGGGCAGCACAGCTGTCCTAGGGAAGAGGCAACCATTAATTTATGGATCTGCTGTTGCTGGAATCAGAGGCGAGGCCTGGACACTGGCCACCAGGAAGAGCAGCCCCCCCCCCCCCCCCCGCCCACGTGTGGGTGACTATGGTGTATCAAAAAGCAGGATCAAATCGATTTGAAGAGCAGCGCAAATACGATGATGCCAACAGCAGACCATAGCAAGAACATACTGTAGTTGCCTGTGTTGCCCGCTGAAGAGAAAGAAGCCACAGCTCGCGTACGCCAGATGCCCAAAGCCTCAAACCGAGGCTGATGAGCACAACCACCGGCCTTCCTTACAGGAAATACTATAACTACACCCTATGTAAATTACAGCATACAGAGACTGACCATTCTGAGTTGTGTCACCACAGAGAGACACACTCACTGAGTGCACGGTAATGTTGTTTACATTCAGTGTTCGTCACCAGAGTACACCGAATGGATCAAAAAACAAGTCCGGACAAACAGGCTCCTCATGAAATACTTCAAAAGCTATTGTTTGATTCTTTTATTTAGCATGTTAGTGGTTTTCTTTGTCTCCTTCCAGTCTTTCGTTGGCACGTCGGTTATCTTAACACCACATTAAAGCCGCCAACTTTCAATATGCGGAAATGTATGAAACAAAAATGGAACTGTGCGTCTGTTCTCACCCCGATTTCATGGACATGGAGCCAGATTGTTTGCTAAAAACACTGAATGTAGAGGCTAAACTGGCCTCAGGAGCATATCCAAGAAATATTTTAACATTCAAATGTGTAAAAAATAAATATCAGCATGGGGAATCTTAGCTACAGAATAAAGATCAACAACATTCTATTCCCATTGACATTGTATCATACATCTATAACTGTTAGAGCCAGTGTTGTAATAACATAATTAAGTACAATTGTTTTACTGTATTTATGTACAAATTCAGGGTATTTGTACTTTAGTTGAGCTTCAGTTATGTTATTTGTAAGATCAACGCTTTTCATACTATTTCTAAGTCCAAAGGTGGTTATTTTAAATGTAATTCTTTTTGATAAACTGTAATATTGAGTGTACCTTGATAGGTTGAGATTCTCTTATAAAAATGCACTGTCACAAGCACCCCCCCCCCCCCCCCCCCCAAAAAAAAAACCCAAACTGTTTTGCAGAGCTCATAAAAACATCAGTCTTAGAGGTAAATATATGATGATCTTATGGAATGCATTGGTGTGCATTCAACTACCCAAAACTATATAAAATCATTAAAATGAGCTCAACCTCAAACAACTACAGCATTTAATGCAGTATACACGTTAATGCAGCAGTAACACTGATGCAAAAACATCACATATAACAGTAAAACACTAGCCATTCTGGTATAAAATGTGTGCCTTTACTTTTGATTTGTAAAACAAACTCCTTGTGATCAAAAGCTCTTTAATTCCATCCAGAATGATCCTGTCAGTGTTCCCGGCCCTCTGCTTTGTTACAATAGACTATGTGTGTTTGTGTGGAGCCGTGCATGTGTTCATGTCAGAGGTCTTTGTCGTGCTGTGTGCTGCATGATTTGCGATGCCTGTGGAGGATCAGGCGGTGGGTTCGCAGGGATCGGGACAGCTTTAGTTGTTAGTACAGATACAGAGTGTGAGAAAGTCCTAGCGGCGAGCGCTGGCCGCGGCTGATATGAGTCCTCTGGGACTCCCCCTCTGCTGAGGTCATCCCCTCGCACTCCAACACTCGTACATCACTGCTGACTTCACCGCTGATCTCGGCCAAGCCGTTGTCATGGGCGACACAAACAGGAAAAAGCATGCACATGTGGATGCCTGGTGTTAAGAGAGAGCATCAAACTTTTATTGGTGTTTTATTGAGTATGGAGTGACGTTCTGCTCACCATCATTCAAAGAGGTAATCATCCATAAACACTCCTGTATTATGTTTAAATATTAGCTCTGCGCCACAAAGCCGCATGTGTTCCGTCTATTTAAAAAACTCCATAAAAGAAATTTTAAATAAGAAATGAAGTAGAACATGGAAATGTGTGCCGACAGCAGAGCACACGATTAACCTAGGAAGTGCTAATCACTGTGTTTGATGTGTGCATGTGTGTTGATACGTGCATGTGTGTGTACGCTCGCTGCCGTCCCCGTCTCCCCTGCTGCGCCACTCAATGCTCGGCATCCTGGGAAGTGGGGCGGGGGTGCCAGCAGTAATCAGAGCTCTTTGTATCCACACACACAGTCGAGCTATAATCAGAGAATGTTCTTTTTTTTTCTCCAACCAATAATAGCTGTAATCCTCTCATCTCAATTTGATGGGTGACCTGTGACACGCTCGAAAAACTTGGATTTCTGAGGAGATTTATGCGGTACCTGGCCTTTGACTTGTTTCAAAATAGATTTTTTTGTAAGCCAGCTTTTATGGTAGCGGTAAAATCTGCGAGGAATTACATTTCAGGCTCAGCTAATAATGACGGGAGCAAAAACGGGACTGTGTAGAGGGGTAGTGATAATCCTCAGGAACCAGCTGGATGTACTGTATGTGCCACCCTTTGACTCTGTATGCGCCTACAACATTTATCCATACACAGAAACAAGGTATACACATTTTCTGATGATAATCTGCAACTATTTCTATAATCGACTAATTATAATCGAGTCATTTTTGGAGCAAAAATGTCAAAACATTTGCTGGTTCCAGCTGCTTAAATGTAAGGATTTTCTGCTCCTCTTTGTCATTTCTGACAGCGTGATGAACATTTTTCCACTATCTTTTGCCTTTTTATATTGTAAACGATTAATCAGTTAATGGTAAAAATAATCAGATGATTAAAGGGGCAATATGTAAACATTTCTAGATGAAAAGGTTAAAAAAATCAGCTGAATGTAAATAAACAGCAGTTTTGACAATATGATATCTATATATTATATCGCAGAAATATCTACTCGAGTTAGCATGCTATGCAGCTAGCTCCTGGCCCATCCAGATCCAAAGCTCCTGTGCAATCAGTGTAAACAATAATACTCCCCTGGTCCCTGAGCTCCTCGACTACTAGCTGAGCTAACTAGCTAACGGCAGCTAGATTTAGCAGCAATCAGTGTCACTCTGGTTGTATGACAACAATCATTAGTTGCAGCCCCAACATGCTCACACACATATCTTGAGCTTGAGGTATACTGGGATAAAAATGACAAAAACACAGAGAGATGCAAGGAAATCTAACTTTCACATCCTCCTCTTCACAGACTAAACTATCGTTCCAAACCCATCAAAAGCAATCAGGCTGTAGACTGAATCAGTTCCCGGCAAACTGTACATCATTTGCAATGACAACGGTATCTTTGAGTGCCACCGGCACACCCACACAACCCACAGTAGCGCTGCAAAAAAACCAAAAACCGAACATTCTTCTCTCACAAATAATCTGCCTGCAGCACATAAAAGCCAACTCCCATGGTCAGTTTTTTTTATTTACTTGCACTACTTTACTGGATTCTAAGACTGACATTCTGACCAGAATTTCATGTCCAGCTAGGGAGCAGATTATATGAACAGTTGCCTCCAACCCACGCTTTGACAGAAGCTATATGTTTGTGTCCATCCGGCTGTCATGACATATGAAATGTCTTGGATTCCGTACATGCGAAGTTGGACCGCATACGCAAATATGCCTCTGCTCGGGGGGGGAAGCCTCACTGTAATTGGAACCAAATGTATAGAATGATTAACCGCGAGGCAGGAATCACACGAAGCACAAGAGCATGGATTTGACGTCTGCAGTTTTGTTCCTACGCGCGCGACAAAGCGCCGAGCTGCGTTTCTTTGTGCGTGTGCCTACAGACTGCGTCACATCAGCGCTGACCAGACCCCTTTTTCTCTGACTTTAACAAATCTCTGATTCAAGGCAATGGAGATGTGAGTGTACGTGTGTGAGGCGGCGCTCGTGTGCACCGCGATAAGAGCAGAAACATAAAAAGCGTGGGTTGGTGGGGGGGGGGAATCAGGAGTGAGAGACAGATAAGCTCAGGGTGCTGCTCTGAAGACTCATCTATCTTTAAAAAAGAAAAAAAAAGAGAGAGAGAGAGATGGATGAAATGAGGAAAGTGAGAAACGAAGAGAAAGAGAGGAGGATCAGTGAAAAACCCATCTGGAGTCCTCGCATGTGTCTTCAGTCCAGCTCACAAAGCAGAGAGAACATATTAAGACCTTATAAAACACAAAGCCCAGATGGTTGCAATGTAGCAAACTGTCTCATTTTCATTTTTCCTTTGCTTTAGTACGAATGTTGCAAAGTGATTTCCATGTTACACACTTGAATAAACTGACCTTTAGGCTCAAACACAATGCTTCGCTTTCCTCCCCTGCATTTATTTGTATTTACTGACGCATTCATTCTGTCCCGCTGTGACCGTTTCTTTGTCCTCACTCGCTGGTCTTGGTCCCGTTCCACTTCTGTCTGATTCTCTCTCTTTTTTTTTTTTTTTTCTTTTACAATGCACTGACATCACTGCTGACCAAATGTTATTACTCGGAGCAAAAACAAACCAGAGCTCTGTTCACCCGGTCGAACACGTTTCACTCCGCTCAGCTCCGATTTGCCGGCGAGCATGCATTACCGTATAGTGCGACGCTTTCTGGTGCCAAATGGCGCTACCTCGTTGGCCGTAGTGCTTGTCCTGCCCGGTGACATGCTGATGTAATGTGGGACATGCTAACTTGGCTGATGTCAGACCGGGATGATGCAAGGAAGAACTGTTTTACAACACATCACTACCATGTAACTCCACGAGATGTTTCATAATAAAAGACACGGTTGTGATGAAAGTACTGAAGATGATTAGGACCACTGGAAAAAAAACTTTATCTCTGACTTCAATTTCCACAGTTCAGACTATTTATCTCTCTAACTTTAGATTCTGAGATGAAATTCAGCGATTTAAGTAAGAATTCTGAGTTTAAAGTCGGTGGCCCCAATCCTCTAAAAACTAAAAATGACAATGATTACATTTATAGTATGGACACTGATGTCAGGTCAGAAAAGAAAAGGCTGTTCAGACCGATTCAGCAGTGACCTCAGTCACATGAGTGCCACCTGCACTGGAACGTCATCGCCGCCCGCCTATAAATTACGCGGAGACGCCGGCTTAGCTCGTAACAGCCAGAAAATAAAGTGAAGAGCAGCGGTACATACGGTTCAGACCAGCTGGGCTGACAGAGGGAGATGGCTGAGTAACACATGCACATATGGCACAAACTGCACAGTCAAACAACTCCTGGGAGGCTGAGGAGGAAATGAAGGCTGGTGCTTCATCACTGTCCCAATCACTACCACCCCCAAAATGTCACGTGTGCTGCAAGGGAAAACCGCAAAAGCAGATGTTGTGCGGGACTTTGGCCCGCCTGCTTCACCTAATGCTTAAAGCTAATGATGTCAACAAACACCTGTTGCCATGGCACTTAGCCGTGCCCTGGTATGGATAAACAGGCGTGGGAGCTGGTTGGCCGACTCTGGCAGGGAGCTGCAGCAGCGGCAGCTGGCATGTACACTTTCATCTGGCAGAGAACTTGAAAAGGCATAGAGAAGTAAACCCAGTGATTCTCTTTAAAGCGGAGCTCTTCGCCACGGTTTTCGACTTCGGGGAGTCTCATCAGAGTCCGGCCCCGGACTGACACTCGCTGATGAGCTGAAAAGGTGGCAGAGTAAAGAGACTGACAGAGAGCAGGACTCGCTTTGACAGCCAAAGCCTTGCGCAGAAAATTCCCACAGAGAACTTGACACGTTAAGGCCAA
Source organism: Sparus aurata (assembly GCF_900880675.1). NCBI lineage: Eukaryota > Metazoa > Chordata > Actinopteri > Spariformes > Sparidae > Sparus > Sparus aurata. The sequence goes on along the minus strand of NC_044208.1, from coordinate 19,258,572 downwards.
AACCCTCTGAGCCAGACGCTGCGGCATTATGCGAGTCGGTTGAATTGGATTAATAGTGGCTTCAGTGTCACCGCCAGTTATATGAGTGACTGATTGTGTGCAATTACACGCATGTGAAAATGTGTGCATGTACGTTACTTGGGCTGGACAGTACAACAGCAACATATTGATATGTGAAGTGTGACTATGTATCGTCTTAGATTTTGGATAGTGTTATATCGCGATATGGCTGGAAGTGTTATCTTCTTCCAGTGGTGGAATCAGGATGTGTGAGGGGCAGGGGCGGAAAAAATAAAAGGGCATCCTGGAGGGCTAATACGGTTGTTTCTAGGCAACAAATCAAAAACAACGATTTGAGAAGATCTTCTAAATATTGTTATGTGATCTAAAAATATTATATTATTTTAAGTCCATATCGGCCAGCTGTAATTTATGTCCATGGGTGGATTTTGCGCAAGATGTGCACTTAAATGTGTCTTCGCGTCTTTGAGGGAGCGCTTCCCGTCAGTGTATACACTATCCGCGTTTCCTCTCGGCCGCCGGGCCTTCACAATGACATTGTGAAGTTAGTTCTTCCTGCTTTGGGCTAAGAAGTTGGAACTCTGGCCCCCGAGCAAACTCCCCTTCCTCCAATTTCTATCCCTCTCTCCTCTTCCCCGCCTCCGTTCCTTTCCTCCCTCCATCCGCTCCCTTGTTCCTTGTCAGCTGGCGGGGATATCCAGATGTGAAGGGGGACTTGGACAGGATAAGGGAGAGGGAGAGAGAGAGAGACAGAAATCCACATCCCCCTGGTGACAGACTTCATTGTCCAAGACCTTTTTGGACAAGGCATTTTAGACACATACACACAAACAATTATGCGCGGCAAACAATAGAGTCCCTCTAGACGACAAGGCCCCGATTGTGTGCGAGGGTTAGTGTGCCTGTGTGTGTGTGTGTGCATCTGGCGACAAAGCAAATCAATGGACAACATCTTTGCAGGAGATTCAGTGTTGATATTTAGCTGGCTTATTTACCAGGGGTCTTGGCCGGGCGTGCGGCTATTGTTCTCGTTTGGCGAGCAGGGAGGAGGAAAATCAATACGGAACTGAGAGAGAGCGACGGCAAAAGGTGATGCAGCAGCATTGCGTCTCTCTCTCCTTCTCCTTTCTCTCCTCCGTCTAGGCTAATTTCTGAACAATTACAGTTTGATCGACGTCCCCCCCATACACACGCCCCTGAAATGGAGGGGCGACGGACAGGTAATGGCAGAGATTTACTCCAGACGTACACAACGGCAAACACATGGACTCCGCACACACCCACACAGCATGCAGCCATGTGTATTAAGTTAATAGAGTGAGTCAGCAGAAAAGGGAGGTAGTCGGTAGGAAACAAGAGCAGAGCCTCGAAAAGGCTACTCACTACTGGAGCATTACTCACGCGAGTTTTACAAGTCTCTCAAAGTTCTTTTCACAGAACTCTACGGACTCCACTGCTTCACACACCACCTCAACTTTCACCAAACCCAGAGACGCTGAGGACAAATCAGTGACGAGGTAAAACAAATGAATGAGGCGATCCTCCTCTCCTGACAAAAGAAAACAGAGATAAATCTGAATGTCAGTACTCACCGCGAGGCAGCTCAGGTCTTAACCCCGGTCAATCTCTCTCTGGCGAACTAACACGGACTAACTCTCAGAGAACGGGAGCAACAAGTCGTGTACAGTTGGAGAACAATGCATGTCTGCCGGAGCGCAGCAGCAGCAGAGCGTGAGCAGCGGAGACACAGAGAGGTCCAGTCATCAGGCTGCTGCTCACATGGGACGGCGAGAGGAAGGGAAGGGGAGGGGAGGGTTAGCTATAGGATAGGCTACAGTAACTTGGGTTTTGGGCAGGGGAGGGGGAGGGATCTCATCCCTCGCTCCGCATGTCTCGGCTCATTTTCCCCCCTCTCTTCTGTCCAAAAATGTTTCGGCAAGTCTCGCATTTCTTGCCTCCTTCCTCCTCCCTTTGGTCCACTCCCGTTTCCCTTTGCTGCCTTTTGTTCTTGTTGTCTTTTTCCCACGCAAACACCACACGCCTCTTTGTCGCCCTCGTGCTCCTTCAAAAGGTGAATCAGAATGCCGCGGCCTCACCTCGCCACGCCTAAGAGGTGCAGCCGTGCTAAAAATAAAGACTGCGACATGTTTGCTCACACTTGTTCACATACGAAGTGACACGGCTGGCTGTGTAAAGGGACACAGTTCTCCTGTTGACTCATTTGTCTGTAACGCTCGTACATGCAATCATAGGAGAAGGGGAGAAAATTGCAGGGCTGCTCAGGTTTTTGGATCCGTCTCTTTCTCTCCCCGCTGATGTCACTCCGTTTTTATTTATTTTTTTTTTTTTCTCCCTCTTTTGCTCAAAGGCCCTAATTCACAAGTGGCCCAGATACCACACTGTGCGGGGTGGAAAGGAAGAAAAGCAAAGAAGAGAGTCAGAGAAGAGAGTAACCCGATACAGCTAAAAGCAACAATTATTTGAATGAGTCACTCAGCAGTGAGGTTTTGGGCTTTTTTTTCTGTTAACTCAAGAGAAAGAGACAGAGAGAGAATAAAAAAGGGGGAAAAATCATCCCATTTTGGAACGCCGCACCTCTTAAAGGACTCCCTGAGGTCGTGGGAGAGGAGAAAGGAAGAAGTGGAAAAAAAAGGGAAAGCAAGAGAGGGGAATGGAGGGGCAGAGGAGGACAGACATGGGCTTGGATAGGTACCATAGCGACTTCTTCTCCTCCTCCTCATCCCCAAATCCAGCCTCCGGGACACGGCTCACCGAGTCAGTCTTTGCTGACAGAACCTAATAACATAGGGGTACGCCACTCTTCCAGACCCGGGGGTGATGGTGAGCAGACGCTGACACACTGGCAAATAGGAAACAGATCGTGGACACACAAAGCATACAGCCTGAAGAAACTCAAGAAGCAGCTCCGACAAAATGCGACTGCGGTACCACAAGAACTCTGCTCGGTCCAATCGGGCTGCTTTTGTTTTGTCCTGGTTTCCGATGCTGTTAACAGACAAGACAGTGTGAATGAAGGCTGAAGAAATGCTCAGTGTAATGGCGTCATTTTCAGTAATGTTTTCTGATGTATAACAAAGCCATTTCCATGGCAATCTTCGCCCCGCTGCAGTTGTTTGGCGAGGAAATGAGAAAAATCTGATGTACAGTTGAAAAACCTGTGTTGAGACAAATTGCATTTCCCCTTATCCTGAACCGAACATTAGCCCAAACTCCATACCAGCCATCCCATGCACTTAATTTAATCTTTTAACCGAATCATAGGCATTGAAAATGGCAGTGCTGCGAGAAACGCTGATTGAAAAAAGGCTTGCACAAAAGACAGAATCACCTTGATGTAAATGCCAAAATTCTAGCGTTTCCAAGAAATATTCTTACAAAGACAATCGGATTGCTTTCTGATTTCCTCAGACTAACAAGTACTTGCAACACAGGACGAAACTTGAGTTTATCTATCCGTTTAGTCTCCGATAGGGACGTGAAATCAGATAGAAATGTTGCCAGGCTGCCAGCCTGACTTCATTTCCCAGGTGATTTTGCGCCCGGCGGCACACAAACTTGGATAGTGAAGCGAGATTCATACAGAACCAATCTAAACATCAATCGTGTCATTATTCTATAACCATTACACTGTCACAACATTTTCTTCACAAGGATATTTATTCCATCAAAATCTGTATGCTAGCTGTGCAGCGAGACGCTACTCATAAAAGCTTTGTCCGAACAGCACGAGTACATTGCTATCGGTCCGGTGACACTCCGGTCAACCTGTATATCCCTTGTATAAACTAATATTACAACTGACCTGCATCCTGTTTAGACCTGCCGTCACAACATTTAGAGAAGGAAATATAGAGCGATGGTTTGTGTAAACACACGGGCGGAGGAATTACAAAAAGTTGCTGAAGGAGACTCTCAAGGATGTGCAGCGCGGCCAAAATACATAAACGGACGTGTATACACATACAGATGAGGGAGCGCTGAGAAAATGCGGTCAACATTCTTTGTTCAAGTGGCGAACATTTCCTGTGTCAAGTATTTCTGAGCAAATGACTGAGGCAGGTTTGGATACTCTCTATTAGGCCATCTGGTTGGATCAGTCAGTTGTAATTATGTTTACAACTGACTGATCCACCCCAGTGTTTCCATGTGAGCACGTAAAAACAAGTAGCAAAAAGATTTTTATTTGAACGCTGGCAAACTAAAGAGCACACGAAGAACAGGGATGCACAGTGGCATTCGCATGCACAAAATATTCCGGTTTTGGCTTTTATTCGGAAAAAGACAATATTCCTACAAGCTGTAGGCAGTTAACAAACACGGCCTCTGACTTTAATTCATTCAACAACCTTCTAGATGGGTCAGTGTTGAGATATCTGTGCTTATCCAAGAACCTGTTGACATTCAAATCTTTCCAAATCATTAAAAGTCTGTCTTTCTTCTTCTGACCAGACATGTTGCCATTTCCCTTGGGCGTGCATCTCTATCCTAGCCTTGCAAATTGTTGGCTAAGCAACACATAGAGCTGTAAACAGTTAAGAAGCTGTGGGAACCAGGCTTGGCCGCTATCCAAAATGTATCATCACGATATTGTCCTGCCCAAAAATGGTGACAGATATCATCATCGCTTTGCTCATGAAGTCAGCCAATGGCTCTGGGTGATGGATGCTGGGGTCAGACTGCAAGAGTATGTGGTGTTGCCCTGCTCACTACATGCATTCTCATTCACATCCCTTGGCTCACCATTGCCCTCTGTCAAAAACCTGAAATTTTGACAAACAGGCGAGCTGGCATTCTTAGAAAGCACTACATTCAGACCATTGTGTCCATTTCCATTTTCAAAATAAAAGCCTGACGATGCCGTAACAACTGTTCGAATGTCACAATATTCCACAATATCTAATATTGGCCCAAGTTTAGAGTGAACCCCAATAGAGACACATATCCTGAATGTATACACATGTCCAAAGAACACTCAAAATCCTGAGTAATCCTGGCATATCCCACATGTTTTAATCTGGAAAAAGCTACAGTGGGAATAAGCCCTCATCTGCAATATCCAAAAATGAAAATGCTGTATACACGACCAGTATCAAATTCTAAATATTGTCTTTTTCTTAATAACGGTGGAATATACAAGTGCATCTAGACATAGCTGATGGCACACAAAAAAATGTACAACCACACATACGTCGGCACAGGCAGACACATAAAATGTTTATTGAGCCGTCTGTGCAGTACGTAGGTTGCTTTCTGGCAGGTCCGGGAACATCAAAGAGTCCATGCTTTCCACTGTTGCTGGAGGCTGAGGTGCTACACTGATGCGGAGCAGGCATGAAGGTCATCCTTGTTAAAAGCGAACATGGTAGTAAACTTGCAAGCCACAGCGGTATTTTATATTACTGCACGGTTCATGATTGATACAAAGAAGGGGCCCCTCTCACAGTGTTGTGAAGAAAACACGAATGCATCATTGTAGTGCCGCCTCGTACAAATCAAATCAAACCGCCAATCATGTTGTTTGCAAAGTCTCCGATCTGCTGGTCTGCGTCTTGCTCTACGTTTCTTTTTTCTCTTTGTCTCACACACTTACACGGCGCTACTCTGAAGAAAAAAAAAAAAAACCCTCATCAAAACCCTTTGGAATCAATTAGCAGAATGTAAATAGGCCATTCAATTACTGTTAGCACCAAGCACTGTCCTTGTTCCTCCTGAGGCAAACAATCAAGCAGCAGACACAAATTAACGCCGAACAAGAGCACTTGTCTAAAGTCTGATCACCCACTTGCAGTGGATGGCAGCGCCGGGGAGTGTGTATGTGTGTGTGTTGCTTTAGTGTGTGTGGGCATGAGAGCGTGGGCGTATGATCTATCCCGAAGAATTGTTTCTTTCTGGGTTTGTTGATGTTGGTCAGAAACAGGTCAACTTAGTTGCGATACAGTTGGAAAAGATGATATATTATAGAGGGAGTCAGTCTAACACATAGCAATATTTGCTGTCCATCCAGTGCAGGGTTAACAGGCCAGCCAGTCCAGCTAGCGGGCACAGAGGACGGCTTCAGAATACTGATCGCTGTGACTGGCTGTAACTAGACATAATGTATATACACAAAGCTATCCTCACACACACACACACACACACACACACACACACACACACACGCACACACACGAGTCTCCTTTCACCATCTGCTAGCCGAGTCTGGGTAATAAGTCTGAGAACAGAAAGAGAAAGAGAGACATGGAGGACGTGTGAGGCTTTTACAGCTTTTCAGAGACAAAACGGGAAAGAAATTTGACAAGAAGTCTATCTAAATGCCTCTGCACCCGCGCGGGCACACCTGCCGGTGGGGTTTTTTTGTGGTTTTTTTGAATGCGTCAAAGGATTTTTTGACAGCTCAACCGCGCCTGACAAAATTCAAAAGCGTTCATGAATTTTAAACAAGCGGCGGTTAAGGAATTTAGCGCCAACGTCGCATTTAAGCCAATTTATATGCAAATGTGTAACAAGTGGCAGCAGCGGAGCACGGAAGCAGCGGAGAAGAATTAGCGCCCCGCTCATTGACTTAACTGACCCGCTGCACTAATACAAACTCCCCCGTTAATGAGCTCCAAACACAAACACACACACACACACACACACCTACTGTATATAAACAGCACTTACACAACATTCCATGTTGCCAGTTTTCATATTTCTTTCCTGCTTGATCTCAGAGGTAATCCCATTGACCCCACTGAAATATGTGTAGCATTCCGCCACTAGATGGCAGTAAACATCTGGTCTTACCTACACGCTCACACACAGGGAGACACACACGGATACTACACAGGGTAGGCATGCCAGAATGGGGAGTGAACGTGATGAAAGACCACAGCAGAAAGCAGACAACCAGGCTCAACCGCAGAGCACGTAGGACTGAGGCTTAGAGACAAACAGGCCGAGGCCTTTTTCTGTCACGCTGTATCACTACACACCACAACGTTCAAGTTTACAGCTCCAAAGTCAGAGCCGACACAGCTTATAGATGTAAAGCAAGAGGTCAAGGCCTGTGGATGAGACCGGTGGTTTGTTGAGATGTGCTCGTGTTCTCTTTCAAGTGGCACCATCGAGCTCGGCTTCGAGATGAAATGAATGAGGCACTCTGTATAACATATTAGTATACAGCGCTGCAGGCGGTGCAGGTTTGCTGGTTGTGTGCTGATGAAGAGGGACAGGCGAGCTGGAGGAAGCAGAACTCGATCGGGGTTTAGCCTGGAGGGGCCGAGAAGCCGTGACATCCCGGCGCAACGATGTCGAGCTGAGTGGAATTTCTTTTTTGGCTTTTTCTCGCAGAGTGGAGGCTCGCAGCATCCTCTCACGCCACTTGTGTGAGATTAATGTCATTACTCTTTTTCTGCTTTCTGTATTATACGTAGGACATTACAAGTGTTTACCTAATACGTTCCTTCTTACCTAGCATGAAACATGGCTGCTTGCGCCTTCTTAAGTCTATGTTCAACAGATGACAGGCTGAAAATGTTAAATTACAGTTAAATTGCAGTGGTGGACTCAGGATGTTTGAGGGGCAGGGGCAAAAATAAATAAAAACGGCACCAGCTGTATGTAGGGAGCACCAGCATGCAGAAAGTCGTGACATGTTTATAGTGAAGAGTGGACGCTTCGCCACGTTTTGTCTGTTATAAGGGCACCCTAGAGGGCACTTTATCAATTTTATCTAACATCCCTTGAGTCCACCTGTGAATTCTCTGATTCTGTAGCAGTTATAAACCTTCAGCACAAAGGCTTGAACTTTTACATTTTAGCCTAGCATGCTTGTTTAGCCACACTAGTGGCTCAAAATCAAAGCTCTCGAAATTAAAGGGCTATCAGAATTTGGTAGACGTTCACACCACCATCAGGAATGGTTAGAACCTCGGTGATACTTATTCTTATTTTTTTCATTTGTGTTTTTATTATCACCAAACACCCGCAAGACTATTGACATTGCCATTACTCATTAGCATGCTAACAGGATACACTAAGATGGTGAACAACATTACATCCTGCTAAACATCAGCATGGTAGCACTGTCAATGTAAGGATGTTAGCATGCTAACTCAGCTCTGTCTTGACTAGTATAGCCTCATACAACTCTTAAACAGTCTCAGAACTTCCTCTTCTTCTTCAGAACTTTATGGAAATCCCCCATCAACAAATCACATGATTGTTTAGAATTCATGCTTTGATCACCGTAACTCTTGCCAGATGCAAACAAAGAGTCAGCACAGTGGATGTTTGACACAATTCTTTATAAAAGTGAAATTAGCCATTTTTTGGAATATGCAAAGTATAAGATGTAAATAGAGTGGCCCCTTTTTCTTTTTTCATTTGAGCGGAACTTGGCTAATCAAACAGCATGCGGAAACACAACAAAGGCATGTTTGTTGGTCACTGGGTATCAAACAAAATCTTAAAAGGCCCCCAAAAACCATGAATTCCAGTCCATTAACTGCGCCAAGGGTTTGGATGGATGTACTGTGTGCCTTCTACTTTGAATACTTTGGGTTTAGATCCACTTCTCAACCCCCAACCCTTCCATTACTTTTCATCCAACCATTCAAGTCAGATCCCAATATACCAACCCTTGTTTAATAGTACAAGAGATGTATAGTGAATTCCCTCTAAGCAGTGTCACCACCTAATATAAGCAGGTGGTTCTGGAGCATTCTCACCCACAGAAGATCACTAGAATCTTTCTATCATCCGTACTTTATATCAGAAATCTTCCTTCTGGTCATCTTCGACCTCCTTTCCTGTTTGTCTCACTCTGCCTCGCAGCTCAAATCACAGGTTTGGGGCCAAGCAGTCGAGTCCAGAGTATCAGAAATCCACGGGGAGAGATGATTGCCTGTGATTACAGTCTGTAATGCTCCTCTCCCTCCGACCATCTCCTCTGGGCTCATCTGGCCAGGCCTGGCTGAGGCAATGCTCTCCGCGCTCTGTAGTCATTAACCAGAGAGAGCTGGAGCAAGGGAAAGGCTCACCGGGGACGCACTGACACGTTTCCCTTCACCTTGACATTGCCTGGAGGTTACACCATTCATTTTCGCTGTACGGTTGTGGGAGGCGAGAGTCATGTGAATCAAGGGTTTTCTGATACATAAAAGGTTTCTCTGTGTGAGGTAGCCCTATTCCCCAGGCTCTCGGCGTGCTCTGAAGTGTTGGAATGTGTGTCGATGAAAGACACGTGAGAGAGGATGTGAATCTATGTGGATTTATGTGCCGTTATTCACACATGGCTAAGCATAGTTGGAAAATGGTGTGAGTATTGGCAGGAAACATCAGCCGGAGCCTTATTTCATGTCCTCACACATGATTGTTTGTCTGAGTATCAGTCAGAGTAGATCAAGTCTGTCTTCTCCCATTGGCATTGACTAAGGACATCAGGTTTAAGTCAGAAGGCGAAAAGACAACGCTCATAAATTTTTTTACTGTTACTCTTTGGAGAAGATAGCATTTACATTATAATCACTGACTGTACAACATAGGGATGGCCAATGTGAAGCCCATGTCTGAAACCTGCGGTCTTTCCGATGGCCAGCAGGGGGCGACTCCACCGGTTTCAAAAATAACTCCAATTGTATGTAAGCTTATGAGAAAATGACCCTACTTCTTGTTTGATTCATTACCTCAGTAAACACTTTTCTAATGAGTTTATGGTCTCAGTCGCTAGTTGCAAGTCTTTTTCAACACAGCATGGTGTCCATTTTGTACATTATGGTCCCATCTGGAGTAAAAATAGACGTTTTTAGGACGTTGCTACCTCGTGATTGATGTATCCTTGGATTCTGAGTCAGATCCAATCAGGATATCCTCCCAAGCTCCAGCGGCATGTCCAAATTTCTGGCAAAAAAAACAAAATATAATGCAGATGGCGTAATGCCAAATTCAAGGCTCGGTCCACAAAACAATGGATGATGTCCTGGTCCATTTATATGCGAGTCAATGCTGAATGGGATTCTCTACATTGGGTGTTGGGTATGAAGTGTTGGCGAGGCTACTGGCTGTGATGTTCTAGTAACCTGTAACCTTGCTCGACAGTTGTTTTCACTTGCCTGTCAGTCAAATTCCAGAGGAATGATCGACAGCTGCCCGTGGCTCTTGTAAACGTGTCTGCTGAATTAACCCTGTACTGCCCTCAGGAGGTACCTCCATGTGATCCTCCCACCACTTTCACTCTCCCTGTCCTCCCCTCCCTGGAGGGTGTTTAGGTAAGGGTAATACCGAGCTGCCATCGGCGTGGCTGGTCCTGACGTGTGTCCTCACCCCCCCACGCCCCACCCCCCAGCCCTCTAGGGATTGGAGCCCAGCCAGCCGTGTGTAATTAAAAGCGCATAAAGACAGATCAAGCTCTCTGCCGCTCTTTTCTATTCAAGAATGCCTCGAGGCTGAACCCACTCCGTGTCCTGCTGCTGTCAAGCTCCGGGGAACTCATTTATTAAAATGCTCAATAGCTTTATCCTCGATTTTTTTTGAAGAGAATAAGGATGAATAAAATCTCATCTGCAGGATTCACCCAATAAGGGACTTTTTACGTCAGAAAATAACCTTCTGCAAAAGAGTCGTGGAGGTCCATTAATTAAATTTCCCTTTTTGAATTCATGAAATCGTCCTTTGAGAAGAATGTATATGCACTCGTGTGTTTCGAAAGCCAAAAAGATGGAAATATACCGACTTCGAACTACCTCTACCTTCTAGTACAGCTATTTATATAAGTGGGAATCCCTGACCGAGCCACAGGTGCACTGTACAGTAATATGTCAGAGTGTGTCAGGTCAGCAGCCTTTCACTCATTCTTTGGCCGGTTTCCATTTCAATGCCACCGCTTTTCATCCCGTTGAACTATTGTGTCTGTGTAGGCTGCACAAAATCCATCCTGTCAGGATACAGAGTCCGCACATCATCACTCAATTTCTCACCTTGCCCCGCTTATTTCCTCCTCACCTTTGCCTGTTTCCAGTCTCTTAGACAGCTATAAGGGCTACATGTGAGAATCTGGCTCCATCAAATGTGTCTGAGTACCTTTTTTTCAAACTCTAAAATCTCTGTCAGTAAAATAAACTTGAATCATTGTGTTATTTGATATTGTGACAATTCTATTTCCTATTTGCTTGCTGAATTGAATCCAAATCTTTTCTGTTTTATTGGGTTTGACAACTTATAAATAGCTTTGTCACTGATAAAGGTTTGCACAGCTTTCTGATGAACAGGATACGCCCTCACTCTGCATACAGTACGAGCGCCAAGTCTGCCAAAGATGGGACGAATGCATCTTGGCACCCCGCACGGGTCCCTGTGCCAGTCGCTGAATCTTTTTTTTAATCTCTTGCTTGCCTCTGTCTTAAATTAGTAATTTAGTTTCTCTTTGCGCTGGCAAGCGAGCGTGCGAGCAGAGGAGGCGAGCTGTTTTTATCTGCTCAAGTGTATTCATATTAGACAAATAAAATGAGAGCGAAAAAAAATTCAATTCTCACCTCTTCTGAGTGGCTGCTTTCTTGTCACAAATCAGATTATTTACACCCACGGCGAGCGGGGCGCGCTAACGTCAGAGTGATCAACAATTCTCGACAGCTTGCTGGAGGAAGTACGGGAGGGGAGCGAGTGCATGGCAAGAAGGAGGTAAGAGGTAAAGCGCAGTTCATCTTAGTGCTGACTTCGGCTGTAATATTCTTCTACAGTGTTGGCAGTGGCGTACGTGAACTATCTACACCCTCAAGGCTTTCTCAGCAAGGGGAGTTCACGGACAGTGTATTAAATAACCAGGGGTTAGACCACAGTTAATGATGTGTTGTATATTTTGCAGACGCGGTGATTGTGCATTAGTAAAAGTCCTGGGTCTGGAAGATACGGCGGTTTAGGCGGCAGTGGAACGTAGAGATGATGGTTTTGGGGGTTTATTATAGGGTGACTGACGTTTTGTTTTTTGTCAATGGACTAAAAAACTACCAGGAAATAACTCCAAAGGTTCCTGGAAAACCCAAGGTTCATCATTTTCTACGGTTTGGGGTTACATTATGAATTATAGCTGTAAGAAATGTTTTTATGATCGCGGATAAAAGTCTTTTTTGTTGTTTGGTTGATAGCCCCTTTCAAAACAGCTTTCTCACAACGAGCCTTCAAGAGATAAATAAGAATTTACAAACGCCCCGTTTGACGAGCCGCTAATGGCTTTGCATTTTTCAAAACAAAATCGAAGGATATCAACCCAGGGATGTGTAATCAATGTATATTTATGAGTGTAATGCAATAGCCATTTAAGATAATCAATATTTACCGCCTTACTGATAACCAAGGCTGCTTGTTTATGGCGAGCCGAGGCGTGCCCTTGAGGCTCTATTGGAAGGTTTGTGTCTTCATACATCACTGCACACACACAGATTTGTGCAAATGCAGCCTCACACACGCCGAAACACACACTGTGTGTGATAGCCCCACCGGGTCACAGACCCCATTACCGCGACAGGTTCCAATCTTGTCCAATTCTGGCCAGCGTGGGCCCACAGACAAAAGCCCTGGCATGGGGTTACACTCACAAAACAGTGGAATTAAAAAAACGTCAGGACTGCAGAGTGAAGATGGGAAGACAGATTTGAGATTTATGAGTGTGAACAGGGCGGGCTCGCAGTGTGACAGACCTAGCGTGTGATGGTAAAATGGAATTATTGAGCATCAGCCATATTTACCCACACCTACACACAGAGAGAGACTGAGGTGGAGGTTGCTGCACTCGTCGGAGGACTTTCATTTGCGACAAAACAAGCTCTCCAGAGAGAAGAGACAGACATGCTTGTTTGTCCAGACGGACCAGCACTATGTTGAGAAGTCAGCGTCGAAACACGGAGCAGTGTGCTCGTACAAGGTCGCAGGATGTTTCTCTAGCTCTTAGAAAATGATCTCTGGGCATCTGTGAAAAACACTGATCGACCCTACCTCACGTGATCGCTGCCTGGATCATGATCAGCGATCTCACTCAATGAAACATCATTTACGCTCTTTGCTGTAGTTGCAGGTGGGTGATTGGTTCGTATCCAACCTTTGACCGTTTGCAGCATGTCACCCCGCCTTTCTCATCATGTTTTGTGGCAAACAAAACCGTGAAAAGGCCCAAAAATGTTCTGATTTTGGCAGAAGTGAAGTGAAATTGAACAATTAAACGTTGCCAATAGAGATTTCACTTATGGGTTATTGTTTGGGCTCGCCATGTGTGTTAATTAACAACATTTCTTTGTTAGAAATAATAGTTTGGGCAGCACAGTGTTTACCTGGAAATGCAATGCTGTTGCAAATTAGTTATATATGAACATTGTTTCTAGGAGACGGGGCTGCACTGATGAATGACCTACTTTGCCATTAAGGTATGAGGAAGCCTTTGTAGAAAACTGCATTGTAATAGTCTAATTACACGCAGCCCTCGGGCCATGAAAAGCCTTGGATCTCTGCTGTCAGCTCGCCTCTGTGTGAAATATGGACACCTATCCTGAGCCCCTCTCCTCTCCCGCTCCATCTCAGTTCCCCTTGGCTGCCTTTAATTACAGATAGAGGGATAATGGAACAGCAGAAGGCCGAACCTGCCAAGAGAGGGGAAATAAGAGCGACCAGTGGCGGTCACGAGAGCCAGCAGAGTGCTGGGATTAGGATTCACCTTTTTCCTGGGGAGCAGGTTTGGGCAGTGTGGGTACAGAATGGGGCGTCCCCCCCACTGATCCCACCCCAACGGAGACTTGTCAAAAAATGATTGATTGCCATGTCCTTACTGGAGATGGAGCCACGCTGGAGGCACATTGGCTGCGCGCATCACCTAAGCCGGCGACGGCTTACCGACAGTGTGAACAATGGGACACTGTCAGCCGTGCGACCCCTTGCTCGACATTACTCAGAGAGAATGAGAAAGAACAGGTGAGCTTGAAATAATTATTAGCCAGTGTTCATGTAATGCCATTGTAGTGTTTCAGTGTGGTCTTTTCTCAAGGTTAATTGATGAGAATTAATGGATCGCAGAGCTGGGGGGTGCGCGCTGGTGTTTGTTGGCAGAATGTTTCATAACCAGCCCTGAAGCTACCCAGTGGCCCAGAAATTCCATTTAATAAAGATTAGCTCTCTCCTTTTTCTCGCAGACCTCATTCTCCTTCTTAATTAAGAGATGAAGATAAAAAAAATTGGTCGGCCGCGAGAATCAGAAAATATCCCCGGGATTTCTAACACAAAACACGGCTCAGAGCCCACATGAAAGGCCGGGGACGCATGCATATTTAATGCCTATTGGAAACAGCTTAGATCAGTTCCTTCATGGAGAGCGCTGCGGAAAAACTGAAAATACTCTTACTATAACCCTCTGCTCCTTGGGCTGTGTGAATGTGTGAGTAGGTATGTACCGTACACCGGTGTCTGCAGGGGGTGCGGGGTGGGCTTCAGTGAGTGTGATTGCGCAGCAGGACTTGGCTTCCTTTGTAAAGGAGAGTAGCACGGCGGGGGAAACACACACATATCCACACATTACAACACTATGGGACCATTGTCCCCCGCTTCACGAAATAGATTTCTTTTACCGCATCCGAGAGTGGAAAACACGGGGGCGATTCTGCAGGACAGCCGCCTTTATTGTCTTCTAATTGAAAGATAACACTCTGGTTGGTTAAACCACCCATCGAATAAAAAAACCTAGAGGGAATATTCTACGCCCTCTTGTTCAGGCTGAAGCAGAAACCAACATATGAACATGTAAAAAATGTTATTTTATTCAAGTGAATTCACTTAAGACTGCTGCCTTCACTTAGGGCACAGCAGTATGTGTCTCCAAAAATAGACGAGTCTCGTATGCTAATGGTCATAAACTAGACACACACCCTTCCTACTGAGTTCAAACAACTCCAATAAAGCCTAAAGGACTATACCAGCTGTTTTTTACATGTTGTAGTCCATTTAATACTAATGGCTCGTACCTGACACTGCTCACCATGTGCTGCCATATGTTTAAAGCAACATAATGTTAAATGTCTTACCTTAAAATAACAGCTTACAACATCATTTGGATGGTACAGGGTCTTGTAATAGAGTGAATAGTGTCTCTGTCTCCCCTGTCACTTGTTTCTGCACTTTGTAACTTCAGTGAGAGGGTAGGATCGCAGCCTTACATACATGTTTACTTCAAGATACAAATTCTCGCCACATAATAATGTTAACAATGAGTTAAAAAACATGTAATGAGTTAAAAGTATTTTGATTTTAGCACCTGACAAATTGTTAAAGACCTGGACCTTGTATTCACGACAGTCTCCGGTGTTGCATTTAGGAACTGTGGGCGGCACCAGATTGCACAAAATTCACTTCTGTTTACACTTCTACATAATGTTGCTTTAAAGAGGCAACAAACACACATGTGCACACACACGTTAACAAACATAGCATGCCTCTGAAGGTCTTAGCTCTCTAATTTTTTTTTTTTATGATATGTGCTCATATCCAGTGGACAGTCTCCTCGGGGGTTAAGTATTAATTTAAGTCAAATAAAGTCATCCATGCGTTCCAGCTCATTTCCATCTCTGAACAATTAAATCCAGGTGGCTCTTGAATATCATTATACTGCGAGGAGATCACAGTCAGAACCACGCTTTCCTGTTTGCTATTCTCTTTTGCTCCGATTGACCGATTGCACATATTTGGACCTACCCAACAAAGTTATCGGAAGTTTCGCAATTTAGTGGGCCAAACACGAAGCCAACTGAAAGAGAAAAAAATATGCAACTTTAACTATCCCCCACCCCTCCTTCTTCCTCTCTCTTCTCTCCTCTGCTCTTGGTTTCTTGCACTGCCGAGTCTCTTCCCACTCGTCCTTCGCTGATTGTTTATTCTGTCTCTACTGCTTTTTCTACACAAGCCCGGCTTCTGCTTCTCCGTCCTTTAATCCTCGCTTTCTCTGACTCCTTTCATATAGGCTGCTATGACACCAGGGATCTGATCATCTTTGCTCAAGTATGAGGAGAGAGTTAGATGGCTGGAGCTTAGAATATGTAATGTCCATCCTGAAACCCTGTAGAATGTCCCTCCTTGGCACAATAAATGCTTTCAATGGCGATCGAGGGTTGGAAGCATCCTGGAATCCGCCCGACGGACAAGACCACCTCCTCGGCTTACACTCAGAGTTATGGGCCATTTATGGAACAGGGTAGCGCCCTGCTGTGTCTGCGCATTCAATGTCAGATCCACGCTGACAGAGTGCTGTTTGTTTTCCTAGGATGGCGACTGGCACCATCCTTAGAGACAAAGGTTGGACAAAGGTGACCTTGTTTCCCTTGTGGAGTACATAAATCACTGGAGGGGCAGGAGGAGCTACGTGAGCATGACCAAAGGGGAGCACTAACACTCATAAGGAGCACCCTCAGAGGGAAAATGAAGCACACCTTGCCACCTGCTATCCCGGGGAAGCAGATATGTTAAGATAGATACTGTGACATTCAGAAAATAGGCCTGAACGCAGCATCTCTGCTCTACAGAAGTGATTACAGAAGTTCTTTGTTCTATGCCTTATTTTTTTTTTTTGCTTTGTCTGTAGATTTATGTTGCACACACGTAGCATTTCAGGAATCCAAACCAAAGGGGTCAAGAGTCCACTGAGACCTGGTATCATTAAAGGACCATGCTTTTAATTTTCTTTTTACTTTCCTTCAGTGTTTCATGTAGATTTGTGTGAATGTAAAAGGTCTTAAAAGTTAAAAAGGTCCAAAGTCCACACCAACAGAAGCTCCTCTCTCCAGCGGAAAACACTGGTCCCAAAACGCCTCGTTAGAAGTTCCGCCTTTAATTCTGTGACTACATGATATCACACTACGCCACCCTGTCACATATTTGCATAATTTATACCTAGCAACTAGTTTGGCATATTTGAATTCATTTAGCGCAGCTGCTATGTTGCTGTTAGCGGTGCTTGTTCAATCGTGTGTGAGCTGACCAATCAGAGCAGACTGGGTATTCAGGAGAAATAATATGTACACAGGAAGATTTTTGGATCCATACAGCAGACGTGATAAGTATCCTGATCTCAGTAAGGATATAGATTTGACATATTTTCTGTAATTTCTTCTGCATAGGTTCCTCACTTTTTCCCACACATAGATAGTATCATATATATGGGTATCTAGTTCAACATGTAATTATTTCTGTGTAATCTCATCTCACATCATTCTGCTGTTTTGTTATTTTCTATTTGTTTCCTGGTTATCTAGGTCACGTGATTGCCCTCCATTGGCTGCTGCTACTATATAAGTGGGGCCAAACACATGTTGTTTGCTCTTTGGAGCTTTTTGCAACCCAGTGCTCAAAACGTGGGCTTTTTAAAAAATGATTTAGCCCCTATATTGACGGCTGTGGAATATGTCCTTCCTCATTCATCACATCTTCTTGTATTTGGAGAGGCCCCTTGTTTCGAACTTGACTTACAGATTTAAAACAGTCTTTCTGTGTCACCATCAAAAGCTGAGAGACTTCCCCTAAAAACTGAAGGACACTACGTAGACCCTCCAGTCTACTTCACATCCAGCAGGAAACACTCAGTTGGAAAAGCCTCCTCCATTCTCTGTGGATTTAGATGACTCTATTTATAAGAGTACTAATCACTGAGCCACAGTGCCACCTATCACAGCCATGCTATGTATGTTTAATGCATCACAGCAGGATGGTGAGTACAGGAAGCAGATGGATGCCTCTATACAGAGTCAAGGTCATGGTTTGCAAGCGCAGAGCTCCTCCAGCAGGTGGCTCTCCTCTCTCCTGGGGCAGCTAGCTATAAAACGCGGAGCAACATCTGTTTTTTCCCCACCGCGCTGGTGCGTATGTGAGGAAACGACACAAAACACACAGACACACACAGCTGTATTTTCTGGATCAGATTTCCATTCTCCCAGAGTGACTTTCAAGCGGCTTCCTGAGAGACTAACTAACTTCGTTTTGGATGCATCAAGTGCCACGAAGAGAAAATAAAGCCGATGGAACTCTACAAACAGCCTGCCCTTCACTTGATTAAGAGCGAGACAACAGGCAGAGCTCGGCGACACTGTTCGATAGCAGCAGCCTTTGGCTTGTTGAACTTTATGGGGGAATGCAAATCAGAGGGGCTGAAGGACTCTCTGAGTCGCTCCCCAGAGCTGAAGGGCTGTTGGGAAATCTCCAAAAAGGGCAGACGTGCACAGAAATAGAACACTCCTTCATGCATACATTTGTAATGACACCTAAGCATCAGTCATGTTAAAACGATACTCAAAAACCTACAGCAGCTGTTTTTTTTTGTTCTGTTTAAAAAATAATCTCCAGTGAACATTTAAAGGAGACACATTATGCTGATTTTCAGGTAACATTTTTTTATTCTGGATTACTACTAGAATAAGTTTACATTCTTCAGTGCTTGAAAAACTCATCATCACATTATCTCATACTGTTTAGTGCTGCAGCTCTGTCTAGGCTCCCCCCTCCTCTGATTGGTCAGCTCACACATGCCTGACAAAGCACTGCTAACAACAACATAGCAGTTGTGCTAAATCAATTCTCATGTACCAAACTAGCCGCGAGGCATACATTAAGCAAATGTCTGACGTGGTGATGTCACAAAGGAATTAAAGGCGGGACAACTGATGAGGCGTTTGAGGAGCAGTTTTTTCTGTGGGAGAGAGGAGCTTCTATTTGTGCAGATCTTTTTCATGTACAAGAACAGAGATGAAACACTGAATGAAAAGGAAAAAAACACTGAAGAAGCACAATAGGTCTCCTTTAAACATCATGCTAATCCATCTTCCATACTACTACTCCAGACTGGGGATCAAACATACGCCCACAATACATCTGCACTCACCAGGGGCGTGGAGGATTATATTGAGACCCAATTCCCTCCTCAAATCCCACCAACTCCATGTTAATTATTCAAAAATAGAAACTCGTTAACACAGTAAATATTATGACCTAATTTCGTCAAGATTGGGATTTGGAACGATTGGAAGTGTGTGTGCACATGTGTGAAGCTTTTACATGTAAAAGGGAGAAAAAAAAAAAAATGTTTCAATGTTTACTCTACAAAGCCCATCCAGAGAATCTGTGCAGCCTTGTGTAGCCAAAAAGACCGTCTTTAAACAAAAAAAAAAGGTCGCCGCTCTGGATTCACCCAAATGCTCTGAAGCCGCAAGTCCAATAACATTTCAAAATAGGCAAAATCAGAGCAAATGTTTGTTCAGATGTGTGGGCAACATGCACTGAAGATTGACAGGGAAACACAATGTGTGCACAAGCGTGTCTGCAAGTGTGTGTGTGTGTGTGTGTGTGTGTGTGTGCAGTAATGAGAGTGTAGGCAGTAATGAGAGGCTGTGTGGAGCTGGTTCCACTGCAGAGCCATGCTGGGTACACTGTATTGATCTGCTCCACCACTGGGAGGACTGGTGCTAGATAATGATGACTATCTGTGATCTTTCATTCTCACCCTCTATGTCTCCATCTCTTATATCAGCCTGCCTGTCTATCTCTCTGTTTTAAAAAAAGAAAAAAAAGAAAAAGAGACTCACATTTAAGTTGATCACACTTGCAGTCTCTCTTACGCGCTCAATCTTTCAGGGAGACATTTCATAATGGGGATTTTTATAAATACTTAAGCTTTTTTGAAATTCTCAGCAGAGAGGATTGCATTTTGTAATTTCATTTCCTCTAAATATTGTCTCGCATTCAGTCCCCAGACGCAGCGCAGTTGGTGTAGCCCTGACAAAGTGCTGCTACACAGCATCAGCTCTCTAAAGGCTTGCGCCTTCAAAGCACCAGACAGCGTTTTATGTCGGCATCAGCCAGACTACTGGAAGTCCTTTTTTTTATGTTCCACAAGCAGCCAGCAATTCCTGAAACAGCACCATTCCTTTTTGTTGAAAATGTTTCCCCTCCCTCTCAGACACTTACACCCAGAAGTATTACCCTCATAAACACCTTTAACTCGAACCAGAAAAATCGTTTTGGAAACCGATGAGTTGGAAAAACGGGAAAGCCTTGAATTCAAATTGGAAACAAACGACGCGGCTAAAAAAAAGGAATCCTTCCAATAAGTGAGGACATACATTGTTAAAATCTGCTCCTCCAGAGAAACGCAGATGGATTGTTACCTGCAACATAACCAACTGCACAAGAAAACTTAAAGGGGCAATATGTAGTTTTGGAGAATTTTAATACTAAACATATCACTGATGGAAGAATACAAAATCAGAAATATGTAATTATTCCATAACTGAATAAACACACTGTTCTCAGAGGAAAACAAGGTCCAGAATACTGTTTGAAGCTGTAAAGGTGGCAGGGGCCGCCACATATATACAAAGTAAAACAGTTTGAAATTGCGTTGTCCTTGAAGGTCAGTTTGATTATTCAGTGTATTCAGTTATGAGAACATAAAAGTTTGTTTATTTTACAAAATTAGTCACTGAAGATCTTTTTCTTCTAGTTAAAATGTTCTCCCCAAAAACTATATAGCGCACCTTTAATTTCACCGCAAAATGAGAAATGAGAAAATGAGAAAGAGAAAGACATTAAAAAAAAAGAGATCAGAGCAAACTGGGTCGCACATAAATCCTTGACCCTCGTTCAAGGATGAAAGCAAGCTTTAGTGACAGCAACTGAAGGTGACAAATCCATTCATAGATTAATCGTTCAGCTACCAATCAATACGTCGATCCCGACTTAGTGAAAACTCCAGCAATACTGGATCTAAAGGTGCTTCGAATCCATGAGAAAAAAGACCTCGAGCTCCTCATTAAAAGAGCCTTTAATCCCGTCGCTCTCTTTTGAAGCTACATTATTCAATCAGACACAGCTCTGTGAATAACACAGACATCAGCTTGATGAGAAACCGGCGCTGGTCATTTGTCATCCACATCTCAGGCCTGTTGACAACATGCTCAAACATCCTCCTCGTATTTCGCCACATCGTCACCCCCGACTGCTGTTCTAATGCGCCCATCATGTCAGCTTTATGGTCGGCTGGAGCCATCATTAATCGCCGGCCTCGGATTACGATTGGGTGAATAATGTGAATAATTGTTTGCTGGTGGCCAATAATTGGGCGTTTCACGTCAGTCAAGTTGATCGGAGCTGAAAAGGGGGAACGTGCACGGAGGACGTTGGGTCGGCGGAGTGCGGTGAGTGTCACGTGTATGTTTTTTTAATCAGTGGTTTGAGGAGGAAGATGGTAACGAAGGCAAGAAAAGGATTAAGATGATTAATAATAAAAAAGGGGATAGTAGGGCAAACCACCAAAAAAACAGCTCACTCCATCCTGAAATAACACTGCTTCCCCTCATTTCCTCCTTTATGGTTCCTTCCACAGTTCCATTTCATAAACACATCATCTAAAAAACACAGGCAGTGGTCGGAGGCTGAGTTAGCTATGTTAGTCTTTACTGTGTGGTGATGAATAAACTCACTTTTGCAAAAGAGGGTCCTCGACTTCCAACTGTAAAAGTGAGAGCAAGTGATGATGACCAATCCAGATGTCCGGTAGTAAGTGAGCGCTACACGTGTTCCCGGTCCAACACATACAGCCATACTCACATATGCTGCTGATGTATTGAAGATGTTTAAAATAAATAGAAAACGGTGCATGTTACAGTATTTCTTATGGAGGCAATCCATGTTCCTTGTTCCAGTGACATGATTTACTCCACGCATTATGGTAGTTTCTGTCTCTGAGACTTCATGCCTCTCCAATGTAACGGAAGAGAATAGCATTTTGTTTGATTGAACACGCTTTCAACAGCTTGTCAGAAAGACGAAGTCTTCCGAGAAACGTAGTTCCAACGAAAACTGTTCATAGTTCTGCGAGTTATCCAGAGAAACCGCTAAACTTTCACCTACATTGTAAGGTGGTGGAGACAAAACTCTCAAAGATGGACATTAGGGCTAAACGATATGACAATAAATTGTAATTATGATTGCTGTTTTGAGTTCACTGGTTGATCTATCGCGGATGGCATCATTCTCTCAAACAGACAGACAGACATTTTTGTAAAATAAAAGTACAAACTGCTATGAAGGGTTGCCAGACATACTTGGGCCCGCCCCAAGTTAAGTATATGTGTGGGAAACACTGATAAACATTTAACGTGCTATCTGTATGTGAGGACACTCTACGGTTAAGCTGCTCCATGGGCGACTCCTATGCTCACTGTGGGTGACCAAGAGATGGATCGCCCCTACTATTTGGATATTGCACTTGGCTATATTTCGAGAATAAACTGGATAAACTGTTCAGCCCTAATTGGACATTTCATAACAAAAGAAAATCTCAATGATCTGCATTGCCAGATACAACTAGACATAACTGACTAAATGTGTGTTTTGTTGCCATTCCATTGAGCTGACCCTTTAAAGGAATAACTTGGAAATATGTTTTTTTGCTTTATGCCAACTTGCCCCCTAAACATGAAGCTACACTCAGCAGCTAGTTAGCTTAGCTTAACAAAAAGGCTCACATCAAGAGAGAGCTAGCCCGTAGCCTACTCTTTGTTATTAGTTTAGAAACGTAGTGGGGTAAAACTCTGACTAATTCTTGTCCAGATACAGTAACTTTATTGGAAACCCTGCTGGTTGTGAACTCCAAAACCCCAGCACATTAATTAGCTTTAAAAAGGTGCTGGTGAGTGGATATCATTATGAAAGGGTTTTCTCAAACTCGGCAAGAGAGCAATAACAGTATTTCTCTACATGTTGAACCATGCCCCTCGAAGTCTAATCACAAACTTTATTTATTCTAAAGTTCTGCTACAGGGTTTTGAAAATGGAAGCAGTGTAGCAGTGGAAAAAGAATATAATCATCAATGATGAAATGGGACGTTGCAGGTTCACCAAAGCCAAAAAACTTCCCTCAGTTTACCCAGGGCCATTATTTTCATTACCATCACCACAATTATAAGCTTATTTCCTGACTTAACCATGCAGTGAGTGTGTCTGAGAGCACTTGGGCAGAAAATGGCAAATTAAAAATGAACATTCTTATGCTAATATATAAACAATCTACCTGGATTTGCATGCGTGCATCTGTGGGAATGTGCACAAGCCCAATGTGACGGCACGTGCAAGAGACAGTGTGTACGAGTGTGTGTGTGCCTGAGGCAGAGTGTGTATCGTCTGTAGTAGTATGTCCTTGGGGAGCAGAGCCGTGTTATTACAGGAAGTAATCTCATGAGGAAATGGAATATTCATGAGTGCCATGTTGCCCTTAAAACAAAGCTCCATGCCTCTCAAAAACATCTCAAATGGCCATCCATTCGGATATAGAGGCGGATTGGCATTTAATAAAATGAAAGATTCCACATGCATAAACATTAAGCACTGTATGAATGTCACTGAAGAGCTCCATTTCAAAATGAGGCATCTACCATTTGGAAGAAGAAGAAAAAAAACAGCAAGTGCTGGCATGAGAAGGAAAAACCCACTGCAAATATCACTTGTGATTTTTTTTCCTCAGCCAAATAAAATATAACCCCAAATATAACTACGTCCATTTTATAATTAATCCCCTCAGAAAAGACTTCTGATGGAAAAAATAATAAAATAAAAATGCCCTCAATGTGCAGCCACAACTAAATATAAACCATCATTGTGAGCGGCAGACAGGAAGTAGATTTATTTATTTATTTCTATTAACACAACAAGCCTCTCAGCCTTGGAGCGTCGCAGAGAGGCACAGAAAAACAGGAGTGACTGGGGCGGCCGTTCTACAAAGATGAATGGCAGATTCTCAAGACTATTCACCGGTTTTCCTTTTTCCCATTCAGTCTTCTCTGGCTCTTTCTCCTCGCTCACACACACACACACACACACAAACCAAAGGGACCTCAGCAATTACCCCTGAAATAACCTCCTTGATTGATATCTCAATTACGCTACGCCATTCTTGTGTGTTATCTTGTCTCGCACACGCTCCTCCCGCACCCATTCTCAACCGCTCCATGGATGCTCAGACGGTGAATGGGGTGACCTTGTTGTTCTGTTGTATGGTGGGGTTCCTTTTCCACGCGCCTTTGTCTGTCTCACTGCTTTGTGTCCCTGATTTCCCCTTTTCATCTTTATTTGCGCTAAATGCGCTTTAATGAATTAGAGACTTGGGCGGCTGGTGAAACAAATCGATGTTTCAAGGATGATTTTTTTTGTTGTTCATTCATCTCAGAACCATATAAAAGGAGTGATATTCAGCAGAAACATCCTTGTGGTTAATAAAATATTCTATTTTACTGTTTTTCCTTTTTGCCTTAGTGTGAAAGAGATGGCCGTGATTGGTTCCACTTGATGGCCTTGCATTTTCTGTCTTCTCCTCCAGTGCTTAGTGGCTGTGCTGATACAGAGGATTGATGTTGAAATCCCTTCGACTTCTTTTCTTGGGCTGTAAACCGGAGGGCGGCCTGTCTGCTCTCTCTAGCTCAGAGACACAGCTGCGAGCCAAAGGGTCGGTGTGTTTACCGGGGAAAGTACAGCTGGCAAACCACTTACCACCGCTAGCAACACAGACAGGCCAGCGCACATGGAAAATGCTCACTGCGGCGTAGGCCACTTGTGTCGGTTACACAATTTGCTCGGCGTAGAGCCAATGTGCAACCATATATCAGCATTTAGTCACAAAGGGAGAGAGGCAAAGGAAAGTGAGAAAAGGTTCCTCGAATCAAGTTTGTCAGACTGTGATGGTCAGCGTTGGAGCACATGTAAGGTAATAACAGAAGAATAATGGAAACGATGGGGCCCACGTTTCTGTTGTAGCTGCTGTCGCACATCCGTCGGAATGTGAGACAAAAAGCAACACAAGGAGGAAGGGTTTCAGGAATGTTTTCTTACCTGAACACAGTGGAGAAGATGAGTCGTCACAGGCAGGATCCACATGAAAGGAAAAAGAGAAAACAAACAGCCGAATTCAGCGTCCTTGAAGTCACTTGATCAACATCCCGCTATATCATTAAGACAATTAACCAATCATTACCGAAGCATTAACAATTAACGCTGTTTTGAATCAGAGATGCTGTTGGCTGCAAAGTATAAGCAGCTAATGATGCCTGGGATTGCTAATTGATTTAAGTTAACTGCACCAATTACTCTGAAGTCAGGGGTGTCAATAGTCCGGGCCGAGAACTGCATTTTGAGCAGGGGTTCAGCAGCAGTTCAGGTTGTGATTTAACTATTTCAAAAACCCATTATTGTACCCATCTGGTTTGGGTCCCACCTCGAGTACCGGGACAGCTGACAAGCAAAATACTCCCCGTGTTTTATAAGTGGTTGGAACAGATTTGGATGAAGTGTAGAAACAGGGCCAGACAACAGTGTGAGCCAATATCCAAAAACTTAATGAGGCAACTGTGTTTTTTGTTTTACAGACATGCAGATGTCACCGAATCCACCCAGACAGCCAAATGACACATCGCGAGCGACTGTGATCCGTTTACCAAAGTGAATGAAAATAAATTAAATTCTCTTCCACTCCGCGGAGGTAAATTGCTCGAGGCGTTTGCTCAGTTACAGCTAACAATTTCATGCTGTCAGTGTGGGTAGGCCCATATTCAAGAAAAACCTCTCATTTAATTGCCTCACTCTTTTTGTGCCACTCTTTATAGGAGCTGTCCTCGGCAAGACTGATCACCAGGAGAAATATGACCTCCTGTCTGCAATAACATACTAAGTTATTACTCCCTGTCCACTGAAATGTTCTCTGCAGCCTGCTGGCTGGAGCGTTGAGGTCTATACCGAATTACAGTTGGTCTTTGCTCAGCGTACAGTCAAGGTTTTAAAATGATTCCTCAGGGGAAACACATTCTCACAACACTTCTTTAAACCGTAATAGATTTTTTTATTATTCAATGAACTAAAAACACAATCTATCTTGCCTTTCGGCCAAGACCAAAATCTGACAAAACGATTATGGTATTAAGTTGTTCCTATTACGTATCAAGCTGCAGGGGAGAGATTGTGAGATGATTCTGCATTCAAGTCTGCAAGCCATTCTGAGGTTTTAGATTTTCTTTTCGAACCTTTTTTCTTGAGCTTGGCTGCATCTAACCATTCTTTTTTTTTTTTTAGACCATCCTTTGTGAAACAGGGGGCACAAATTGCAGAATAATGCAGAAGTAGCAGGGAACATGCAATTTCTTCTGTTTATTATTCTAAGTGCTGTATCGTAGGCAACTGGATGTGTTTCAGTTCCGAGAGGCTTCTTCAGTTCTGCACCGAAGAAGCCTCTTGGATGAGAGGTGAAACGTCTTCAAGGAACTGAAACTCGTCCAGTTGTCTACGATACAGCGCTTAGAATTACCGTGACGTGGATAACTGAGAAACCTTCGTCAACATTTTGTTCATTACTTTCCCAATTTGTGCACTGAGGTTAAACTGAAATCTGAATTCTCCTCACTCTTTGTGCAGCCTAAGTAAATATGAAACTGTTATGATACACTACAACTATTGAGAGGGATGGTCATATTTGAGGAAGCTAAAATCTGACGACTGCAGCTGCTGAGCCAGCTCTTGATGAAAAAGATTTCCTTTTCCTTTTCAACAAGGTAACATAGCATTATCGATTAACCATCAGCTATTTAAGCCACCTGCCCCTCTAAAACCTTAAACATGAGGCAGATGACGTGATGTTAAGCTTGTACTACACTTGGACAGTGGAAGCTAGCCTAGCCTAGCTTGCTAATATTAGCAGTGGTCCCCATTAGACGGCAGTTTTTGCTTGTGTTTTTTCAACACTACATTGTCAAACTCCTCAGCAGCGTTTGCTTCCGATGGGACTAAGCAACAGCTGGTGGTGTCATCTGCTCTACTCTTCATAAAGTCATATTACACACTATGTTGCCAGTGAACACATACTAAGTTGCACCAATCAAAATGCCAATTACTATTGTCAATTTCGAAAACGAAACAGAACACTAGGAATCTTCATCACCACAAAACGGTAAATAAAAGTTATGTCTCTCTTTTGATATTGAAAATTTAATTAATTCAAGCTACAACAAACTTCGAGCATGGACATACACGCCAACCTGAGGTACTGACAGAGTGGATGCTGTATGTGTTGTTTTCGTTTGGTTTTGTTTTCTTGTTGTTGTTTCTATGCGACTTAAGGCTGCAAACTGAAATGCCCTGCTGGGATAAATAAAGTTGTTTGATTGATTGATTGATTGATACACATCTGAGCAAACATACATTTAAGTTCAGCATCAGGTCCCAATTTTCAGCGGAGCATTTAAATCAACTGCAGCCGAGCTGAGTGTACATCGTTAAATGCCTCACTAAATTGAAAACATGGAGTGATGCAAATGCTCCTGAACAGCGATTTGCGGTATTTTAAGTGATATGGTGGGTTTTATTGCTCTGCTACAAGCGAAATGATTGACTGGTAACGCTCAAATAGCCCACACTGCCGTCTCTCTCTTTTGTCTCATCAGACACACCTACAGCACACCTCCTACACAAATTTCTCTGAAACCCTCTTTGAAAAGACAGCCTGTACCGCTCAGTCACTAATGATCCGCTGCTCGTTTTTCTGCTGACGGGAACAGAATAGAGAAGAATAAATGTATCATCACTCTCGCTCAGTCATCCCGCTTAGACTCACAGAGATTTCCATCAGTACCGGTGCCCCCGAGGCCCAAACTCGGCTGATAATAAATTCTCTGGCATTAACATAAAGATCAAGCCACGAGGTCAATTGTTCAGGCTTGTCTCTCCACCAGGACTCTCAAACCTGTCAAGAGTGTTGCCATGCTTTACGGCCTCAACCCCTCCCCTCCCCAAAACCAATGTGACACACTCAGACTTGCACACACACACACACACACACACACACACACACACACACACACACACACACACACACGCTTAATGTGATGGTCTGTCATTATAATAATATTCCTATTTAAATGCATGGACTGCTATTTTGCTGAAGGCCCTCGTGTGAAGTGGGCTTCAGCGTGGAAAGATGTGTAGATACACATTTTTTTTTTTTCCCCTCCATAGATTCCTCACAGGTCACCGTGGCGATGGTCTCCGAGGTCTTTCAAAGGTAATTCAACACACACTGAATGTAAAAAAGTCACTTTCCGTGTCGCCGCCTGAAGAATCACAATAGCAGCCATTATGCTTCTTTCAAGGCAGCACGATCTGTCTTTTTCTCAGCATGGAGAGCATGGCAGTAATTATTCAGTTGCAGTGGCACACTACCATGTAGGATTATATACTTGTTAAAACACAGCTCAGGCTCAGAATTATGTTTTGCTGAAATGCCACATAGCATCTGTGGAGAGAGCGGGCGAGCTGCTGGTTTCTGTCCAACGCTGAAATTTTCAGCTCCCGGCTCCGCCTGGCCAACTGTGTTTCAAGTTCAAACCTTCTATCTGAGGCAGAGAAAGTCACGGTTAACGACTTGTTTTCACATGGAAAAACCTTCTTACGAGGCTGCAAAAGGCTCAAGTCTTATTAAACAAAATAGGGGGTGGTGTACTACTTCTACTTTTAACTGATAGAATATTAAACACAGACTTGCAGCACCTTACTTTACACCTCTCGCCGCACCTTGTTTACCTGTCAGAGCTCAAATTCGACTCATTCAAAATAAACTCAAAACGCATCGGCCTTCAACCTCAACCAGTCTGACCTGATTATTGAACTATGGGTAGCTTACTCATAGACACTCAGTGTGTCTATGTATGTGCGCATGGTTACTCACTATATACGTACTGTGCTACACTTCTGTTTTCTCATACACTACTCTCAAAGTCAGGGATATTCGGCTTTTAGGTGAAATTTCCGGATGAATCTAAAATCCACTATAACCTTTAAAGGTGAACTTAATGTGACCTTCTCTTAACTGCTGAATGCACAGGTCCAACAGTTCAATGTTTCAGTACTTTCTGCAGACCTTGCTGTTCTCTAACAAGGAGCTTAACGGCAAAATTCACAACAGGTGTTTGATCCATGAATGAACAACCAATACATTTCCTGGTTCAATTAGAATTGGTATTTAAACAGTCGTCCTCATCATGCTGTTCACATTTCGACATCATCAGACCAAGACGACACCTAACAATTGATCAATAGTACCTCGCCATTGCGAGCCCTCAAACAGGATGTTCTCAGACTGAAGTGGCCACTGAGCTTAGAGTGTCACAGAGTGTCATCAGCAGGTTGCAACAGAGACACAGAGAGACTGGAAGAGTCCCAGAAAGGCATAGAAGTGGACGTCCGTCGGCCACATCCCACACTGATGACCACTTCATTGTGAACAGTGCCCTGTGGAACCGGATGATGAATGCCACTCAACTCCAGGCACATTTAAGGGAGGTGAGAGGCACGCGAGTGTCACGTCAGACCATTCCAAACCATTTACATCAGCGTGGTCTGCGTGCTAGACGACCTGCAAGGGTACCTGACCACACCACCAGGGACAGGCGTCATTGTCTTGCATGGGCCGGGGAGCATTTACGCTGGACGAGGGACCTGTGGGCCTCAGTGCTGTTCTCTGATGAACGTCGATTCACGTTGAGCAGACATGATGGCCGCCCACGATGTTGGAGACGTCAAGGAGAGCGCTATGCATCAGCCACTGTCGTCACCAGACGAGCCTTTGGCGGTGGTGGTGTTACAGTGTGGGCAGGTGTGTCTAGTCAATGCAGAACTGCCCTACACTATGTGAATGGTACAGTGACAAGCCCATACTACCTGAATAACGTCCTTAATCCAGTCATTGTGCCCCTGCATGAACAACACAGGCCTAATTTCATCGTCAAGGACGACAATGCTCCAGCTCATCGAGGTCGCATCATGAGGGAACGGCTGCTGGAGACTGGGGTACCTCAATGGAGTGGCCTGCACCTTTGTCAGGCCTGAATCAGCTGAGTTGCCGTTTTGAGGCTCGTAACTCTGTACCCAAGAACCTAAATGAACTGAGGGCCGCCCTTTAAGAAGAGTGGGATGTCATGCCTCAGCAGACAAGAACTCAACTTGTGGACAGCATGAGACGTCGTTGTCAAGCTATAATTGATGCTCAAGGGCACATGACAAGTTATTGAGAGGCAATGCAACAGTTCTTTACCGACTGTTTGGTGTGTAGACCCTTAAGTAAAACATGTTTAACTAGTTAGCCTATGATGTGGAATTTTTGATGCATGCTGTAACCATACTTGGAGCTCAGGGGAGTGCTAAAAAGAGCAGAATTTCCCCAACACCACGGGGAGGCTGCACAGAGGTCACAGGTCATGGACATCCATCAACAAGTGTATTTATCCTCACATAGTGTGAAATAATGGAACCATAAACTAATGTTTGTGCCTGTGAGCGACAAATTGTCAGCACTGTGTTTAACAATAGCAAGTGTCCTCTTTTTCCCAGGTTTCCACTGAGCTTTTCTGTTTTGCTCTCCACAGGCCGCCACCGCCACAGTCCTATTTTCTCCCAGAGACAGGAAGCAGGAAGCTGAAGCGCCAAAGGAGTGTTCATTCAACAGGAAAACATTACCTCCATATCTGCGGGCCGCACTCTGTCACTCCTCACCGTGTGAGCGGTGTTTAATCGCCGGATTAAAGTGTGGGTAAAGGGGAGGAGAACACCAGTCAGTCACAGCGGTCACTGACAGCCGCTCAGCCGAAATCTGCTGGGGAAATGCTTGTTTCACGTCGAGTGGACAAAAATAAGGAACAGCTAAAGGAATTATTTTATTCATTTTTTTACAAGACAGGCGAGGCTCGAGGAGCAAAATAAAAACATACACGCTGTGAGTCCGCGTCTCGACGGCTAAATGCCCGCACTGTCAAAATGTAACGAAGCACCAGGAGATGTGTCACAGCGTGCGCGACTCCCTGATGGGGTGGAGCACTCTGCCAGGACTATACCGCTGGGCATCTCTCACCTTTGCCCTCCATGTATGACAGTCGATGGCAAAACATATGGCGGCACCCGGCAGAGGCGGTGTCTGTGTAAAGCGTGGGGGAAAAAGGGCAGCGGCAAGCGGCGTGCGACCAGAGCCTCGCCCGGGGTCACGCTGGTTGTAGGCTGGCACCTGCAGCGTGATGCTGTGGGCTACACTGGCAAAAGAGGGAAAAGGTGCTGTGGTTCCTGGCACAGAGGGAGGGACACAGTGTCAGAGTGACCTTCACACCTCAACACCCTGAGACAAGCGCCGCACCTCATGAGACAAATAGTGTGGAAAAAACAGAGAGGTGATCCCGGGCTCACCTGCCCATAGCTTAGACTATTCGTTTTCATGGCTTTCTGTTCCTATTCTTCAATGACTGAACTTCAAACATGAGAGAACCTTTGCCTGAACGCCTCGTTCCATGAAGAGTGATTTATGTTAAGTGTGAAAAATTCTTTCGAGAAGTTATAGCAGGTGATGTGGCCTACGAACAGTGTCTGCACGAGCCCAGACACGACGCTCATGAAGGCTCAGTCATGGTTTGGTCATTTCCTTTCTAATTTTGTAGCTTATATCCTCATGTCTTGTGTGTTACTTTCCATTTCCTGTCTTTGTCTGTTTCCCCGCCCCTTTTTTCCTGCTTGCCTGTGTCCAGTGAGTTAAATCTACCTGTGAATTTACCTGTTTCGTGTGTGCCCAAAAAGTTCCCTGTGGCTTTCTGATTCGTCCTCAGTTTTTTGTTTTTTTAATTTATCCTTTTTTCTGTTGCCCGCCTTTTTCTTGCTTGGATATTTTGGATTTGGGACTTTTGTTTTAATAAATCTCGCTTTTACTTTTTTCCACCTGCCTTTAAGTTCGCCGGGTCCCTTTAAATACACTCCGACAGCCTCAACACTTCTTTTGCTCATCAAATTGACTCTTGAGACTTTAAAGTCAGGGAAGGAATAAACAGTGCCGTGACTTTTTTGATTGGCTGTTTGGTTTGATCACTGTCACAGTTAAAGACAAGACAGACTCTCACGGGGGCCATCGTGTTGGAGCAAGAAGGTCTCACACCAAATTAACATCATGTAGTGATCACATTTTAATATAGTTTGGAGCTACTGGTTTCGTTCACTGAACGGAATCATGCCCAACAGCTAGCTTAGCAGCTTATTGGATGTTCGACTGAGGGGGTTGAAAGTGACCTATCAAAGAGGGGGAGATGTCAGTGACCGTCTTTTCCACCCTCGTCTCTGGAGTCGACTTGACAAGCAGTAGCGAGCGTGTAGGGAGGGTCGAGGGCTCTCATCGCAGCCCTGAGTACGGGGGGGAATGGATTTTTGCATGCAGAGCAGTAATTCTGTTACTGTTCTGTGTTCATATCACATGCACATGTCTGATTTTCTACATGTCTGGGTCCTGATACTATTTAAACACTATATGTGTGAGATGACATCCGTTGGCGGCAGAGTTTTAGTCACTGCTGGCGACCCCGTAAAACAAGGTTTGCTTCAGGCAGTCGAAGAGAAACTTCTGTCTTTCCCCTCATCCGTTTTAACATGAGAAGAAATATGCTTGACACCAAAACTAAAAATTTGAGAAAACAGTGTACATCCAGATCATGCACACTCGAGCAGATGAGACGGTTGGTCGGGTGTCACCTCACATAAAAAAACAGTGTCCCCTCGTGCGGCCCGGCCGTCATATATAACTGCGGGCGTACACAACTGACTTTTACACGACTTTTTTCATGCTGACTGACTCTGACAATTAACCTCGGGTCGGAGAGAACACCTGAGGCAAAACCTCTCCAGGAACACAGGATACATGCGCGTAGACACACACACACACACTTCCTCCGCTCCGCTCTGCTCCGTGGCAACATCTAACCATCCGTCATCATCTCACACTCACTCTGTCCTGACAAGTGATGGATGTGCGAGGAACTTTGCAGGGGCAGCGCGGCATGACGGGTGAGCGTGCGCGGATGTTTTGCAAGTGTTACAGTGAATGTAAATGAAACATCGAGTCAGTGTGTGTGCGTGCGCGTGTGTGCTGTTGGCTGTCCATGAAAGAGAATGCAGTCGGGATGTCTGCTTTATCCTATAAAGGCTTTAACACAGCTTTTTTTTTGTCCTTCAAGGTCTTAACCGTCGCCTGGCTCCGGCTTTAAAAATGCCAGCCCCACATCAACAAACAATTACATTCATCCCAAGGTTACATCTCTGCTGTCATAACAACTGCAACACGCTCTCCAAAAAGCACTACCTCTTTCTGAAAAGGCCTTGCAAAACAATCTCCTGTAATCTCCTTTATTACCACATCAGATCTGCATCCTGACAAAAGCAACATCGCAGACAGGCCACTTCTCTCACCACCGCTTTGTTCCAGCAGCAGTAGCTGGGATAATTAGTTGTTTTCTTGTTGTTCTTGCCTTCTTCCCACTAAGCCCGACGTGGCGCTTTGTGATAAAGAAGTGGTGGAGAGGAAGACAAGGCCCGTCATGTTCAGCCTGGAACGGTGACACATCAAAGACGAGGCACCGACCCAAAACACTCCCCGACGCCGGCGACCCCTGCCAGGCTGCAGCACATCGACTCCTCACTCCAACATGTATGCACACATGCGCATATTTTAACGGCGACGCAGCCATTTGATAGCGGGATCAACTACCGTCAACACGTCCTGGATCTGCGAGTTTTCATGTGACTCACTTGCGGAGAGTCGTAAAAATAGCTACGGCGCGATCCTCTTCAATTTGATGAAGCAAAATTTTTTTAAAAAAGGGCATCGTGTGGAGCTCTTTCAAAATCAAGACTTTATTAAAAAGCACAAAGACTCGGCAGCGCAATGAAGATCAACCAGAAAGTGTCAGGATGACAACACGAGCCGTCAGTCTCGCGGAAAACAGACAAATAAAGTGGGTGTTTGTCGACTTTTCTCATCACGCTTAAAAAAAAAAAAAACGCTCTTTGCTGTCATGTTCAGCAGCGGAAGTCAAATGTGTCTCTTTTTTTGCTTTTCTTCCCTTTTTTTTTTTTTTTTTTTTTTTTTTTTTTACCCAAGTAACATCAGCTTACTGGTGGAAAAAAAACAAGAGCAAAGAAGCTAATGATAACATGTTTGACAAGCCGGGGACCAGCTGCCTGTCTATCACTTGCCACTGTCGGCCAAGAATGCTGGATAAGTGAAAGACGGGGGGCTGGCAGCTCCAGAGCGCCTGCAGCCTTTTCTGACTCGGCTGAAATCAAGGTTCAGTCATAAACCAAGGGCTGCTATCTGTGATCTGTCTTGTGGGAACGCCTGTTACCCACAGTGCTTGGGCGAGAAACAACATTTCATCACGTCGCCTTATCAAAGCGGGCAAATAATCACACCGAATCACGCACTGGGGTGATAACATCGTCGTCAAACAAGGGGAAGGCGATATTGAGAATATAAACTCTAATTAAACTAGCCGACACATTCATCAAGCTGTCGCGGGGTGATGGATGAACTCTGCGGCGGTCGAAGGCGTCAAGTTCTTTCTTAAAAACTCTTGCAGGAACAAGCACGGAGACCTGTCATCTACAGTATACTGTGTGAGGACTCAGCGACAGCTTCCCCCCACCGCCCCCGAGACCCCCTTTTTAGGTCAACTTGCCGGTTGACAGCAGGGATGTGAAATATCAACATGAGAGGATGACTAAGTGAGGAGGGGCTGTGGTTAACAGTGTAGTCAACACAAGTCCTCAGAGCCAAAAATGAAAAAAAAATAAAAATAATAAAACCTCAGTGGCCTTATCTACACATAATCTTCAAGCTCAGAAAAAGCTGGGCGCAGCACAAAAAACAACATTTCTGTTCTGGGTCAAGAGAAAGTCTCATCCAAAAAACTGCGAAATGACTGGGGTCTGTAGAAAACTGAAGACTGCAATTCAGCGGGGCTTTTAGTTTGGAAGAAGCCGCCTGCAGAAACCTCTTAGAGACAAAAACTTTACGGAATTTCTTGATTGTCTTCATTCTTGAGCGAGGTTATTTCTGCTGCATTCAATTTTTAAATACTCTCCCTGGAGGAAAATAACGTTTGTAGAAATTAATTACAGACAAAAATGACTGGTAAGATTTTCTCGGGCGCTGTGATCTCGCCTTTTTTTTTTTTTCCTTCCAAAATTATTTGGATGCCTGGATTTCTCCAAGCTGCTTTAAGCTTGACAAGCTTGGATCTGGCAACACAAAAGGAAATGTTGGCAGCCATATATGAAAATAAAAAATAATAAAATAAAAAAAAATGAAAATCCAGTGTGTGTGTCCCAGTAGGCTCAATATTCTTTTGCTGCAGCCTCACATGGCTCTGAAGATTACAATTCAGACATTTACAATAGGACCGCGGGATGAAGAGAGACATTAGAACTGTATTTGGCCGATTCTAAAAACGAGACGTCCACTTAGTTCCGTAAATCGATACGCTCCCATTCCATTAGGGTGGCAATTACACAGAGATGTTTGATTCATGTGACACCACTAATGTTTGTGTGTCAAGCGCATTTACGCTATATGCAACTGTACCTGGGAAAAAATAAATCAATCAATGTTTCGGGGCAGTTTAGACGGACTCAGCTGAGTAATTAATTAGCCTTTGTTTTGAGGCTGCGGTTTGTGATTCACCCCCCCCCCCCCCCCGGCTGCTGGAGGTCTAAATGCCTTTGTGTTGCATGTCTATGTCTGGTGATACAGACGGTACACTCAGGGCACTTAATCACAAAGCTCAAGTTCAAAGCTGAGTTCAGGGTAATGGGAAATAAACAGAGGACCAGAGCAAAGATCAAGTGACAAGAGGCCCAATTTATATCGCTTTTTTGTATTTGAGGTTTGCCGATGTTGGCTTCAGGGGCTTTTTGCGGTGTCCTTTTGACCCCGCAGATGCAACTTTGTCTCACGAACAATAGCTCGGCATCATAATTGTGAAATAGACCACAGCAACAGTAACGCAAAACTTCCCCGGTTAATACATCACGTATCTCAAAGACTACAGGAGGAACTGTCGCATAAACATAAAGTTCACACAACAGCTGGGTCCATTGTAAAGGGCCGGTGCTCAATTCTGTAATGATTTTGTTTGTGTTTGCTATTAGTGTTACTGCTGCTTAAATGTATGCATGCTCACCTGCTATAAGAGCTTTTCAGAATAACCCTAATGTCATAGAAAGCAAAAATAACAGTCACAAAACAATTCAGCTCTCCCTTCTGGTCCAAAAGGACACAAGATCACACCGTCTACATCTGGTCAGACACCAGCTAACGTTTAACTCAGCTGGTCACGGTGTGAACACAGGTTTACAGAGCTTCCAGTACGTGTGTGCGTGCATGCGAGAGAGAGAAGGAGTAAGCAAATAAGACATACCAGTCATCCCTGGATATCATTATAACAGAGGGCAACGAATGCCTGGAGCCCAAAGACCTTTTTCCTTCATTTGTGAAAGGCTGCCGGTTGTTGACATACAACACAGACGTTATTAGATTTGAATGCCGTAAAAAAAGTAAATCCGCACGGCAGGACAAGGGGTGCATTCTGGGATACTGTGGGCTGAGGAAGAAATTAAAAAGAACTTTAAAAGGTTATTTATGCACTCTCTCTTACATTTTCTCCAAGCTATAAAAGCAGTTACTGCCATGACCAGATCACAGTGTAAATACAGGCCGCAGAGTACTGAGCGAAGCATTTTTCCTATTTTCTGGGCTGACCCACTTAAAATGTCAAGTGGAGTGAGTTCTTCTGAGAGAGAGAGCAGAACTTGTAAGACTCATTTGCACTGTTAAAATTGTGCATGTGATTTCCCAAACTTCCGATCTCAAGTCATGGCGCTCCTGATGAATATTTCATCGCCGTTCCTTTTTACAGAGCATTTTGCTCTCAGTTCAAAGCTCTGATCTTTGGGGCAGATGCTGATGACTCAAGAGTTCCCTCTGAAGAGGGAGGCTGCATGTTAAAGACTCCAAAACATTGAACAAAGGGAATGACTGATTACAAAGAATGTCAAATTACACCCTTTTAAATCTAAAATGCATTTTGGCAGAAATGTGATTTTCTGTTAAATTAATTCTAATATTGTGTTTTGTACTCGTAACTGCGAGAGTAATTGCATTAAAGGTCCAATATTGAGCTTCATTTTTTTTCACTCTTTTCATTTTCTTACTTTTATTTTGAGTGTGAACAAGAAAATGTTGATATGCTTTAATGTTCAAAAACACATTATTATTTGCATACTGTACATTGCTGCAGCACCACTATTTACCCCTAAGTCTGGTCCGATTGGTCAGCTCTCACAGGCCTGAGCAGGCACCACCAATCGTGTTTCTGCATCAGCTCTGCTGCTGTTTTTTCCTGCTGGCCATTTCCTCTGACACCATGCTCAGGTCAGGGTGGGAAGCTCAAATGTTGGGATAATGTTAAGCTGCCGTGTTCAAGGTTGCAAGACGTGTAAACGGAGGCAGTCCGACAAATAGTTATCATTTTACCGCTTCTGAGTCATTAGCAACTGAAAAGAGGATGGATAGTAAAAATCATCGGGCTACACTTCCGTTAGCATTCAGCCACTCCCTAGTTAACATTATGGTTTGGATACATCCAGTGCAGTTCACTTCCAGGTTCAATCAGAGGCGTCCAAGATGTGTATTCACATTTCAGAATTCGTGTCGCGCATCAAATGGTAAGGTTGGCTAGGAAGTGGTTGAATCCTAATTAGCTGTTCTCTAACAGAAGGTAACGAATCAATCATGTTGCTTCACTTTGAAATAGTTTATCCGGATTTTCGTCATCAATTGTCATTTCAGTCAGGAAGCTGTGAAATGATAACAATTTCACAGATTCCCTCAGCTTGCAGGGCACGCAACCTTAAAGAAAGCAGTAGCACATTTGAGCTTCCCACCCTCTGTGGGGCGGCGACTGTACAGTTGAGGTGTTACAACCTCAAGGGAATTCCTGACGGCTTGTCTCTGAATACGGACTATTACTTTCACAGTATTTATATAGTACCTAGACATGCCTTATCATCATAAAAATACATGGAAATCACACTTTCTACAATATGGGACCTTTAATTTCATATGCATTCAGTTTTTCAACCATTTAACCGAGAACTTGCTTCGCCTCTTTGACCACAATTAAAAAAATTCCACCAAAACACTATAATTACATGATTACCGATGATCTTACCAGTGTAAGAACTACAATATGAACCCAAGCGTGATGATTTATGAGGAACAGTAAGACACGCAGTATCACATTCATTAGATGATTAATCATATCAAAGGCTATAATACTGCCGGGACAAGTACAGTGTTCTTTTTTTTTTTTCCTCTGGTCCTTTGATCCGAAACTGGATCGAGACCAAGGAGGCGCATTCCAGAGGCATTTTTAAGGATTAATCATGCATTCCTTGCTGCATCCAGTCTTCCACTCCCAGGAGTGCCGCTCACTTCATTAAAAATCCTGAAGGGGTTTTTCCGTGGTAAAAATGATTTCGGCTGTGCAGTAATTACAATGAGGCAGCTACAAACTCTTTTATTTAATAGTGAAATGATAGGATTGCTGCGCGCTGGCATTATCATAGCATCGCCTCGAGACAACAAACAACTCAGTGAAGCTAAACAAGGCAAACAAGCTATGACTGTTACTTGGTGTTTCGCAGTGTACAGGCTTCAGATCCGTTTAAGCACAAGTAGCATCCAGCACGCAAGCAACCTAGATTTCAAGTGATCCGTGCCGGAGAACGGGGTGCTCGATTCCACTGGCCTGGCAGTGATGTCTGAGAAATGTAAACAAAAAACTCAGAACCTGTCAGCTAAAACAGACCTCGGCTAATGTGAAATGCAGTGCATGCAGCCGTGGATAAACAACAAGGGGCCTCTGAGAAAATTACATCTTCCAGCCAGGTGAACTGAATTGAACCTGAAACGGGACCGTAATTTAGGTTAATCTGCAGTTTAGCGAACAAAGGGCAACTGACTCCGCGGTGAGATAAACGGCTCCTTGTGGGGTGGCGGGGTGGTGGAAGGTAGGGAGTTGAGGCTAGGTGTGCGTCTTTTCCACCAGCGCGGTGGCGTCCGCCCGGGAGGCTCACGGTGGGATGAGAGAGCCGTCCTGACTGAGAGGCCTCTGCTAACCCCGATCCCACTGTACTCCGCAGGGCTGACGGTGCTCAGCCATCCACGGCTAGCCGGGGAGATAATGGATGGCAATGGATGACAGCTCTCTAAGGAGCCCCCCTCCCCACCGCCTGCCTCCCCTTCCCCTTTACTAAGAGGAGACAATAAAGGGAGGCCGGGAGGAGAGCAGGATATATGATCTGCAGTTTCTTTTGTTGGAGGACTGAGGTTTTCGGGGGACTGCATGGACTTAATTTATTTAGCAGATGGATGTTTGGATACGCACACACTGTTGAGGACGTCCAAATCGACACCTTATGCCGATAGGAGCTGTCAAAACAGAGGATTTCGGGGGATGTATGAGGAGTATTTTTGACGTCCCGTCAGTCTCACTCACTCTCAGCCACGATGCCAATTTACAGCTGCGGCGCAACCCATACATTACTCATGGGGAAACGACATTTAAAGCAAATTAGGGCTTTTTTTTTTTTTCACCATGCTAATATCAACCCCCAAAGCTGCCAAAATGTTATAAAAATGTTGAGTGTCTCATCAGAGCACATGTCAGAAGAAGACCCCTCAAATTAAATTAATAAGGGAAGCCACTGCCCTGTAATTTATCAAGTCCCCCTTTACCACTCCAGCCCACCGCCACCCTTCTCTGAATCCCAAATCAAGCTCGAACAAGTGCGCTTAATGAGATGTTTAGATTGTGCGCCTGTTCTGATGTCTCTAATGATGTCTGGGCAAGTTTTCAGGTTGAGCCGGGGAGGCTGTTTTGCCAGGATTTAAGTTACAGACTACTGAATGTTTTCCTGAGCAAAAAAACGAAACAAAAAAAAAACAACAAAACAAAAATCCTCGGGTTTGACGGCGACGCCAGGGAGAAGATAAGCGCTGTGGTTAAACAACTGAGGCATTAATGAAATACCGATCTGGGAAGTTTCCACACTGTATGCAAACTCGTGTGTGCGGCATCACTTTAGGGGGGATTATCCCTTTAGCGCTGAGATTAAAGCGATTTTTAAGTATCCGTTTTTCCACACAGCAGACGCGTTTGATCAACAGCTCTGCTAGATTTGGCTCGGTAATCTCCTCAGCAACTTGAAAGAAGCACACTGGCGCGGCTCTTTGGCTAATTTTTCGCTCGCGGTTTTCACGATGTGTAACACGTGGTGCGGAGCCCGGAAAAACTTGAGGAGCCCCAGCGCAGGTGGCCGTCTATCAGCCCGCGTGCAGTCCAGGTGACAGTGCCATCTGCTGCTCCTTCCTCCGTGCCAGAGCCTTCCCTTACATATGGAGATGAAGTGGACTGGACAGTTGACAAAGGGAAAGATATGAAAAAAAAAGAAAAAAAGATAAGTCTCACTGCGCCCTCTGCGATGCGGTTCTGTTTCGTCGCGACACTGTCAATCCACATCCCTCTACGTCATTCACACTCGACACGCATCAACCAAAGGACGACACGTGCTCTTAAATCTTGCATTTTATTTGATACACTGTACTCTGTGTCAGAAAGCAGCGTCCCCCCCCCCCCCCCACTCCCTGGGGCCACCGTCGCTGTGTCCCGCTTCTCGGACGACAAGGCAGTGACAGAGAAAATAAATAAACGGGCAAAGAAATAAATAAATAACTCCTTTCATCTTCACGAAGCATCTCTTCGCTTTCGCCCTCCAGCCGCTTTCGACAGACATCTGTGCTCCCTGTAACAATGCGCTGGTGGCGGCTGAGCAGCTGAGATACAAGGGCAAGGTCGACCTGGGTGAAAGGCGCTTTGTCAGGCCTGGAAAAAAAGAGAGTAAAGTGATATCTCAAAAGGATGCCAGTGGTGAAGATCCAGGAATTACTCGAGGGGGGGCCGTCTCTGTCTGAGGCAAAACTTTTAATTAAACAATTAAGACTACAAGGTTGAATTTTCACATATTCACGACGGGCAGGGTTTTTTTGCATTCGCCGTTTCGTACAGTTAGGTGATAGTTGTGTCCAATTTGCGGCGAAACAAAGCATAATCACAGTTACCAAGAAAGTCATGAATAACAAGCAGGTTCAAACCACAGAGACTCTGTACGTGCCACGGATGACTGCTGAACTCATTAAAAGCATAATGCATGCATTCGCACTCTCGCGGGGGGCTTACTGTACAAGAGAAATATCGAAGTCAGAAAGGGGAGGGCACCGTGCGTACCCCTGAAAACAACCATGTGAATTTCTAAGCCTCAGAGAAACGAGATGACAGTCTTTAAAAGATAAAGTTAAGGCAGAAGTTCTGTCCTAGATTTTTCCTAGCCCGCCCCCCCGTCGGCATTTAAGCTTCCATCTCCTGCTTTGCTTCCAGAAGATTTCATCACCGGTTAGAGCGGTGCATGTTTGAGAGGAGAGAGCTACCAAAGAGCGTCGCGAAAGAAGCGTCCAGCTTTTCCAGACGACTTTTGTATCTGGGAGGCAGATTTTGTCCCAGTTGTCTCCAGTGATGAGAAAAGAGCATGAGGAGGAGGAGGAGGAGGAGGAGGAGGGAAGACGAAGGGGAACGGGAGGCCATTGCTGGGTGGTGACATCAGTGCCCTGTTTCGCCGGCCTTCACCGTTATGCACACGGACGCGGCGTCATGCAGAGTGGCAGTAATTGGTGCGCTGGGAAGCCATGTGAGGCCAATCAAGGAGTCATTCAAGTACACGTTTGTTTACCTGCGTCCCTCTGAAGAATTAACCCTAAGAGGGCTTTTTACATAAAGGGCCATTGTTAAATCTGAATGCGTTTTAATGGATGCATCAGCTTTAGATACACAGCGCATGTGTATGTGTCAGTACCGTTCACGACTGGCAGGTCCATTTCCTTCAAACTTCAGTGAGTAATGAATT
This sequence comes from Sparus aurata, assembly GCF_900880675.1. Classification (NCBI taxonomy): domain Eukaryota; kingdom Metazoa; phylum Chordata; class Actinopteri; order Spariformes; family Sparidae; genus Sparus; species Sparus aurata. The sequence continues at coordinate 19,216,626 of NC_044208.1, read as the reverse complement.
TGACTGAAATGTGGTGTTATGAGCCAATTCATCAGTTATTAGTTTCTATTGAACTGTTCAGATAATTTATTCAGACTTTAGGTTTTTTATCGAAACAAAAAGTGAGCAATCAACACGTCCTCATACGTAAACGCCAGAGCGACAGTCGTGACCATTGGACAGCACCGGCAACAGCTTAACTGGACTAATGTTGTCAAGTGGTTAACACTGTGAAACGGTGGCACTTTGGTTAAATGAAAGACCTCTTGTGTGAAGATTTGCTACTATTCTCTGTTTAAAATACCTTCGGGTTATTAACAGTTAGTTGTACAAGGGTCTGTTGACTTGTGACAGCTCCTTTTCTCTATATTTGACGGTTTATATGTTTAATTAACTGAAGAATTTAAAAGGAGGGCAGATTAATTCGCAACAAACACCTTCCTTTGATGAAGCTCTGCATTCCTGCTTTATGTTGAGTTGAGGACATTTTTCTGGCACACTTTGAACAACAGCCCGAAATAAATTCACACTTGCGACCTACACACTTGTTCTTGTACTCTGAATGTGCTGGGATACTTTTTATAGGAAAACACAGCTTTATGATGAAATGAAAACTGTGTGCAAATCTCCTCGTCCACTTCAAGCCCTTCCCTTGCGGAGAATGTTGATATTGAACGAAAGCCATTTGAGTGTTCTCCGTCATCTCTCTGATATTGCGCACCCACACACACACACACACAACACAGAGGACAAAGCTATGCTAAATCAAAACCCAATTAAGCCCTTGCTCAAATAAACGGCAGAGGAAATATGAGCGATTTCCACAACACATACAAACCCTTCCATTGATTTACGAGGACAACTTTATATCTCAGTTAACACCACAACAATCAATTGTTGCCGTCTACCTCTCTGAGAGTATTAATTGCACCGGGGGGTTGAAAATTACCACGTGTGAACATGGGGTTCACACTGGAAGGCTGCAGTGTGACATATTGACCAGTTCATCCGTTTCCAAGTGATGCCATTTTAGATTTCAGTGTAATTACAGCCTCGCTGGGCAATCTGTGCCATCGACCGCCTCCTTCAAATAAACAACTCCCTCCAGGGCTGGGATTGCTGCTGCTGGCTGCTGCTGGAGCAGAGTGGCAGGGTCACGAAACAGGACTCCGACTGTGAAAGGTTGCAGACAAAGGTGCCTCTATCTGTGCAGACAAACGGATGCATGCGTGCTTCTCCACTCCGAGGAAGAGGAGAGACACATTTTTAGCAAATTACAGGTGTGTGTGTGTGTGTGTGTGTGGTGAGGAGTGTTGGCAGATCTGCTACATGAGCAAATCTGATGAAAGGCATGCATAGTTACATATTTTCACTCTCTGTTTTGTCAAGAACGGAGCCTCAGATTCTAAGTTGTGGTACACCTCTGATTAACTGCTGAGAGGAGTGGCTCTGTCGGCAGCGTCGCAAGCAAACATGGCATTCTCCGACATGTTTAAACTCTACAGTCGCTTGTGTGTACAGCAGCGGTGGTTCAGCATACCCAGTCGAACGGTAATTGTGGCAAAATGACAGTGACATCAATTTAATAAAGTGGAATTTTAGCCACAGATACATAATATAATCAAGCCAGACGTGCGTGACAGACCAGATTTTGGAGCATGGCTGAAACACAAGGATTTAGGCAGGATTTCCTTTATAGCAAGACTAAGTCATCCAATTGCAGAGTGATCCAGCTCTCTAAATTCATTCAGGATATTGTTTTAACTTATCAAGCATTAAAAACAAATCTAATTCCCGTATTCATGTAGATATAAATAGACAGTGTGCACGCGAATATGTGCGAATAACAATAAAAACAAGCCGACTGATTTGAAACATTATACTCACATTTATGCAAAAGTTTTTGTGTTCTTCCGCTGCGTTACATAACATGGCTGCTGTATGATATGGCACTCGATCCAATTCCTCTAATTTCCACATATACGACAGATATTCCATAATCGAGTAGGTCACTGCGCATGGAGTCACAAAGAGCATTTCCATGTTTGCTATAGGCTGCATGCAGCGGAGTTTTGTCATCTATAATTCAGTATAAATCAGTAAACACGCTTTCAGTTGCATTTTTAAATCCAATACAAATAGCTGAATGTACTGTACAGTGCAGCTTTGATGGCTGATACGTCAAAGTAATGCATCACGTCTCCTTAGTCAAGTTGTTGGCTTCCTTAGTGCAGCTAGCCGGCTAACTTTGTTTCGAGCTTCTGAGGCTGAACACAGCGAAGTTGCAGATATGTAATACCTTGAATTCAGGAACACATAGTAAACCCCCCCCCGACGAATTTTAGCAATTTACGAAATGTTTTCACCGCTGTCCCCACGCTCACGTAAGTAATCCTATTAAAACATTTACTGTAATGTAATTTGATAGTTTATTGATGGAATCTCCCTCCTAGCTTGCAGGTCAGAGGTCAACATTAGCTGAGGAGCAGCAACCCTGCAGCTGTAGAGATTAAAACGTTTCTCTCAATGACCTCTCAAGCGCAGTCCGCTGAATAAGGGTGCCACGGCTCACATCACCCAAAAGGTGATTCTTTCCTGAAACGCACTCGTATCTTTTTATAGCCAGTCTGTTTCAACTTTGCCTGCACACAAAAAGCACTTCCCTCGAAACCTCCGCGCTGTCTCTTCCTTTCTCTGAGGAGATGAACATCTTACCTTGGCAGAGTGAGTCTGACAGTGCAGAACACAGAGATATCCTAATGAGCTGAGCTCAGGGCTGTTTGGCTTCTCTCTCTGTCAGCATGTACAATGGAGGAGAATACACATGACAGCACGAAGATGCACTTAAAAATGTTTGATCCAGCCGCTCCCGTTCAGCATAATAGCAAATGGCTCTATTCGGCTCAGTGGTAAGAAGAAAAAAAAGCAGAGGAAAGAAGTAACATTCCAACAACTTACCGATGTTGTTTTAGACATAGAATTTAGCCCCAGTGTTTCCCACACATAGACTTTACTTGGGCGGGTCACCCAGGTATATTTGGTGACACATTTAAGCATTTTTTTTTTCAATTATTAATTTATTTACATCTGAGAGAACAACGTCATCCATGATTGATTAACTAGTGGACAGTCTGCCCTCGCTCGACCCCTCCCGTCGTCTAAACACACTGATTTAGGATGCCACCTCTTCTATTTATGGAGGCCTACTTTTGCCGCTGTTTTCGTGCAAGCCTGGACAGTGAGGGCACCTGGCTGTTGCCACGTCATCCAGAACCACTAAATCTAAAACATGAGATCTGTTTTTTGGGTGACTTTGTACAACAAACTTACATTTCCATTTCCATTTAGGGCATTTAGCAACAATTTTGACCAAGGTGATTTACAGTAACTCATACGTACATTCATACACTGATGGCGGCGGCTGCCATGCCGACCAGCACATCCGAAGCATTTTGGGGTTCAGTATCTTGCCCAAGGACACTTCCACATGCAACGAGATGCTGTCTCTACCCCGAGCCACAGCCGCCCCTTCTGCAAACTTTTAAAGCGAATTCTTGAAAGAGATCACAGTGGATTTTTTGAGTCTTATTCTCAGGTCATCAAAACCCAACTGTCTGCGCCTCCTTGGTCTCCTGGGGGGAAAAGACTGCACCTTCATACCCCAGGTACTCTTCAGAAATAGGAGAGGCGAACCACCACAATCACAGGCCGTCTTCTAGTGGATCGGTGGGTTGACTGAATGCTTTTTGGGCTGAACTATTGGTTTCTATTAGCAAACTACATGTATACAGTACACAGGCTATTGGAAATTCAAGTTGTAATCACAGCTTTCTGTTAATACCTATCAGGTAATTAATACCAAATGTTGAGGTTTGCAGGAGAGACATAAAAATTGTGAAGAATTAAAATGAAATCTCTGCATGTCAGCTCCATCTCCCTTAAACTCATGGGACTTCAGAATGTTATGCTGACCTTGGGAGGAGTATTTTCACTGCACAGGATCCAAATGTTTTCTTTTTTTTTTTTTAAGGATGTTGGAACCGCAGCAGAGTGGATTTGGCCCAACAGACAGAAACGTATTCCTAAATATATTCGTCCAACTGATCAAATCAAAACTGAAAGCCTCCACTCAGAAACAGACGCACTTCGCAAAATCTACCTTGCTTTTATGCCAGCGACGCCAACACTGCTTGGAAATAAACTGTCGAATAACAATAATATGAAATGCCCACAAAATCTTGACTGTTATTTACTTTTATTTTTTGTTATTCATTTTCTTTTGTATATTTTTTTAACTAGGCAAAAAAATCAAAGAAATAATAAATTCTACAATCGAACCGGTGAATGAAAAAAAATCCCATTGTGTCTTCTCCATTATGGCCCAGTGTTGTAAAATAAATGGATTTGACAAGACTTCCCAAAGCCTTTCATTGTGCTCACCAGTGGAAACATTCACATTATTGGGAGCTCTGATAACTGCCTCTGTCAGCACATTGTGGCGGGGTGGGGTGGGGTAGGGTAGGGTGGGTGGTGGAGGGGGAGGAATCGTGTTTTCCAGAGAAAAGCAAGGAAAACTTGTTTCTGAGAATATTGAATGCAGAGGTTTTGAGGAAAACAGCCCCGGTTCACTCGCTTTTGTTGCATTTCTCTAAGTCAAGCGATCGCTATCTGTGCGCCGGTGCTGGAAAAAAAGTCGGATTTCCACACCTCGGGTTTATTGAATCTCTCTCCCTTTTTTTTTTTTTTTTTTTCACAAATGGTTTTTAAGAGAGACAGAGGAGTCCTGCAGAGAACCACATAATAACACGGTGGCCTGTTCCCTCGGAGGGATGCCCGTGTCTGTCTGGACCATTACGATGATGTCACTGGTCAAACCTTTTTTGTTTCCCGAGTGCCTCTTTGCGCTGCACATCTGGGACACGTTAGTGCGGCAAGAACGCAGGATATTAGGGACTTCATACCTCATCATCGAACCTCATCTTTTCCCCCAAAGAAACCTTCTCGGTAATCATGTACACAATACTTCTGAAAGAGATGTATAACGGCCCATTACACGTTACTGCGGCCCGCACTGATACGAGAATAAAAATGAATTGGAAAATGGATCACTTGGCGTGTAAAACTGGCTGCCGACTCCCCGTACCCGGCCGAATACTCTGCAAACAGGGCTGCTGTTTCATGACAGCCATTAACCAGACGAGGCAGCGGGGGGACAGTGGGGCCCGGTGTGACAGCGGGGATCTGAGAGATGGGGATCTCTGGCTGGGAGAGACATGACTTCAAAGCAGTCAGGATCAATGATGCTGTTTGCCTATTGATCCCCCTCTGCCTCTCCAGAGAGACAGGATTCATCAATAGGGCTCAGCTATAGGCTGGAGAGGGATTAGACTCTCAGCTCTAATCTAAGTCCCTTTACTAAAATCCCCTTTTTTAATGAGATGTACGGCATTCATTTCGGCGTTAAGAGGAGAAATTCCTGCATGGCCTTTCGTGTAAAACTGTAGAGTCTTGTTTTTTTTTTTCTCCGAAGAAAAAGAGTAAAACAAACGATTACGGTAGTCTGCTCGATTGCATACATTCAGGTAAGTGAATCCAAAAAAGAAGCTATATCTTAAAAACAAACAAACAAACAAACCCAAGAGCGCCTGAAAACCACGGAGAGAATATGGAGAGCACTGCTACAAATTGCCTCTGTTTATCCACCCTCCAGGACTTAGCCAAACAGAGGTCTAAGTGGCGATACACACAATTCAAGCCGGGATTGATCAAGAAAGGCAGCGCAGAACGTCTCCTGTGGGGGGGTGGTAATAAATAAAGAAATACATTTAAAAAAAAAACCCTCTGCCTGCATTTGATAATAAAACCACCCACTGCCTCTCCTTCCCAGACATGTTTAAGCAGCAGACTCTTTGTCTGGCTTCAATTCCATCTCCGAGGTGTACAAAGAGGGCGCCGCATCTCTCGGCGATGGATCGGACACCCGAGCCATTAAAAGGTCGCGGCCTCGCTCTGTGTACTATTTTATCCTCTGCCCCGAGCATAAAAGCCCTTCCACCTTTTCTCCGACTTGCTCCCGGGGTATGAAATGGATAATAGCTAATTGCTGCCCCCTTTTCACATCTTTCCCAGCATTCTAAGCTGAACCACATTATGTAACGGATGGTTGAAAAGAAACGCCTGGCGAAGAGAGCTCCGACACACAAGCTTCTTTTGTTATACGTGGCAAGACTTTATTGTGCAATCGATTCTTTTTTTTTCTTTTGCCTTCGATAGGAAGCACTTCCAGTTGGCGCTCCGTCTGTTTTTTCACCGGTGGGTTTCTGTAAGCAAAGCTTCCTCTGGAAGCGACCGGACTGTACTGGCCTTCGCAGATCGGGCATAGGATTACAGCGGGAACAGCGGCCGCTGCTAAACTGTGAGCGCTCTTGATGTGTCGTCCATAATCTGAGAATTCGAAGCGAAGCTGCGAAAAAACATCAAGTTCATGGGAAAACTTAAGTGAACCCTGGTGATTGATTACAAACAGGGCTCCAAACCTTTAAACCCCTAAAGAGATCAAAACAAACTTCAATTTGAGGCCCGGTAATCACGGTTCTATTAGTCATCTGTCAGCGGCGTATGGGAGGAGGAGACCGCAGAGGGATAGTCTGTGGCTCTGAGTGTTAGTGGCTAAGGGGACTCTTAATAGCAGCTATCAGGGCTGGGCTGGATGGCGGCCTGCTGCCTCTGTCTCTCATATTGATCAGACTTGGGGTCTATGATTGCCAGGAATTATTCGCCATGCTTGCCTCCCACTGAATAAGGATGGAAACACCACCCCCCGTCCCTGTCTCCGTCTCTGGTGCAGAGGACAAAAGAGGAGGAATTACTCGGACAGAGAGGCAGATAACAATGAAAACAGGCAGCACATTTAATATATGGTGGTTATTGGTCTTCGGTTTAGATTATGTCCGTTGAGCAGGGCTTCAGGTCACTTTTCAGTCAGTTTCAGTTCTTAACCCTGACCTCCAATGTAGTCGACGTAAATAAATGTCTAAATAAACTCACCTGCGCTCTGACAAAAGAAACAAACACACAGAGACTCAACCAGAACACATGAAAGCGGTTTCCTCAAGGCACCGCGGCAGAGAGCACAACAAGCTCCAGAGGCTTTGTGTGTGCAGCAGCTGTGCAAAGGTGATAGTTAATGCATTTAGCAGACAGAGATAATTAAGTAAATACAAACAAGTGGCGGAGTGACACAGTGTGTGCTCTTGTTTCGACAAAACGGACACACAAATTGATAAACCCCACCAAATCCCCCCGGAGATTTCACCAGATGACATTCAACGAAAAAGAGGCACTAAATATAGCCAGACCTCATTACTTTGTCCCGTTTCTGTTTTAATATCAAACATGTTCTGTGCTGCGTTTAAAACCCGGAGAAATCCAGCGCCGGGCCAAAAATAACGTTCAAAAACTGATGATCCCGCTGCGAACGAGGCACTAATAACGACTCCAGTTTCTCCTCAGGAAATTTAGTGGTGCTCTCGAGGCCATTTTAGCAGACAACCACATCTCTCTCGTCTTCCACTCTTGGCTGGCAAAATGAAGTCCCACATACAATCTGTTTCAGGGCCCAGTGCCTCTCGCAGGCTTCCATTTCTATATGGGTTCTCCAGCTGCCAGCCATTGATAACAAAAGCCATTGGCTCCTGAAGAGGACTCCTCACCGCCGCAGCCAATGGCTGTCACCCATCGCGTCACCCGATTTGCATGACAAAGGATGTTTATCTGCAAGATTTTCATCACAGAACAAATACCTCTTTCTCTGTCATCCTCCTCGATCTAAAGGAGGCCTCGAGGTCCTCCCCTAATTTAATATTTACATTCCAGCACCACCGCGCCTCATCTGGTCCTGACAGTTTTGTCAGTTTGGACAGGTGTTAGATATGCAAATGCTAATGTTGTTGTTATGGTGGTTTCACTTAAGTCACATCAAATGTTCTTCTTCTTAAGATTCCCCCCCCCAACACACACTGTGGAGGATCACAAGTTATTTTTAGTGCTGCATGACAAGTAAACCATATTACATGGTTTCTGGTGTCTGAACGAGCGAGGCCTCGCTGTGTGTCACTAGTAGTGGAAGAGAGGCAGTGCAAGGGGGACTGTGGGAGTTTATTAGCTACATTCGACAAGTTTACCAAACAGCCAGTCAGTGTTTAACACACTGAGGGAAAAATGAATCGATTAACCGCAGGTCTGGGGAGGAATGGTGGTGCCAACCCGGGCCTCTCCACGCCTGAAAACATTCGACGGAACATGCCAAACCCATGATGAAGAAAACACTGACGGATCATCCCGTCGACAGCCATCGCGGTTTTTTCTTTTTTTTTTTTCTAGCTGTTTTTGGTCTCCCCGTGTGAGGTTTAACTGAATTCCCCGGTTTTAAGGGCAAAGCTGCTGAGACGGTCCTGCGCGCCAGGGCAAATCCGAGCCATCTGTGTCTAAACTAGATGGTTTTGGTCTCGACACGGGCCAGTGGACGTGGGCACGTGCACGCCATGCAGATAGACGCACACAAACACACCTGTGTCTTTGTGATTATGCGGAACCTCGAGAGAATGCAGAGCAGACGGGCAATTTATCCGGACAACTGCACAACTCGAACGGCTGAAAGTATGAAAAGATGGCAGAATAACAGGAAAGGAAATCAATCCATCATGTTTTGATAACTCGGTTTCAGAGGGTATGTATATCTGTCTGTGTATGTGTGTGTGATAAACACAAAAACTCTGCATTGCTTCAACTGAGACCTCCTGCCAGCATAAAAGGACCATCTTCAGAGCACGAAAGATAAGGTTTGCATATTTTTGAGACAAACAGAGCGCAGCACTTGCAGTGATATGAATGTTAGCATGCTAAAACATTAGCGTTTAGCCATTTGTTGGGTGCAGACTGCAAGCTGAATACTGGTTATTTTTAGGGAATGGCAGAACACAACAAAAGTGCTTTTTCTCTGCTAGGTGTGTTTGAGTCGGTTTTTATTATTTATCAATATTTGTGCAATATGTAAAAATAAAAGTAAAGAAAAGACAGAATTTGAAAAAAAAAAAAAGGAACAGTTTCCGCATTATGAAGTCTATGTATCGGGTTGTAGAGAGAGCTACAGAAGTAAGCATGCTAACCAGCTAGCCGTGGTCCATCCTGGCCCAAAGCTCCCATGCTAGCCGTGTAAACACCAACGCTCCCCTTGTTCTCCGAGCTCCCAGCCTGGACTACTAGCTGCATGGCTAACTGAGCTAACCGAAACAACGCGTAAAGGTTTACATATAGGGCAAAGTCAGACAGACAGAGTGTATCTGCTTCACCTTGATGCCTCTCCATCTCACACCTACCCTTCTTAAGTCACATCTCACACGCTCCTGACTCTTTGTCTACCCTCAAACACGGGAAAATACACAAACCTTCATCCTCTACGCACACAGGCCTACATGTTCTCTTCTACACATTTCTCCCGGATGCTTGCTTCTCCCAGCCCCCCTCCTTCTTTTATCACCTGTCTCTTCACAGACATTAAGGTACACTTTAATGTCTCTTTCACGCAGGTAAACAAAGACATCTACCACCTGATATTCCCTGCCTTTGTACTCGTATGGAACCGACTGTCTATTGAGCCGACAGCAGCCGAAAGAAGTGATTCAGCAGCGTGCTTCCTTTCAAACGCCAATCTGAAGCTCGGCGTCGATGGAACTCGAGAAAAAAAAATGAAATATGGCAAAGAATTCACTCTAGATGCAACATTTCTGCAGTTGCGAGTGTTGTGCCGTATTGTTTGGACAGTGACGGTTGTGCAGTGCGGCTTCCTGTCATAGATAATGTCAACACAACAGAGTTGTGGCGGAGGGTCGGCTTAAGAGGCTTAGCGAACTGTCATGTCAGCTACAGGCCAGCTGAACACGATACGCGTCGCTCTGACACACATTCCTCGCCACCGCACTTTGAGATGACATTTTTATTGTCACACGCTGGGCTTCTGTCTCCTCTTTGTATCCCGATCATGTTTTCCTTCATGATACTGGGAAATAAGGATCACATGACACAATGTGGATCGAGGCATTTAATATCTAGAGATAAGCAGAGATCTTGGAGGGGTGTCTGATACGAGGCAAACAATCAAACAGTGTCCGCAGAAGAGGAGCGCTCTCAGTCGGGACGGTCACTGACCCAGCGCGGTCTAATTTGAGACACATGGCCTCTCGGTAGTGTGTTTGTGTTCCGTACTGCAACTAAGTGACTCCCAGATCAACCCAACATACACGCACCATGTGTGGAGGTGTGTGTGTTTACACCAAACAAGATTACTGAGAAGGGGGATCACTGACAAGTGATTAAAAAAATCGCGGACTGACTCGAGGCGAACGTTGTGAGAGGGAAACACAGGAGACACTGTAGTGTGGGTATTTCTGGCCGAGGAGAGAGCAGAGACTGATCATCAACTGCCCCAGATCTGACTTTAACTTTGGATGATCCGCGCCACTTCTCCGGAACAACTCCCACATCCAGAGTTTGTGTTGATTAATTTATGAGACATGAAATGATTAACTCAAACACTGACAGAAGCTCAGCAGAAAGATGAAAAGGCTAAGCAAACTTTACTTCTGTCTTAATTAGTAAAGAAACTGGATTTTCTGCTCATGATGAATTAGGTACTTTTTAGTGATTCAAATATGCAAATCGTTTGGCATGAAGGTTAATTGTTTCCCTGAAGATCTTGATATTTGTGACACCTGCGCAGCCGGGAGACGAAATCAATCGGAAAAAGGTCAATTGCTAAAGTGAAACGTCACTCCCCCCCCGAATGTCGTGACACAGAAAAAAAAAAAAAAAAAAGGCAAGCCGCATTAAATTCCCCGTAGCTGTAATCCTGACCTTCATTAGAAAACATTTGATTGTGAGTTCAAAACAACATCGAGCTGATTGCTTTGTTTTTTCTACAAGAAAATCTAAACTTATTGGATAATTGATGACTGATGCTCCTGCCAGAGAGAAGGGGAAAAAAAAAAAAAAAAACAGATCAAATATTTAAGCAGAAAACCATGCAGCGAATGTTATAGTAGCGTTGTGACCGCTGGACTTTCACAGAACCTGTACGTGTCTCTTTAAATTCTTTATAAGGAGGAAGTCTGAGACTCTGCAATCTCTCCCATCTGGCCTATCGCCTCCTTGCATGCGACTTGGATAAGGTCCAGGAATCAGTGCAATGCACACGGAATAACACTCCAAACCATGTGGGAAAACCATCCTACATGCACGGTGAGCCACGAGAATCAAGTGTATTGAACTAAGTCAAGAGACTCAAATAAAGTCCCCCGGAAATCTCCTTTCCTTGCGTTGTGCACCACGTAATCAATTCCATAGCTTTTCTGGCCGCATGTGATCAAAAATGTACCGAAACGTTAAAACATTTAGAGTTTTTTCTCTCCTGTCTTTGTGTGCGTGCTGTGCTGGTTGACGTGAGCGGCGGGGAGGCAATGGATGCAGGGCCACGCGCATGTGGAGCTGTGTCCACAGTGTGACCTTTTCAATTGCACAGGACATGTGTGCTTTTCATTCCGCTCTCCCCTCGTCCGCCTCTACCTGCAGCGTTGGTTTTTGCCTCTTTGTCTGCATCGTGCCGTAAAGTCTCCGGAGGGCGACTGCGGTGGATTTCCGTTGGATAAACAACTCGCTTCACGCCATGCTGGCTTTGTTCTTGGACTAGTGTTCGGTCTACGTGTGTTCACCGAGAGACAGGAGTCAAAGAACACCCGCCCACTCTCAGCTCAATTTATGATCTCGGACACGTATTATCCACGGAAGATTTGCATTTGACTGTAATCCCCTCATTACTTCACGGTCTCTGATCCACACTGAGGCTGCGGCCACATCCTTCTGTTCTCACCTGCTAATGATGCCTACAAACACCGGCACTGTGAAAGAACTGCAGCTCATAAAGCCTCTTCTTGTCTAGTGGTGCAGACAACCGTATTTAAAGTAATGGGTCGGGTCAGAACATCTATATCATACGGTGGCCCTGAGGGTCAAAACACAACCACATTTAAGAAAACATAACAACACTTGCACACAACAACATTGTTAAAATGTTGTGTTTTGTGAAATGTTGTGTTTTCTAAAATGCTGTGTTTTGAAAAAATGTCACATCTTGCAAAATGTGGTGTTTTGTGAAATGCCATTTTGTTTTGTTAAAGTTTTTGTGTTTTGTAAAATATTGTGTTTTGTCTCGAAGTGGTGTTGTCTCGAAGTGTGAAATGGTGTTTTCCATCCTGTTTTTTTTTTTTTTTTTTAAAGATGTCGTGTTTTCTGAAACGTCTTCACGTGTTTTTTCAAACATAGCGTTTTGACCTCCAGGGCCTCCATAATACCGACCCATATGGGTTGAGAACAATCATCTGTTGTCGTGGATGAAGTAGAACGAGCTGCGTGGCGGCGGCAGCTGCCGGCTCCATACTGTACAAACACACTCCCATTACCTTTGCTGGCACGGATACCCATATGCACATTCCTGAACGGACAAATCCAATCTGACAAAAGCTTATGTCTCTGGCAGATCACTGAGACCGATCTAATGACTACCCACAATGCACCGTGAGATGGACGGAGGGAGAAACTGCTTTGCATAATCAAAAGGGAAGAGGTCTTATTTGGCCCACTTCTTGCCTTTGTCTAGCTTGTCAGGTTGTCTGTTAAACAATTATTTCACTTTCACTTTGTGGTACGCTTTATCTCTGTGTCACTCACGGAATGGGAGACGCCGGCTGCACAGTCATTAGCTTTGTTCGGCTTTCCGGTTTGGGGCTTTAGGAGTGTTTTTTTTTAGTGGACAGAGGTGAATCCTATGAGAGAGCGAGAGAGGGAGAGCGTTTGAGCTCGGGAAGGAGTAATTGAAGTCTTTTAAGTATTGTGAAGGGGCGCAGCGAAGCCACTTTATTGAATATAAAACGTCAATTTTTGAATGTGTGTAATTCATATTATTGTTCTATAAAGAGGATGCTTCTTAAATGTGCCCCGGGGGAGTCTTTCACATGATGCAGGTGCTCCGCTATTGACTATTAGGTTCAAGAAAAAAAAGTCGGTATTGCTTCGCTTCAGGCAAAAAGCAAGCTCCGACGCAACCAAATGGAGTAGGTCTATACCCTGCTCCTTCGTTAGCGGGGAATCATTTTAGAGCAGCATGGATATGGATATTGATAGAGGCTTCTGACGAGCAGGAGAATCCATTAGCTGCTTATATTCGATCCTTAATCAATTTTACATATGTCACCTTTTTCACCTCGACAGATATGTTTATGTTACGCTCTGAAGATATCCAGTGGAGACAATAAAGCGAGACATGATCTATGGTGTCTAGGCGAGCAGCAGTCCATCCAGCATGTCTGGGTATAAAGAGGAGCGGGACCATGTCCTGCCTTGAAAAATGACTCTGTGTTCAGAAAGATTCGACACTTACCACCCCACAGCCCCTCTCGGACCCCTCGCGGCAAAAACACATCCACTTACCTGCAAGAGAGGAGGGACAAGAAAATCAATGACTGCACACTCAATTATATCACAACTTACCGGGCGAGCGCTCCCCTTTGTTTCCTCTGGAGGAGACGGAACACCACTTCATATCTTCACAATGTACGCAGCAGCTTATTGAGATTTAGGCACCGAGGATTAATAAGCAGCTTCATTACGGACAACAATACAAAAAGCAAAAAGCCATGCTTTAGACTAAAAGAAGGTTGTATTGACGGCCGAGATTGAGTCTCATCCTTTTCATCCACTGCATGTGCATTTATCAAGACCCAATGAAAAGGCTCTCTCTCTGTTATATTACAAAGGACAAGGTTTTCGCTGAAAGGTGCGTATAACCTTGAGTCTGCTCCCGAGTTCAATCAAGGTGCCATAAAAAACAGATACAAATGTCTGTTCGTCAAATGCAGAGTGATGACAGCCCAGTGTAAACTGTTGGGAACAAAAGGCAGGGAGCAAAAGCCAGAGTGGATGACGTCGGGAATAGCTGGATCCATCATGCTCCATATCCTGTTACCTGTCTGTCCCACTAAGAGAGGGGAGAGTTAATGGGCCAAGAGCCCCTGACCTGGTCATACTGTTGGCACCCATTTGTTTCCACATACGCAACCACTGGCAGGTCTGCGAGTGGTTGTGACTGATATTTCCGCAACAATGTGGAAACACTAAAAAAATTCTAAGCTGGTGCGAAAATTAAAACTAGATCAGGTTTTTTCCGATATCTGATCCACCAGATCTGTACTGACACTGGAACTGACTTTATTAAACAGATCGGGCTTTAGCCTAACATGAACAAACCATGTTAAAAGGTGCAATATGTAGGAATTAGTATTTAGATTTGTACCTTTAAAGGCCCCATATTGCAGAAATAGAGATTTCCCTTTCTTTTCTAATTATAAAGCAGGTCTGAGTGCCATATAAATACTGTGAAAGAATCAAAATGCTTAACACACAGAGAAGTGCACCCAGCATGTATTCAAAAACTCTGCCTTCAAACAAGCAGTCAGGACTTCTGGGAGGTGGTGATGTCACAACACTTTGTCAAACATGGTGTGCTACCTGTTCAGGCCTCTTTAAGTCGACCAATCAGAACAGGCTGGGCTATTTTTGGGGAGTGGGGGTCTTTAAGAGACAGGCACTAAAATGGAGCATTCACACGGAGGATGAATAGAGGTTCTGCAGCAGTAGACAGTATGAGCAAAATAATGTGTTTTTCAGACATTAACACACGTAACTAGCTTCTACTAGACACCCCCAAAAAAGTATGAACCTGAACACAAGCATAATATGGGACATTAAAATACAGTTACTCTTTCGATATCATAAAATGCAGTGGCTCTGCTATCATATATATACATGTATGTATATGTATATATATATACACACACACATGTCTATATATATATATATATATATATATATATATATATATATATATATGTATATGTATATGTATATATATATAGGATCGGTGCATCCCGAGTGTTTTTTTCCCGTACATCACAAGTCATAGCACACAGATAAGGTATAATGACATGCTGCAAAGTCCCATGCTATCACACACTATTTGATGTTACAGCACTGGGATACAAAATGTGTGAGTCCATGGGAGAATTCAACGCCGACAATTGCAGGACGTCTGCAATCCCAAAGATAAATCACTAAACGCAGGCACGGGACCAAACACATGTCATAATTATGGGAAAGCAGCCACTATTGAGCCACTGCTGATATATGGTTAATGGGCACAATAAGATCAACAATAGGGTGAGATATTAAACGAATATCACAGAAGACGGGGACGTTTCCTTTGCCTTGTGTTGTCTCTTCTTAGTTTCCACTGATGTGACGGTCATGTAGCGTCAGCAAGACAACAAAAACAGAAACCGGCCCTTTTATTTTTGGAAGCATCATTCCATTAGGGTACTTCTAACACGACTTTGACATTAACAGCCATTAGTGTGCAAATAAATCACATGGCCTCCGGAGTTTAGCATTCTATTAAACCAAACAGTAGTCAGGGATGCTCAGCAAGCATGTCAAACATACATTAACACTTGGACTAACACATACTGGTGTGAGAGTAAGCAATGATTAACAGTTTTATTTTTTATATTAATCTGTGTGGGTGCAAGTGTGTGTGTCTGTGTGCGTGTGTGTGTGTGTGTGTGTGTGTGTGTGTGTGTGTGTGTGTGTGTTTGTGTGTGTGTGCGCGCGTGCGTGTGTCGGTGCCCAGCAGGGAGAAGTGTTGAGCCTCAAAGCCCAGCGTGAGGCCCTTGGTGAGTGACTTATCTCTGCATAGCTGATCAATAAATTAACCATGGGACACGCTCTAATGAGGACGATAATACTCTGTTAGTAAGATAACACCTCAGCGAGAGGTACCGGACCACTTCTCTTTATTTAGATCCCCTCATCCCCCTATTAGTATTTGTCACTTGGTTGATTAACATACTTGTTTCGCTGCCCGGCTCTGTGTTACCGACGGTCCTTCTGTCTCTTCGGTTATTCTTTTTGAATTTAAATATCCCCCTTTTTGACTTTCACACCCGATCCAGCCAATCCCTGCTTCTTGTCCGGCAACCCGCTGCAACAGCGCCGGCGGCCCTGCCCCTGCAGCACGTCAATACGTCTCCAGCTGCTGTATGACACATGCGGTAAGGACCATTTCTGAGGCCATCCATCAGAGGGGGGACGAGCCCTCGCCCGTCCCCGCCACTTGTCTCCTCCGCCTCCTCCCACAGTCCGCATCCAGCAGACAGGGTTTAATAGGGCCCATTAATCAGCGGGCTAGTCTAGAAGAGGCTAGACTGTATTTCAGCGAGGAGAGGACGATCCTTGAGGACATCTACATCCTCGGCAATAAGGAATGCCCCGCCTCAGCTCAGCACGCGTGCATCAGCACTTTTGAGGACATGGCTGGGCGGATCAGCGGAGCCCGATGTCCAGGACAGTAAAGTTTAATGTCAAAAACATGCCTGCCACATCTGTCCCATTAGTTTGCCTAATTCAGACATTGATCATTTTTAGTCTAGCAAAGGCAGGTGACAAATGTCTGGCCACGGTGACGTTAATGATGGCCAGCAGAAGGTAGGTACTGATAACTGCCCGAGTCTGTCTGCATCTGCTTCTGCCTTTCAATAGGAACTCTCTGAGGTGCCATTAGAGGAACGCAGACAGAGAGATCACTCATCCGAAGCTACATCTTCTATAAATACAAAGATGTTATGGAGTAAAATTTGTAGCTGGAGTGAGAATGCTTCCGCGCAGGGACACGAGACGAGCACACACACAAAACTGGGGGGGGGGTTCATCGCGAGTGAAAATAATCTTCCTCCGAACCGCAACGAAGCCAGGACCTCTGTTTTCTGAAGACACCTCGGGCTTTTCCAGTGCCATCTGCTACACCAATACCTTCTCATAATGGAGCTTACTGAGGGCCAGTTGGCAGCGAATCTGAGTACAGCGAGACTCGAGAGATGACTGGCAAGAGAAAAACGCAGAGGCTCGGCCAAGTTTTTTCGGCTAACACAAAATCTGCTCCCTTGAAAGATAAAGACTCCGCGTGTAAGGAAAGTCCAACTTAGAAACATTCTTCCCTATCTGTGCAGGTGCACTGGGTCATTTTCCAAAGATTTATGCTCCTAGACAGTTTGCTATTTCCAGTGTCTAACAACTGCCAATGGTCATATTTTTGCCTGTGAGAACTAGCACGGCTACATTACCTTAAAGATTCCTCCCCTCGGGCAGGACACACACAAAAGCAACCAACGGTTGAAAACCTGATTTTCCAACCGTCCCACCGTGTTTCTCCTGAAATTTCCTTACATAAAACGCAGACTTGAAGAATGGATAAATAAAGCCGTGACTCGGGAAGGAAGAGAGTAATTTGGAGACCACCGCTTTCAGCCAAATATCATTAGTGAGGTTCCTCGGTTTCAATCCACATGCGCTTCTGTATCATGCATAAACAACAACAACAATAGAACACATCTGTCAGGCAGTTGAGTCCCCAGAGGAGACGCTTATAATGACAGCCGGTTAGCCCATCAATAATTAAAACAGATGTAATTCCCATTAGCCGTGGGAGTAGGCACATAAATAGTTAATGTGCTCCTTGTGTCCCCTTCCCTCCCCCGTCTCCTTCTCTCCTTCGCATCTCCCCTCATTCCCTCTCTCCTCTTTCATCTCTACCCTTCCTCTCTCCTCACAAAGCCTCCCCCCCCAACTCAGTGAACAGTGCGGAGGTTTTTTTCGACACAGTCACACACCATCATACTGATTATAATGGTCCCACTGGGGAGGTTTGATGGGATGAGGTAGGAGAGAGAGGGGGCAGTGAGAGGGACTCGGAGGGAAGGGAGGCCACGATTTACGAGCCCGGCGTCACGGGACTGGTTAGCCGAGAGAGTGGGAAGCACTTGTGTCTGCTTACACTTCACCCCGACAGCGATGAGACACAGGCAGCTCTCCGGCTAATGCCTTAATAGAAAACGCCAAAATAAAAGCTATGGCTGAAGAGATTTTGTAGGTAGTTAAAAGCAGGACGTTTAACTACCATGAGGTCAGGTCAGACGAGGAGAACGAATCCTGGCTACTGTGAGGAAACAAGAGACGGAGATCGGAGAAGAAAAAAAAGCGTGATGAGTGGTTCGAGGAGTAGGGGAGTTTCTGTACTTCTGCCTGATGAATAACATAGGCAGGATGTAGAGTGGGAGGCTGGAATTGAAACAGCCGTCTACTGATGTCGCCCCATCAGTCACCAGACGCCCCTCATTAATCCAGACTCTCCCCCGTCATCCAAGCCCTCCATCTCCATCCATCCATCCTCCCTGCTGGCTTGCGCGTCCCCACCCCCCCGCCCCCTGTTGAAAGAGCCGCCCGCGAAACTGCAGTGCTTTCGAAGAGCCAACCGAACAGCCACTGTCCATCCATCTCCTTGGTGACACGGGGGCCTAATGCGCTGGTTCTACACCAGGAGCACAGACTGGCCTCGGGCGACGACGACTAAAGAGGAGGAGATTCGCGGAGAACACAACACGACTCCCAGACAAAGAAAAAATTTGATTGTCGCCACCGGCAACACGCACAAATGGCTCTGGGAACCATTATAAATCTTCCAGCAAGATCAAAAGTGACTGTAAATAGCCAGGCCGTCAACAGGTAGCACTTAGATTCCTTATCGCTTGTACCTCCGCATGCAACAGTCATATTCGCACAATGAAGTCGTGTCAAGACTTCTCGACGCGCACTTTGCCGCTGACATGCTCCACGCTGTTAAAGCCGTGTGCAGGCACTACTATGTCTAAGTGAAAAAAAAAAGCTCCAGATTTAATTTATCTGACCTACATAACCATCAGTGGGAGCGCGCCAATCCACACTGTTAATCAACCTCACATCACAGGGTTCCACGGCATCTGTCTGAGACGAGGTCCCGTGAATTATGATCCGCTCTCCGGTTTTGCTTTCGTGTGTCATGTTTGCATATTGAAAGTGCTGCGTGGATAATCAAAAACCACCCACTGAGCTCGGGTCTAGGGTTATCAAACGTATAGGGAGGCAGCGAGGAGATAAATATTAAGTTACACAGGAAGCCGAGCGGAATGCTGCAAGGTTGCGTTGGTCGAGCTGCGGTCGAGCGTGACCACTAACAAATAGAGACGAGGCCGGCTGTCAGCTGCTGATGGATACAGCTACTGTATAGTAGAGCTGCATGATACGAGGAACAGCAAGTCATTTCTAAAAATGCTGTGGTAAAAGAACAAGAATGTTATGATGCGGACTCACCAAGTGACTTGGACTCGAGTCACAGCTTTGATGACCGGCAACTTGACGCAAAATAAATGACCTGAAAGGTGCAATACCTTAGAATTGTCCATCCGTTGACTTCATACTCCAAAAAACAGGAGGGACCAGAGTAACTGCTAACTGCTGCGAGCTGATAAGCTCAGTTAACTCTGACGCTAGCTTTGTATCGGCCGACTCTTGTATTGGGAGCATTGCTGTTGTTAACCGTCTCCTGTTGAGGTACAACGTGGCTAGACGCTAGCTCGTTAGCATGCTAACTTCAAAAGGTATCACAATAAGTAGATATCTTTTATGTAATGTCATAACTGTTATTTCCTCATAGTCTGCGGGTATAAGTGGTTCATTTTGGAATGTTTTAAACGGCGATTGTTAAATGTTGCACCTTCAATTACATTTAACTCACTAAATATCAAATGAAATTTCTCGTCAAACTTTTTCAACAGGTTGAAGTATCTTGTGGGCAGGGGGACTTGACTCGGAGCTCAACTTAAAATAAGGACTCAACTTGCACAAGCAGAATGACTCGGGACTCCTTTTAGACTGAATGACTGAATCTAGATTTGCTAATTTCCGAGCCATTGGCGTGTGTAAAAAGATATATTTTTTATTCATCACATTACAGGCGGCCTTTTGCAAGGTATTTATCCTGCATGTTCATGAAACTTTGATTTATGTGTCAGCACTACTGCATAGTACATGAAAGAACCGGTCAGACCAGTTAAGTTTAGTTAGGTCTAAGAGATACACAGAAAGGCGAACATTCAGGTTCAACAAAGAAAATAACCTATAGAAAAGGGCACACTTTGCTTTAGGCCCTCTCAACACAGACAATCCTCCCACAATCCTCTACACAAGATGAACCCTGCTCAGTCTGTATGCGTCTATCATCAATCCCACATGAACAAGTGGGTGTGTTGTATGATAAAGACAAACACTCCCCCTTGATTCAAGAGGTCGCATTTGGGCCAACAAGCATCACTTAGAATGACACGTGATAGACTCATTCAACACTTCTGAGACTCATGACACAGCGAACGCATGAAAACCACAAGATGGGGGAAGTTTCCGTTCCCTGCCTTTACTTCTGTAAGAGGATTTTCCACTGTTATGTTACGCTGAGGGTCTCATAACATCATCGTGCTGCAAGTGTGCAACCTGAAACTCCTCCAAAAGCCGGCTCCGACGGCACCACCGCTCTTCCGCTTCTGCCACCAGAAGTCGTATCCCACTCTCCGGGGCCAAGGTTTCCTCTCGCTGGAGGGGAGCTGGCAACTCTCTAAGCAACACAGAAAGTCATTCATCATCTCTCAAAGGAGTGAGCACTACATCAATCTGTCTGTCAGCAGCCCTCCAGACCAACACGGCCTCTGCCTGCCTCCGTACATTCCGCGCCAGATCTCGGCACTCCACGGATTTAACTCTCTGTGCATGGTTCCGCTCATTATATCGCCAAGGAGCTTTTGAAATATAAGCACGGCAATAACTAGGATTCCCCGAGTTCTAGTAAGCAGTAAAAAAAATGAGTATGCGTCAGTTACACATCCAGACACTAGTTGGCCTCTGGACGGGGCTCTTGCATCCAACGTGGGAGCTTGTAAACGTGCGTTTCATAATTGGAAATGCTGCGACTGCCGAATTTGCTGTGTTGAAACTTCTTTATTAAATTAACCACCAACAGGGATCGGGTTTAATTTAACAACACCCCGACGTTCCATTAGACTGAATGAGAAATTATACCAAGATAGATAGACGGCGAATAATGAGTTCAAAGCAAAAAGAGCGTGAAGTGTTTTTCCGGTTGTCGTCTTGTATTATTTCTCCTGCAGGACAGTTTATGTAGAGGCTATAGATTACAAGTTCAACGACCCAGAACAGCCAGTGGAGAGGTGAAGAGACCGAGGTGCCTTGGGATTGGCTGTCCCAGGGGGGTATTGGATCAGTGTAAGAGGCACTGGAGGTTTGGGGGTGGAAGGAGCTTCAGCAGCACCCTTAGTATCAGCAATTCGCCAACTCAGCATCCTTCTCTGATTAGGAGTCTAACGGGGTCGGTACCATCTCACACCCCTACATACATGCACACAAACACAACCTTTGGTTTCTGCGTGAGGAGTCACGGAAGGCTGGTTAGGATGGCGTGGGAAGCACTCAACACACTAGACACATTCGCTGTCAGAGCGGATTCGAGCTCGGCTCACTGTCTGGTCTATGTGACAGACGCTGACAGTGAAAGACAGCTATTCTGAACAGAATGTCACGACGGATTACCTTTATGTGGTGTGAAGTAAAGGAAGAGGGCAACATCGGAGCTTACAGCTTACAAAAAGTCACATCCTCCTGTACAATTTTGATTTAAAACATAATGTGGATTTTAGCGAGACTTGACAGATTTTAAAGACCCAGAAGAAGAATTATGAGCGATCACGGGTTAATGTTATGATCGATTATTTGTCACAATAACTTAATAAGTAACTTTGAAAAGCAGTGGTTACCCCTGTTGCCCAAATCATCTGCCCCCTAGTGGTCGGCCACGTTGCTTGTGTTAGCCTGCTAACATTAACGCTGCTAACACTAGCTAATATTAACGTTGCTAACACTAGCTATCTATTGTTAACAGTGGCAACGCTAGATAATGTTCACATGCCAACGCTAACTAGCTAACGTACAGCTAACTGCTAACGGCTGTGCAGTATGCTGGGTCCGGTCCCCATGGTAGAACTCTGCCATTTCCAAGTTTTTTTTTTTTCCACAAACTGGCAACTACCAAGTCTTTTTGGACAATATGCTATTGGTATTTGTATTCATAAATAATGGAGGTCTGATACAGCTCAGTAATGCAGGATAATAAACAAAGGATCCAATCAGCAGAGGTATACACAACCACTCATGGTCAACATCAGCTGTTAAATCAGGGGGCAAGTGTGTATGTATGCCGCTTCGCAACCTCAACAACCCCCGTGTTCTGTCCACGACTCCTCGTCCCGCTGCGACGCCAGCGAATGTGACTTTGGCGCTGTAGCTGCAGACCGACAATCAGATCAACGACAGCTTTGCATTCAAATGGTGGAATTAAGGAACAGAACGGCCGCAGACCTCCACTCGCCTCCACATCTTTCATTTTCTCATTCCCTCGACCATCTGATGGAGTGCCGGTGACAGCCGCAGCCCGCCAGCGACAGATGATTTGTGCACCAGCTTGATTCAGGCCTCTGCTCTCCCTTAGCTCCTTCTTTAAATGCCCTTGTCAGAGCGATGAGAGCTTTATGTTTTCGAGGCAACGATAAGCTGCAGGTTTATCACACAAGGGCACTGTGCGCAGGGAGGAGGTTTGAATAGGACTTTTATAGGTATTAGCTGTAATGACCTCCCCCCCCCCCGATACCCTGATTAACACACAAATGGAGACGGACTCGTGTGCAAATGCAGGTGGGCATGTACACACAGTGCTGTTTAAAGCACTTGCAAAACACTGAGTCTATTCTTGATGCTGAGTCTCCTACACCACCCACATCCTTGCTCAGCACCTTCCTGCTACCACACATTCCCGTCAGAAGTTCCTTTTAGTTTTCCATGATTAGCCGAGTTAATAGGCCGTTCAAATGCTGCACCATCGAAATTGAGATTTTTTATTCCCTACCCAGTCTGGCTTTTCATACCGTAGGAAAAGAATGCATTAGGGAGGATATAACAGGGGGCTAATCCAATGGGATACTCCCAACAATAAAAATACCTTACTGGCAGGGCCTGGTGGAATGACCCGTTTTAATTGTGTGTACACTAATCTATCCCACAGCAGAAAGTGCTGCGCTTATATCCAACACTCTTCCTCTGTGGCTCAGCAGTGCATTGTGTGGGTGTGTGAGGTCTGAAGGATCAGCAATATTGTTTTTGTGGGACTCGGAAGGGCTTACAGAGACGTTTGTGCCCTCAGGGCTGCGCTAAATTTAATCCTCCATCAGGAACTGTGCAATTGGGGATCATGGACGGGATCTGATCATTTAAATCTGTGAACACTGCGATAGACTTTGAGAACACACACGAACCCTGTTCAGAAGAGTGAAATAAGTTGAACTTGAAAAACCCTCTAAGTTGTAAGCGGGTCAGGTTGTTGCTGGCTGATCTCTGAAGCTTGCCGGCCATGTTTTTGCAGGAGTATGATTCAGCAGCCCAGCTCTGAAGATGGAGCCCTGGGTTAAGACAGGACAGCCATTAGCCTATAGAGCTTCCTATAAACATACTGAAAGGCAATAAAGCAGCAGCCTTTCTGGGCAGTAAATGCATTAATAACTGGCCACTAACTGACTCTCCTATCCAGGTTTGAAATACAATGCCTCTATAAAATGTCAGCACATTCTGTTCCATCAGAGAAACAGGCTTGCCAGGTGAATCCAGGGGACCTTTTTCATTGATTTGGCCTATTAAACTTCTCCGGTCACGTAGGAGACATGCACTGTTGATGAAAGGAGGAGATGCCGGCGCACTGCTGTTTGAACCAGAGACTGTATAAAATATAGACTGAGTTTCCTGGTCATAAAATTAAAAGCCAATGTAGAAGTGCCTTAAACCTCTATGCTTTCTAGTGGCCAGGGTTCGACTCCACTGGTTTCAGAAAGAGGTTAGATTGTATGTAAGCTTATGAGAAAAAAGACCCTACTTCTAACAGTTTCTGTACAAGTTTATGGTTTCAATTGCTGGGTTCAAGTCTTTTTTCACAGCATGTTCATTTTGTAAATTATGATCCCATTTACAGTAAAATAGACAGTGAAGCAGCATACGCGTTAAGGCGTGGCTCTCTTGTGATTGACAAGCCGCTAACGTGGTGTATTCTTGGGTTCTCAGTCAGATCCATTCAAAATAGAAGCATAGCAATGTGTTTCCTCCGGAAGTCCAGCATCTCGTCCATATATAATCATAACCAAGATAATGCCAACCTTGAGGCTTCAAAACCTGTGAATGACGTCAGGGTGAGTTTACACTTGGCTTGAACTGCGAAAAGGGGGTGGCAGCTCTCTGTGAAAGATGTTTTGCCAACTCATGCTGAAAGACATCTTTGCCACACAGGGTCATAATACTGAGATGTACATCAACCCCCCAAAGACAGAGCCAGGAGAAATGACCTCTGATTCAATCTGAGTCACTGTCTCTATGCAGAATTGACTGTGTAATACTGTGTAGGCTATACTTTGCATTCCCCCCAAGGTGGAAATACAGTAGCAAATCAGCATAAGCCTTGTTAAACAGTCTAAATAAGACCTTTGCCCTTTTTTGTTCATAGAAATCTCACAGCCTGTACACAACAACGCCGCAGGTTGCTCCTGACATTTGGCACCTCCCATGTATCTTGGAAAAAGGTCACAAATTGTAACAGGTTCTGCAATGAGTCATGTGCAGGATGGATCAAAGTTCACACCAATGGCAGAAAGGTCAACTGACAGGACAAACTGGCCCCCAGGCTCTCTGTTGCCAGCCACTCATCAATAAATTAAAACTGGGAAGTACTGAGGGCTGTTAAAGCAACGGCCACATGACGGTTAAACGTCCAACAGCACGCTATCAGCCTCGGCACCCTTGGTCGTTTTCATTCCTTAGAGTTGCGTGATCGCCGTGCTGTTCGTGAGAATAATGTCACAAAGACAATATGGCGTGGGTTCACACATATGCCAAAGGCAAGAGAAGGCAAGATGGTGTTCAAACATGTAACCGACACAAGCGCAAGAGGCTCCTTTCATCTCTCTGGCATCCTGGATTTCTTCGGAATTTGTTCATACCCTTGGCATGGACTTCACTCACTGACATGTGTTAATCATACTTGTCATAACAAACACGTTTGGCGATCAGCGTTCGCAAAGGCCGCGGGGGGATTGACAGGGACACCCGGTGAAAAGCTCCAATACGTAGGAACTCATTACACAAAGCATGTGATAATTCAAAGACACCCCCCCCCCCCAACACACACACACACACATTATTCATGATCTATTAGCAGTATATACACTCAGGAAGCTGATTGCAATTTGTTTGTTCTAATGCAATTACCTTAAGATCACAGGTTAATTCTTTCCTATATCTCCAGATTAGAAAGCTTGTTGTCTTGTGATCTTGGGTTAATTCATTTTACTATCAGGAAAACAAAAAAAAACGCAGATTTATCAAGATAACAAAGATTATACATCACAAGAAAACAACTTTATCAGATTAATAATATCAGACCGTGACACAAACGAATAACTTAATATGACCTTTATGACATCGTGGCTACCTATTGTAAGGGATATGTTTACATGTTTACATACAATGATCAACTTAATACAGAATTGTCACTATCTATCAAATAAGTGTTTTAATGGTAAAGCATGTATATAAATAAGTACAACTGCAGGAAAGTCGGATGTGTTGATCAATAGTTGGTAATCGCCAGTTGCTTGCTTCAGTTGTCGAGAGACCTGCTATGTGTGCTTTCTAGCGCTCCTGATCTCAGATAAACATCATCAGTAATAAGAAGAAACTACCTTTTGTTTTCTCACGATAACAAGTCGATTATCTTGTTATCTCGAAATAACAAAAGATCGTTTTCTTGAGATAACAACATGATTAACTCTCGAACCGAAGACAACAGCATTAGATTGATAATTGAAGGCTTAACTTCTGTACAACTGCCAGCTTATTAGGTAGACCTAGCTTAAACTAATTCAGTCTAGTACAACAGCGCTGCAGTCAGGCCAACATTTGTTGAGGTTATAGCGCTTGGTTTCTGCTGAAACTGCCTGAACGAGGTGTTTATCGTACTTTTACGATCTTTTCCGAGGCTGCAGGTTGTTATCTTGCCTGCCCTCACTGATAAACCAGGCGGACAGAAGAACAGAAACACCTGTCGGCATAACAAGAACATAATTCTACTCATCTTCAAGGCCCTGATCGTGTTTCTCCCCATCACACTGACTGATTCTGTTCAACATTTCACTTATTTCTATTGAAGAGCTGAATATAACCAGAGGTCAGTGGGGGCAGCTCCGCAACAACAAGTAATGGATTAAAAAAAAAAAGACTGTTATTAGAGCACCACAGCTCTCCATGCACCATCTGCTTCAGTGTATTGAAAACAACTTTCCAATAAACACTAAGCATGTTCCAGGCACACGTCAGTTATGTGTTTTTAAATCAACTTTTTCGATTTAACTGTTGGAAACGGCGTTGGCCAAGCTCTCTCCTGGTAAACTTTAACGGTATTTCAGGCACGCATATGATTGATGAACACCTGTGCAATCCAATTCAACTACCCTGCAGCGAGTGCTATCTTTGTAAAGCTCATATCTTTATTACATTTCTGTTGAAGATGCGTCAGACAGGTGCTGGATCCTTTTATGGGGCACGGTTTTGTAGTGTTGACATATTCACTTCTTTATATCGTAAGCTGAGCGGCTTAATGTGAGATGAGCACCGTAACATGAACGTCTCATCATTTTTGGCAACCACGATCTAATGGCCCGATGCCAAAAAAAAATGCCAACTGTTGGTCCTTGATTCCAAAATAGCTGGGATCACCTTTCATACGAACCCGACAAAAATGTCTTCTAAACAAACAGAACGCACACAGACGCCAGCGTGCGCACCATCAACCGGTGGTACACAGTTAATGATCTCTCTGATAAAGCAAGCAGTGCGCCTGATATCCTGCTTAGCCGCGGTTGGGCCACTGTCTGTGTTGCTCTACATCCTGCGCTGTAACAGATAAGAGATAAAGAGCAGCCCAGGCCGGTGCCACCGGTGCAGGCTGATAAGCACTGCTAGAGGACTGGTGGTCTGCTGGCAGATCACTGTCCACACCAGACTTCAGTTACAGATAAGACCTCACCACCTTACAATACCTCTGTGTGGAACAGATGGGAGTGATGATAAAAACAAAGTGGAGGAAAAAAGCAAAGTCGTTGAGTTTTTTTTTTTTTTTACATGATGACACATCCTTGGCTGAATCCTTCATGTCCCCTAGGCTCTGAATCAACTGATGATGACTCATCTGCTCAATATTGTGTTGACGTCAGCTGAGCTCAGGGTCGTTGAAACACTGCTCTTTTGACCAAACACAAAGCAGCGACGGATATAGAAATGGCAGGAAGCTTGCGCGTGTTGCATCAGCACCGCTGCGCAGATGTTACAGTGTCTGTGCTGCAGCCCGGCTCGATTCTCCGTTGAATCGATGTCACAGATTTTTGTGCGTCTGGGATACCTGTACGTGTATTTATAGTGAGGTCTTCAGGGACCTGCTGAAACTTCCCAAGACCGTCTTACAGCAGGCAAAACATCTGAGGAGCCTCTGAAACCAAAGTGTAATCCTTTCTGTTTGAACCTTTGAGCCCTCCTCCCGAGAACCAGCATGTCCCCAAACTACAGACAACACAGGCGTACAGAAGACAGAAAGAAGACAGAGAGAGCTTCAGCAGAGACACAAAGAATTAAGATATCTTCCACACTGTGAAAAAAAAAAAAAAACATCCCAATTTGGTGCGGTGGCAAATTTATGCCTCGTTCATCTTATGAAAACCGCACACTGTGCACTATCCGCATTCGTTATAGCCTGTTTATGGTTCTTTAATCAAACTCGTGTGATTAAAACAAATCTAGCAGGGACTGGAGCCAATCTTTTTCCAAACCACAATCTATTTCCCAGCAGCAGCAGCAGCAGCTGTCCAGCGGTAAACCAATACACAGAACAATAATTGGGTGAATCTCATTGGAAGAGGAAAATTGGCTCATCGAGATTTAATAGCGGGCTATCTGCCGAGGTGTGCTACCGCATGACAGATAGGCGCCGAGTGATTGGGCGAAAGAGCGGGCTTTCGTAAATAGCAGCGGCGTAGGGCGAGAATGATGCAAGGGCGCACAGCAGATGGCGCGGAGCCATTCGGAGGCCAATCTGGGGCAACACGGCATCACATAATTGGAGTTCTATTCAAATGTTTCTGTTTGTAATGGTATGCCCTTTTGACAAATAACAATTCTCAGGCTATTATGGACAATTTACAGAAATCTGGTTGATGACGCGTGAAAGGTGCACACCCAGCGCTGTCTAATTACTAGGTGTGATTTTCTGCATTCTTACCTGCTCAGTGGTTAGCTCTTTAATTTATACACGCTTGATTGTTAGGGAGTGACTGTTTATTCTAGTTTACCGATTTGGTCGATTTCGATTAAGGTTGCGTGCTTCAGCAGAGTTTAGACTGCTGTTTGTTTGGCGATGAAGACATCAGCAGCACGGCGACGGAGTCAACTCGCGTTCGGAAAAAAAAAACCCACACTGGTGAGCTGATGTGTGGTGCAACCCCCCCCCCCCCCCCCCAAACAACCTGGCAGGAAAGCATCAACTCCCACCACCGTCGGCCTCCATCTTCCCCTCTGTGCCTCTGCATCTGTTGCAGTCTCCGAGGCAGATGTTCCTATGAGGGAGAGGCAGCAGGCAGATACAGCCCCCCCTCCTCCTCCTCCACATTCCCTCCATCCCCCCATATGATTACCTTTCTATCCATCCAACGGCAAGAATACCCCCCCGCCCCCTGCATCCGCCAGCCCCGTCCGAACACAGCCACCTCTCCCTGCAAGCAGCCCCTTTGTATGAGCTGCATTGACCCTCATCTCCAGACAATTACAACGGATAACAAGAGGGTGAGGGCCCGCCGCTCGCTCGCAGCAGAGCGAACACAAAGGCCACTTGACTGTCATACAGAGGCGATTGAGCATATAAATGTTCGGACTGGGGGGGTCATTTGTTTACATGTGCGAGTGCAGCACCTTTTTAGAAAACCCTGATGTGCATCCATTTGACTTGTACTGCTGCATTGTTAGCCATTTATAATTAAGGCCAAACAAGCTTTAAAGTACTGCGGGACTTTTGCCAGGTTGCTGCTAAGCATCACATATTTTACCTCAGTGGATTTTGGTGGCAGAGCCCTGGCCCGGGGCCATATCTGACTGCTGTTAGGGGGAATAATGATGAATATCTGAGGTGTCATTAATCTTGGTCAGGTATGTGTGAGGCAGCCTGTGTCTCTCTCTGTGTGTGTGTGTGTGTGTGTGTGTGTCCTTTTTCACGCCACGTTTCCCCTGGAGCCAGGTGGTGACCAGACAGCACAAGGTCAGGAGGGAAGGTCAGAGAGCATCATGGCCTCGCCACCCCCCCCTTTGGCGACAGAGTGACAATAGGACACAAGCGCTTACAGTCACGTAAAACTATTAGTGGATTCAATCTAAAAGAACCATGAATCATTACTTCAGCATAATATGACAATGACTCCTTAAAGGGGCACTATGCAGTTTTGGAAAAAGAAAGGCGAACTCAGAACTTTAACGTTTACTATATTAATGATAATGGTAATGATACACACTTAGAAATATCTATATTTTCCACAACTGTATAAAACAAGCTGTTCTCAGAAGGAATATAGAGAACACTGTTTGCAGCTAGAAAGGTGGCAGGGTCCGCCGCATATAAACAAAGTGAGTGATATTTGTTTAATGTCCAAGTTTTTTCATTATAGAACTTTTAATAATTAGACGTTAAAATGATAATAAGTAACAAGTAAATAATTAATAATAACCCCCGATCTAAAATCTTAGTAGTTATTATTCTCCTTACAGATTAGCAGCTTTTAGAACAGTTTTCAAATTATGAATATTGCATATTCAAAGTTTTCAGCAATCACAGCAACTTAAAAAACAGAGTAACAGGCTTGAACTGTTTTTGTGCCTTGTTCCTTTTGTGCTCAAACAAAGCAAGAGAGCACGGACAGCCTGCGGCGCTCCTGATCTACCACAAATAATTAAGATCTTGGCTTCAGCTGGATCCGACTAGTGCTGGAAGATACAAAAAACAAAAAAAAAAAACAAAACATGGCTGCATTTTTTTTGCTGTAGGGCGTGCCAGCATTCTGGGCTCGCTTGAGACTGCTCCTGTAAAACGCCCAAAGGGAAGATGTGACAACATGACTTGGTTTGTCGGTTTGTATTGATCACAGTGAGGGGACTCGGGTCAGGAAAAAAAAAAAGAAAAGAAAAAAAGCACACACCTTCCTGCCGAAGCTGAATATGTGCCGCTGTATCGACGCCAAATTCACAGCTGAATGTGTCATGTATAGGGTGTCGTCGTGAAAAGCTTTGATTTTCTTCCTCTGTCTGTTGCAAAAACCTGCAGGCATGTGTCAGAACGCACGCCCACGCGAAAACCAACACACACACGAGAACACACCAAATCATCACGCAGAGAAGAGCGCCAGCAGCTTTAGCTTCTACTCCAGTTTTGGTTTACGATATGCAGGATAATTCAGTTTTTCTTCACCAGCCACTCTTCTGTCAGATTTTCAAAAGATTCATAATTCTCTTTGTTAACACCCGAGCTCTTGTCACAGGCCTCGCGGCTCAGCTGTAATCCCAAAATGAACTCTGCATCACCTCCAACACAGCCATAGGGGAACAAAGTAAAAACGCTAAAGGGAAGGCAAGGAAAGTATGCCAACTGCCCACTCAGCCAATCACGCGTAGGAAGTACATCTAGTGGGATTGGGGAGCAGGTGCCCATGGGGTGCTGATAACCCTGTTAAAAGATACGCCATAGGCTATCAAGATGCCAACAATATGTGCTGGAGCACTGATAATGCATTGGATTTGTGGCAGGAGATTACTACTGTTGTTGGATTAAAATTATCTTTGGAAAAGCCTCATTCTTGGTTTGATGTCTACAAATTCAGACGAAAGAAATTTCAGTTTTACTGTCAAAAAGCTCCGTAATGACGGAATTCAAAGAAGCCTCAACACCAATTAAAGTCTAAGTAGAAAGAATGGAATTTCACATTTAAGTGGTGCACAATCATCTGACAGAAAGTATCTTTTTCTTGTGTTTTAACCGACATCTTCTCTCCTGCTGCAGACACTTGCCTGTTGTCAGCTCTTTTCTTTAAACCCGACTCCCAGTGAGAGAAATTACAGCTCCGTGCCCCAGAAGCACCTGACTCAATGTGCTCTGCATGTTAACTAACCAGACGCACAACCAGAATACACAATCCATGCAAACAGAAGCAGCGGGGACATTAGTTATCCCTAAAGCACAGGAGGGAACGGAGGGAGGACGGGATGGGGGACGGAGACGCGAGAAGTGAGCCGTGGCTCCATCGATATCGTTGTTTTGGAATTTGATCGCAAACCTAATCCCTCTTTACTTATTTCTCAAACCGCAATTGACTTCTCTATCCTCTATCTCGGCTCCTTGTCCATCTGGTGTGAAGCGCTTCCTGTGGAATTAGCCCAGCAACAAATAGCCACATTAGCTTCACAACAGAGCCTTGGCATCCATTTGATTATAAACAAAGCTAGAGTAGTTTGGCCAGCCAATGCTAGTTCCACCATATGGGACTTCTAGGATCTTCACTCAATCTCAAGCTCATCTCCATCTCCATCTATTTTGATGATGAGATCACAACTACATTACATTACCAGTCTTTGTCTTAAAGGGGTCATATTATGCCCATATTCAGGTTCGTAATTTTACTAGAATAGGTTTACATGCTTTTACGCTCATACAGCAAGTCAGTTTCTCATGTCCAGTTTAGCAGCACTGTATCCCCCCTCCGTCTGAATCGCAATGTTTTAGCATCTGCCCCTTTAAGGCCTGCAGTCCTCAACACCCAGTCTTCTCCGATTGGCCAGCTCACGCATGCCTGAGCCAGCACTGCTAACAACAGGGCAGTCGTGCCAAATCCATTATTTTGTGCCAAACTAGCTGAATGTATGACGTGGTGACGTAGCGTGATGTCACAAAGTCATGGGATTGAGGGCTGAGCTACTGACGAGGTGTTTCAGGGGCAGTGCTTTTGTGTTGGAGAGATGAGCTTCTGCTGGTGTGGATATGGCCTTTTAACTTTTAAGATATTTTAGATGCCCAAAACCTATACAACACACTGAAGGACAGGAAAAAATGAAATAGCACAACATGTCTCCTTTAATTAAGAGACTAAACCCATCGTGCTGGTGGTCTTAATCTGGATTTCACCAAGGTGTGACTGACCTCAGCGGGAACAAAAACGTCTCAAATCTAAAACCTTATTACAGGAGTGATTTAGAGGTGGCAGGATCACGCACTGTTATTTTCCTTCTGTTGATTCCACTCGCTTTAATGAAGACACACTCGGATCGCGCAAGCGTTCGCTATCTACATACAAACCCCCGGCTCAATTTAGTTTTTACGGTCGGCTTGGTAGCAGCTGTTCCCCCATTGCTGCAATCAAACCTGCATCTGGAGAACGCAGGGAGAAGCAAATTGGGCTTTCCGTACCGCCGTCCTCTTCACAACATTTGTTCAGTGGTGTTATGACAGTTTTTCTAATGTTGCAAATGAGAATGTGCGCTTCGGTTGATTTGGAAGAGGGGCGTCGAGGACGGAACAACTTGCTCGACCCGCCGCGGACTCATCGTGTGAATAAAAAAGATGTCACGTGGCGAGAAAAGGAAAACACGACATCCTCACTCTGACAGACCCAGAGGTTGGTTTTGTTTTCAGGGCTACTTTTGTCACCTTCCAGCAAGGGCTTACCCGCTGCCTGGTGTCGGCCTGTTTTACTGATGCGTGTTGTCTGCATGTCGAAGGGGGTTGGCGGCGGGGTACTACATGGGCCGAGGAAGTCCAGATATAATGCAGTTTGTCAGGAGGTGTGAGGCTGAACTGCTGGGTGTGAGGAATCTGTCTTGCATGAAAATTTGAAAGCGGCGCAAGGAGAAAGAAGGAGAGAGGGTAAAGAGGAAGTGAGGAAAAGAAACAGCTGAGAGCAGGGTAATTTATATTTTTATATATATATATATATATATATATATATATATATATATATATATATATATATATATATATATATATATATATACATATATATATATATACATATATATACATAATAATATATAATATATATATATACACGTTCAAACTGCTAGATAGGGCTGGTTCCCTAACTTAAATAAAAGGAATAGCCAAAACGGTCTGCTTGGAAAGGATTGATTCTCTGTGTGCAGCCAGCCTGTGAAATTACCCCCTTGGGTAAAAAAAAAAAAAGAACATGAAAATCAGAAAATAGAACCTCTCTTTTTCTGTGTGGGAGCAGGTCATTTATGGACAATCTCTTCTTCTTTTTTTCAACACTTGAACTTTTGTGCACAAGTTGAATTTCAAGTCCTGTTAGATGTGTTTTAAACTGGCTTTCGCATTGCTTTTTGAAATAGAAAAAGTAACACTTACAAAAAATCATGGACAAGCTATGAAGCTTATATGTCTTCTGAGCCGCCGCTTACTTGCTAGTCCTGGAGTGGGAGCTAGCTGGTTAGCACGCTAACCTCGGCGGGCATCTCGGCAACACGCCTAACGAACGCCGTAACGTCAATACTGCTATTTCTTCACATCCCGTTGCTAATTTTGGTAACATTTTGAATGTTTTCATATTAAATTCTTGAATATAGCACCTCTATGTACAAGAGATAAACATTAACTGCTACAGTAAGTCGTACTGTAAGGAGTTTCTGAGCAGCACAGACATAAACAACATAGGGAATTAAAGTTTAAAAATGGACGCTTAAGAGAGAAATAAGAAAAACGAGACAGAAATAAATGTATAACCATTCGACCGGGTTGATATAGTGCAGCTTGTGTGTGCAGCAGCCAGTGGAAGCGGGCTCAAAGGCAGAAGTTAAGTGGCTCATTAATGGAAACCTATGGCCTCATCCGTCAACTCCAGCTTCTGTTTGCGAAATACTAAAGCGCGAGTGTGTGGTTCTTTATGATCTATGTGCACCTGCTCCGGCTCCGGCCTCCCTCATACTATCAATTTACCAGTAATTTCAACATTAACATCATTATTTCATCACAGGCAGTTATTTAATTAAAAGGAAGCAGGATTCAAATGAAAGCTTTAACATTAGAGCTCCCATTCACACACATACACACACATACACACACAGCCTGGTCTGCAGCACAAACACCACAAACACACTGCAGGAGAAACCCGATCGATCGGGATCACCATGTTAGCATTGCAGATGGCCATCGTGTGAAAGGTATCATGTGGGAATCAATCACGGCAGCAGCGTCGGAGCTTTACAGATTCCGCTGGGATAAGTCCGCTCAAATCTAACGGACTGGGATTTGGCACTCCAGAGCTTTGGCTTGTCACAATATTGATTTAGAAATAATTATCCAGACTGCTTAGTGATTCCTCGCATGTTCGCCTGCGCCCTGCCTCTGCCTCCTCCGTGCATTGCCACTGCAGAGAAAATGGCCCTTTTTTATTTGCGCCTCTGATTAGATGTACCAAACATAATCTGCCAGAGAGCCGTCTGTTTTGAAATACAGCCGGAGTAGTCGCCCCCCCCCCTCCTGCTGCGAAGGCTAACGGAGACGCTAGTAAGTAATTAGCATCAACGCTGGTAGGTTAGCATACAAAGTATGAGTGACAGCTATAAGCCCCTCGAACCGCTGATTGAATCAACATCTTTACAGAGAGGCAAATTATTGAAATGCACTATCAAGCCAAGTGATAAGTGATTGCCTGCCACGTTTTATTTTTTATTTTTTTATCTACAAAGTCAGCTGAAATGACGTGTAATAGCTTTATGTAAAGGTTTGATATGTAATAAGATACAGTTAATATGTCTTATAAATAACTGTATTATAATATTACATATTAATCTTAATAAAGCTACAGAAAAGTAAAAAAAATAATAATTACATAATAGGTAAGTTATACTCAATAAATGTGTTTGTTATCTTAATAGAAACAGTTAAAATGGTCTCTGAAAAGGATTTTAGTAATGTCCTCAAGCAGTCTATAAACTGTTAACAACTTTCAGGGAAGTAAGAGGGAAGTAAGGTCCCCAGAACACTGTTTGAAGCTGGAAAGGTGGCAGGGTCCGCCACATATAAACAAAGTAAATCAGTGTGAATATGTGTTTTCCTGAAAGGTCAGAGAGTTTGTTTATTTTCTTTGTTCTTTGTCCTCTTCTGATTAAAATGTCTTCCCCTAAAAACCTCGTAGCACACCTAAAAAGCGTCACGGATACACTGTGTTGCTGAAGAACTTCCAATGACAACTTTTCCAACTAACGAGCGACACGGCAACTCTGTAACCTCGGTCACAAACGTGCCTCCATCAGCTTTTACCACGCACTAAACAGAAGGATGTAGAGACGAGGAGGCCCAGGCTGTAAATAATGTCTGACTTTACTGTATCACCTCGCAAGGGGGTAACGGTTTTATGACACAAAGCTGCAGAATGACAAGAGGCAGCTCCGTGTCATTAAAGTCGGAATGGCAGCATAAATATCTATTTCATGACTTGGAAAAAAAGGAGCGCTTGCTCAATGGCAAGAAAAACTTTGCACTATGTACTCCTACCGCTGTGGTTTGTGTGGTTTTTGGCAACATGCGCTCTGCAGAGAGAGTTTGATAAAGAGTCTGTGCAGACCATCCAGCATAAGCGCTCAGCGGGGCTAAATGATCGGGAGGCATGCCGACTTTAAGTGCTCTAATAGCACTAGATCATATAACCCCATCCCCGCTGCCCCGCTGTAATAGACTAATTACGGCTGTGTACAATACAGAACACGGCCGCTGAGCACATCCTCTCCGTTCCATCCCTCACACTTTCTGCTGCGTTAGTGCCCAATTTAGAGACAGAGCAGACTGTAATCCCCCCTTCAAAACATACGAGCTGGACACGAGGACTAGGGGAGAGGTGAATTTCAGACTCGCGTCTGGCCGCCTGGCAAAGTTCTTCACCGGCTTTGAACAGTCGCCACACGCCACTCAGATGACACCTACTACACCTAATGGGACGGGATGTAATGAGGAGAATAATGGGTGCCTCTCTGGACTAAAATCTGGAACATTATCATACAAATGGGCTCATAATTCCACTTATATCCACCAGCGGCCCGTTTTAAACAAATCTCAGAAACAGTTATTCGACAGCTTTTTTTTTTTTTTTTTTTAATGCCAAATCAATTTTTTTTTCATCAAATTGCAATGATATGACATCCAAAATATGTGAGGCCGATGCCATTTTCCACGCATCTACAACATTTAAATGCAGCATCAGAAAACAAGAGGTTGGAATGTAGACGATCCGACTCGAGGGCTTGTCGCTCACATAAATACAGAATTTACTCGGAATGTCTTTCAAATAAAAGAGAGCTTCTCCGCCAGATGCTCGAACGTCACATCGTGTTTACGGCACATGCTCCTGATACTCAGTGTAGAAGGGTCTAGGAATGTGTCTAGACGAGCAGAAGCGTTTTCTGATCAGCGGGACATTCTTCTTTTGCCCTCGATATTAAAAAAAAAAATAACCCAGAGAGCTTGTGACGTGATAAGCGAATCGACATCACAGGGAGAATTTTCCACAATGAAATTTACAAGTCTCTTTGAACTCCACGCCATGACCAAAGATTCGACAGTGACTCGGGAGCGGAGCGAGGACACGGAGGGGGGAATCGATTTTTGCGAGTTATGCAAAATTCTTGTGTGGTGGCTCGATGGTTAAAGTCTGAAAGTGTTCTCATACTCGAGCGCCTGTTCTTTTGTCTCATATTTAATTTCAGTTAATAATAAGTTAATAAGCTTGTAAAACCGCTACAAAACTAAAACACTGGGTCTTAGTTAACATAACAACAATGTTCCTTTTATTCTCCCTGAGAAATGAAGGATTTCAGGCTCCAGCTCTCCACACAAGACCCCTTCATCCACTCCGAAACTGTTGTTATCCGTAATTACACCATATTTACCAGAACTATCCTATTAAAACCTCTGTGTGACTCGGCCAGGTTCTGGTGAGAACAACAGTTGTGGTTATTTAACCTCTGCCAACTCCTCTGGCAGCGCCGTGCGACGTCGGCTCTGGTTTTGAATCCTTCTCAGCGGTCCAGTATAACTGAATCATCGTGTTTTCTGGAATCAGCCTCCCCAATCGCTCCGGGGCCTCACAATGACTGCTTTTTTTTACTGTATTTGGCTAATGGGCCTCACAAAGGGAGCCGCAGCATCAACCCCTTCTGCCCCAGCGACTTAACCCTGCCAAGTTAATGACCCCATCTGTGCAAAACAAACAATCAGCGGATGACCAATCCCACAAGAAAGCTACGGGCTAATATGCTCGACTGCGCTCATCTCTCTCCAGACTCTCCTCCCCTCTGTGGTAAGATGCGGAAAAGGCTGGCAGATGGTGATGATCTGGAGTATTCAGGAAAAATCCCAGATTTCTACTGATCAGCAGGTAAATTGCATACACTCAACTGAGACTCACACTGTTAAACCGTTCAGAAGATCGCTGCCCAAACTGGTGCAACAGAGGCTTGTTCGAGGCCAAAACAGGCAGATGACCCCATAACCACCAGTCCGTCCTTGAGCTGATTAATCGATGCTCAATTATTGGCTGTGAATAATCATTTTAATGCGTCATCATGACCTTTGCGTGACCAGATGTTAATCCCTTTGGAGCTCAGGGTCGGGACCACACAACGCAAGTTTTGGTTGAAATTGAAATTCATTTTTTTTATTTTTAGACACAGATGCAGATAATGCTTCTGTGTCTGAATGACACTGATTTGACTGTTTGTTTAAAGGTTCAATATGTAGAATCTTGGCGGGAAACATAAAAAAAAAAATACGAACCAAAGTTATTAAGAGAATGTGAAGAGGTATCTACAGAAGATAGCATGCTAACCAGCTAGCCCCGGGCAGGATTTGATATAAAATTAGGACAGCGGGTTAATCCACTCATGCTTATTCTCTATTTTAGCGTCTCATCTACTTTTCTGGAAGTTTTTACACTATAACATCCGACTAGTCATCGAAGATGATGATGATGGCATTTCAGTGCAGTGGTTATCATTAGCTCTGAATGGGCGCAGCATCAGTCTCAGGCTTTTTACCAGAAATACAAATGAAGGGCCATGATCCACGTCTTTTACCAACAGCTCAAGAATAATCACATTGGTTTTTTATGCCATGTCCGCGAGTCTTCTGTGAATATTATGTCTTTCCAAAACTTTGTTTGATAAAGTTTTTGGTAAAAGTAACAGGAGAGTGAAAAATTATATGCTTTAGTAGAGAGAAAGGAGCTTAAGTGCTCATTATTCTTGCATACTATGCAAATTAAGTGATTCACCTTCACCCAAGGCAATAAAGTGAATTTAAATAAAATTTAATATACATTCATTAATCCGCCATCCTGCGGAAGTTTAAAAAGCTGCTCCGACACACAGTCAGATTGTTCCCTGCTCGTGCGGCTTTTATTCGCATCGTGTCACTCAGTGGTTACATAAACGTAGCGGCGCTGTCATCTGAATTTAGGATTAGGAACGTCTAGTTTACGCAGTCAGGAAGGGGGAAAAAAATGGGAGCAGACAGGAAGCAGACGTAGAGTCGGAGTTCTACAGGGCACTCTTACAGCTCTGTTGTCACATTCTGACTCATTTATTCTCAGCAGGGTTTTCAATTACCGATGATTAAAAACCTCTTTGGTGTTCCGTTTCGGGTTAATCGGGAGCTGCTTTTATAATGAGAGAGAACTTCAACAGTGTATACAGCGAAATGTCCAATAAAAGGACCGTTTGTAGGGCTGAAGGAACAGATAGAGAACAGAATCCCATTACAGACACAGTTAAACTCATTTTTTTTTAAAACTAGAGGCGGGCTGACACCCTTAGATTTGTTTCCTAACCACCAACAACTGCTCCATGTGTCCTCAAATGGTTTGGGAATTCTTAAGTCAATGCAAAGTTTAACAAATGTAGTTGGCTCGACACCATGCATTGTTCAGAGTAAAGAATAATTATGGGAAAAAGGAATGAAAGGGGCATTCATGCAAAACAGGTTATCCCGGGTTAGCGCTGCTCTCAGCAGCCTTGATGAATAGAGACAGCCGGGAAATCCAGCTACAACTGTAAATGAGTCTGTGCGGCAGTGTTACATGGATTACCATCCAGGGGAACACTCGCGCAGGCACACAAGTGCACATGTGTGTAGGACCAGACTGCAGAACATCAACCAGGAGAGCCAATTTTGAAATTATCATCGGTTTATCAGCAACAACCCAGATTTCGAGATTTTTAGTTGAAAACGTCTTTTTTGGCGTCTTTTCAACCGGCTATAATGGGTTTGCAACATCAACGTGTCACAAAACACAAGCATATGTAATATATGTAATAAAAATGTTAATTTTTAAGTGGAAAGAAAGACGATATTGATCAGTGAGAGGGCTTTTCTCCCCAGTCATGTTATCCTTGCAGGCAAAATGTGGTCGATGTGAAGACTCACTTGCAAAA
Organism: Sparus aurata; assembly: GCF_900880675.1. Taxonomy (NCBI): domain Eukaryota; kingdom Metazoa; phylum Chordata; class Actinopteri; order Spariformes; family Sparidae; genus Sparus; species Sparus aurata. The sequence goes on along the minus strand of NC_044208.1, from coordinate 19,176,939 downwards.
ATGTCAAAAATATGGAACTATATAGACTGTATGCTGCCAACACAAAGCTTCCAGTACGACATAATACGAGTAGTTTTGACATTTATGTAAAATAAGACATTGCTCTCCCTGTTTTAAAGAACATGCATGAGGCTTCACCCACTGGGAGCTTAGTGGCTGTCGTGGCTAAACAGGTAAAGAGGCCACTCATCAATCAGGAGGTTGGCGAGTCGATCCCAGTACCTGTAGTTACCTTTGCAGCTGCTTTAAAATCAACTTGTATTATCGATAATGCGCAAATAAGAGCGTATCATCATTTTGGAACCACATCCAAATCTCTCAGCTGAAAGAAAGTGTTGCAAATCGTAGTGAAATATATTCTACATGTTAACGATTAGTCAATGTTTTTTTAACAGAGGAAAAAAGGTCACTCTGAAACATTAATGGTATTAATGGAACCCACAAAAGTCCATTCATATCTCCGATCATCACATCACACTGTGAGATCTGGTTCCATATATGGACTAAATGGTTAAAGAGTGATGACGAATGACTACAGGAGTAAAGGAATTTCTTGCTGGAGTAACACAATCGAAATTTTAGATTCTCGCCGCAGCCATTAATGGATACAATCATTCATTCTTTGAGTGTTGCGATTCAAGTTAGGTGAGAACTGTTACTCTATTAAAAGTCAGCTATTTTCCAAAAAACATTTAATAAGTCCAATCTGAAGAATGCCGGGACTTCCAGGTGCTGCATGGTGGCGACAGGTGTCTGCAGCTATTATTCATTCGTTTTGGTGTTTTTTACTGTCTCCAGTTGAGAACAAAATCAATTGTACTGTTAAAACATGTAGCAGCAAAACAACACAGTATGAGGCTGTTTCGTGAGACAGGAGACGCAGGAAAAAGAACGGGCAATCCTCAGTGATGCATCACTTCCTCTCTTACGACGAATGCGAGTTATCACCATCAGGACGGAGGTGCGGGGCACCGCCTCTGCAGACTTCCCTTTCCAGACTTACATTCTTAGCGTTTTGCACTCTGTTGTCAAATGTCTGTGTTTGTCAAAGCAGCTCACACTGACGACAGCAGACACGGACAGGTTAAATCAGACAAGCGTGCGATCCGCTCTGGCCTCTCCCTCCATCTCGAGTGTTTGACACCTCTGTTGTCACCTCCTTACAGCACGGCCACTGTGCACAGGTGTTCCCTGCGCATGCATTTGCATTAATGCACACGAACGCGAGCTACGGCAAATCAATACTGAGGTGTGCAATGCTACGCAGCGAGAACCGTAGCCGCAGATTGCACGAGTGACAACGCACCCTGCTGCTTTTGCAGGCAGGGGGTGATACCTCGGCGAGCACTAATACCATTTCCAATTCATCACGGTGCGAGCAAGCCAAATTTGACCAGACACTAGAGAGGCTCTGCTCCTGTAGGACATTTAACTGTGACTGATATGAAACAGGGGGAACCTGTCGCAGCGTGAAAGGGACCTGCCGCGCGATGTTGTCTTGTTTACAGTGACCTGCAGCTGCGAGGGGAGAGATTCCTCCAAATCCAATCAGATTACGGCTGTCATTATATATCAGAAGGTTGGGAAGCCGGAGGGAGATGAGGGGCTGAACCAAGGAAAGGCTGCTGCTGCTGCTGCCTGGAGTAAAAACCCTTTTGTCGTATTCCTGTAAGTCTAGGCGCTGATCATTTCAGCACAGTTTAGTCCGATTCCCAGAGAGGAGGCATGTGGATGTTAAACTCACACAAGGAAACCGTACCGAGGGAAAACAAACTCTCTCTATTTTGCAGCTGCGAGGAAGCTCTACAGTGTCTGCCTAAAGATCAGGCCCAGTCCCACTTATCCAGTGAGGGGGAAACGCAAAATAAAAACACAATTAACACTCGCGCATCAATACGAAGCGCAGTCTAGACGCCGAAGGCCAATATTTGGCGACGCACAAAGAATTCCGATCGAGTGTCACGTGAAAGACACATGTGCAGCCACTCCAGTGACAATCGTTGCCATGGTAAAGCTGTGGCACTTGAATTGCAGATTTCAGTTTGTCCTCCTCCTCTTTCGTTCCAGCACTGTAAAGCCTTAAGCGTATTACATTTCTGGCAACTCGGGGGGGGTTGGATGACTGATTTCCTGTGACTGCTTTGTGAGGATTCATCAGCAAACACTTGCCAGGGAGGAGTTTGTGAAAGGTTTGAGATTGTTTCTAATGTGTGGTACAGTTTACTGAGGAATCCGGAGCAAATAAAAATACAAATGTAGCTTCTTTTTTTTTTTGTCAGTTGTTTGCCGCAGCTAAGGAGCTTAATCCTGCACCCCTGCAACACAATAATCTGGTTAGAACTACACTGTGGCGTGCATATAAAGGACAGGCGCCACTGATTGATCACATTGCCAGCTAACTGTATTAAAGTAATCCGGCAACATGTGTAAGTACGTTGTTCGCTGCCTCGACGAATTTGCCAACGAGGCACAGGATCGTTCTCAGAAGGCTCATTGCAGTGGAATTTTCACATTCTCTCTCAACAAGCAGACAATCTTCTGTTGTCAGCGTCGGGGCGTCACAAGGACACAAACCGAGCATTCATACCAAAAAAATGTGCAGGGGTCAGCTGGAGCGCTTCAAAACAAACATTACAGTGGAGTGAAACTACCTCGGGGTCAGCTGACGAAAAATGGCCCCGATTGGCCCGTCAGGCTCCTGAAGCAGAGGCACATGAACGGCGCTTCTGTTTACAAAACAGTGTCGGACGTGAGCGCGAGGGTGTCACGGATTGTGAATGGGTTCACGACTGAGGTCACAAGTGGATTTAAGGAGCACTATGTAAATGACCTTTTCCTATAGGATTTCAATGAGCACTAATCTGCCTATATGACCCACTCTCATCTCTCATCCCCGCACCCCCTTCTATTAACAAAGAGCCTCTGTCAGCGAGTTTCCCTCCGCTGACAGAAAGAAAGCAGACAGAGACAGAGCACGCGCACACACACAGGCACACACACAAAAGATGAAACTGCTTTTCCAGGAAATGAAGATAAACAAATAAGCTTCTTTTTCTGTCTCAGCTCTACTGAAATTATAACCACGAGGCAACTCTTTCAAAGTAAACAAACAGATGAATTTAACAGAGAAACAAAACAAAAAAACAAAAAAAAAGCACAGACTTGTGTAATTGATGCAAATTAAGCCTCAGATGCAAAGCGACGTCTCTGGAGACGAGGCTCGACTGCATTAATTGACATTTACAGAGAAACGGCGCTAAGCATCCTTATGAAGCCACTTGATCAGCTCTTAAAAATCATTGCATTGAACTCAGCTGCAGTGTGCCTTTGTGTGTGTGTGTGCGTGTGTGCCGTGCATGGTTTCTTTCATTGTGACCCACATTGCATTTGGCAGCTCGAGCCAAACTCATAATATGTCTATGGGTGTTTGTTCTTATTTACAGAGCGGAGATAATAAAAGAGGAAGTTGGGGTCACATCAGGCTTAAAAACCGGCACCCACTCGAGTTATTGAGTCCGATCGCTGGTTTCGCTTGTGTAACGTCCCCGACTCAAGCCAGAACGGGAGAGGAGAAGAGGAGAATACTGATGATATACGAACATGAAAACAGTCAGACATAGTGCCTTACCTTTATGTGAAAGGAGGTTTCCCATCATGGCGTGCACCCAAAAGAAGAAAGAAGAGAAAAGCAAGATTAGTAAGTAGTCTTCATTACAGCAGTGAATACAAAGAAACACAAAAGCACCAAGGATTAATAGCAACACTGACACGGCGGCCATTTTCCTCTGACATCACGGTCGGGGATGGAAGCTAAAATGTTCTACTGCTGTCGTATAAAACATACAAAATCTGACATATTGTCATCTTTTTCATAGATTTCCGGTCAATCAGCAACTATCTTACTATCCTAGCTCACATTACTGTTTTATGGTGTAACATGATATGACGGGAAAACCACGAATCAACTCTTAAATATCATCACTCACATCTTGGACAAGTTTATTCAAGCCTAAAAGTACAACACACTGGATTTAATCAAACCGCAATGCTAGCTGTCTTTCTGTGCCTCTGCTGAATGCGAACTTTGCACATGCAAACATGCCTGTCACCTTTACATCTTCTTATAAGTATATTGTGTATATTCTATATTTTATATTTTTGTGTTTTTATATTTTGTGTGTCGGGAAACTTGCAAATTAAGAATTTCATTGCCTGGTGTAAACTATGTCCATATGACAATAAAACATCTTGAATCTTGAATCTTGAAAGCTAGGAAGTGGTTGAAGGCTAATGTTAGCTATTGATAATTGATGATGCTGTCAGACTTCCAACCTTGAATATGCTCGATGAAGAATGAAGTTGTGTGCATCTGCCACAAAAGTCCTTTAAATATCTCTTGGTGTAGAGTTCCAAAATGTCACAATTGTTTTTGTATTGTACGTGCTTCCATGACGTGAGTCCCAAACTCTCCAAAAGAGCACAAATAATGAATCACACCGTCACATCTCCCAACAGCCCTGAACAGAAAAAAAATCGAAAGTAAGAAAAACGTTCCCTCCTCACTCCCACCCAATTCCCCTTCTCTCTGGATAGGCAGCGTATCAATGATAACTTCCTGCCTGTGTGGAAACGGGGGTCTCGGCATGCTCCGGCGCAAAACCAACCTCCCACAAGCGACTCCAGCCGCCCACACTTCCCCTTTAGCCGTGGCCTTCTCCACCTCTTTGGAGACCAGACGAACGATCCCACTCGACCTCCGACCTTCACAGTAGGGAGATACGTGACACGCAGTTAGGAGCACATTAGCAGCTGAGGGGCCTGCGGGCATGCCAGTCTTGGCTGAGTCAGGATATTCCTGCAGGACATGCCTGAGTCCAACCCCCCGCAGGATTGAATGACCGTGGGTCTTCATCTATAACGATGCATTCCTCCAGGGGCTTGGTATTTAGCAAGAAAGAGTTTGAGGCTCGCTCACTCTTTCGATGCATAGCGACCTAATTCCTCCAGCTTTGGCTTGCACCCCGGCTTTTTTTCCCAATCCCGAGGTGCGACATGGAAGGTGGAAAGCTGAAGGGGAATTATGGGTCTAAGTCACCTCCTGCCTGTCGATAAATGACACCTAGAAAAGCCCTGACTGAGTAGCAAGACCCGAGCTCCCGTCATTATGATTACTGCAGCTGGCATGTCAGCGACGCCTGCCACTGGGCTCATTGTCCGCAGGATCACAGGAGAGCACGCCACCAAAAACTCTCAGCGGTGCTCCTACACGTTGCCGTGGTAACCTATTACAGTCGGGAAAGAAAAAAAAAACACACTTCCACGGCTTGGAGAAGAGGACGGATGCCAGACTTGACATCCCATAATGAGCTGCTTGTGAATGGGGTTCGGTGGGGGGGCTTCACTCGGGACTGTGGGGACTGTCAACATAAATAGCCGGGGCTTCATGCTCCCTTTCAGTGAGGGGAGAATAGCCGGCACAGAAGTTGTCACCGGGGACATCGAAAATATGAAGAGGCTTAGCAGCATCCAAATGTTGTAACTTGTATACACCATGGGCTCAGCGTAGGTGCTGTGTTAACGCGGCAAAAGTGGCAGATGCGCGAGTGTTGATGTCAGATAAGTGCCGGAGGATTCTGGGAAGGCAGATATCGAATTGAGCACACGTGCAGAGCCTCGATGAAAAAAAAAAGAAAAAAAAGAAGCACGGTCACACTTCTTGCGTGTGTTTTACCTCCCAAGGCTGTTTTCCATCTCCTGGAGGGCTAGAGTGCTGACTCGAGAGGAAGTGTCCTTGGCAAGAGTCCACGTGGCCTTTAATCAGCCACTGGATTTACAGAGGCGAGGAGAAGTGGAGATGCTGAACACGATCAGTGTTTCCGCACTAAAGGGGATCAGCGGTGGATTAGGAACTAAATGCAGATACTCAAAAGAAAATATTGCACTTTTCACTTCCTTGAATTAACTTCCCCTAACTTCAGTTACTATCGACTCTGCACATTCTGATTATACAACCAAAATATCAACAGCAAATACATAATGGAATATTATAGGTTACAATAAGATTCTATTGATTCCAAAGGGAGCAGTCACGAGCTACCCACCACTATAATAATTGGTAAAAATAAGATGATTATTATGAAATGGGCCATTTCACATAAGGAACACTTTTACTTTTGGTGCATTCAGAATGTATCCTAATACTTTTATACTTGTTCTTAAAGGGCAGCACCACCAATTGTACACATTAGTGCAAAGTGTCTTCGGGAGGACTATTGCATATGTGAAAGAAGTAGTATAAAGCCCTTAGTGGCTCCAGAGGAATTTGCGTCTAATCAGACAAAATGCCTCTCAGTGATGTGACTAAGCTGCCAAATTGCATCGTGGGTAATGCGGGCACCAGGTTTTTGAAAAAGGTTATTGATCATTTGTTTCTAAACTGTCTTTAATGAGTCAAACAGTGTTATAGAAGTGAAATGCTAGACCAGTGGCCTGCTTTTTAAGACCTGGTGCCTACCCACAATGCAACACTGAGTGACATGATTGGAGGCAATTCATCAGATTACATGCAAGACCTGTAAACACACTTTAATGTGTAAAAATGGTGGAGTTACCCTTTAAGTAAAAGTTTAAATGCAGTACTATTCAATACTTCCTCTGTGGAAGGGGATAATAAGGAAAGTGAACTCCTGCACAGTGATACAGAGTCAGGTTTATTTGACAGATATTCTGCATTTCAGTCAGACAACCTTCCCTGAACGTTGTTATCCTCCATCCATAAAGATACTTCATCACAACTTTAAACGACCGGAGGAAACAAATAAACGAGACGTTTCGTGCAATCTAATTTTTTTGTAATCATATTCCAATTCAGTCTGCCGACACACCAGCAAACTCCCGGAGAACAAATGCAGGTTGCGCCGCGCTCGTCTCATCAGGCACTCTCTGACAACCTGCGAGCCTCGCAGATATCGAGTAGATTAAATTAGATAAATTTAGAGGCCCCTGTGGCCTAGCGGGATACTAACCGGGACTGAAATGCATGTCTGCCTCCTCACGCAGCAGTCGCAGCGATGTGCGTCTGGTGTGAGGGCCCTTTTTTTCACAGCAGCCATTGACAAGGTAGTGATGAGACAGCCATGACTAAAGCAGCCAGAGCAAAACAAAAAAAAAAGTGCCGCCTCCTCTGAGGGGAGGATCACCAGGCGGCAGAGTATTCACCAGGGAAACTTGTGTGTGTGTTAAGTGTTTATTTTGGGCGTACTGTTCTCTGACAGTCTGATAGTGATTAAATGTGTGGTTTTCATTCTCAACAGAAGGGGCAGGTAGTTTTATCTGAGGATTTATTTTTTGGGCTGACAGGAAGTAATTCATTATTGAAAGAATCTGAAACAACTGGAAAAATAAAAATCATACACTGCCAGAAAACTACATTCTCTCATATTATTTTGCCTATTATTGTGTCATTAATTATTGAAAATGGTAAATTTAAATACAACCAAAGGCCTTCAATTAAATAAATTTCAAAATGGACCTTGAAACATACTGGCATGGAACCACATTCAGTTCGATGAGGGAAAAGCGTTGGATCACGGATCGCTTGAGGTCATTAAAGATTGACATGTTACTGCTGGATGCTTTTCTGTGAACCATCAAACTTCACTTTCTGTGATTTGAAGTGACTATTTGCACCAGAAAATGTGTATTCTTTTGTCTGTTTGTCAGTTCTTCAGGTTGCAGGTGGCAGGATTTTGCCAAGCAGGCGGTTTGCAGTGCCTGTGCGCCCATAAGCTCTTTACGGCTCGCAGCGAGGATGAATGTGCTTCCTCCCGCGGCGCAATTTACCTGAAAGGAAAGCAGCATTATTCAGGAGCTGAACGCGGAGCCATTGTGCTGTATTTGAAGGCGCATTTTAAAATGTTTTTGCAGAGCACTTGACTGTGTAAACAACTTATTCGTCATTTATAACTGTGCGCACGGCCATGCGGTGTCGCGTTTTAACTGGACTTTACGGCTCTCAGTACGGTCTAGAGGCAATTTTGAAGTCGCAGCCATATCTCAACTCATTCAAGCAAGAGGTGAGCATATAATGTCAGTGTTGAGGAACTGGCAACTAAACCTCCTTCAACAACATAGCACTATCTCGTTATGTAAATGTTATGTATATTGTATAACGTGTGTAAGTGTTTAGCCCTGTCAACATAATGATGTTGCCGACTTATCGTACAACTTATTGACGCATGTACATGACCTCAATCATTTTTAATGACCTCAATTTTGTTGCGTTCACATGCGTGTTTGTTGACAGTGTCACTTACATTGTAGCCAAGATGACGCCAGTGTAACTGGCAGGATTTTCCAACTAGGTGCAGCACGTCAACATTTATTCACATTTTATTAATAATTTTGTTGTTGTGGTTTTATCTTACTTACATTTAATCTATTTAGGATATTTTTTTATTTTTAAATCCCCATTCCAATGTATGAATATTGAGAATAGAAAGTTTATTGCCCCTTAAAATGGATTGTATATTATACTATTATGTTATCATGATATTAGTTTTGTTTATCGTAATTATTCCTTGGCCGATATATTGTCCAACAAAAAAACTGTTATTACTACTTACTTACTAGTTGTTACTGTATTATTTTGTATTTGAAGTTTTGCTGTGTTTGTGCGCCTCTCTGACGGTCTGTTAATACACACTTTAACTGGTTAAATTCTTCATTTAATAGACTAATCATTACTCATCAACATCCCTACTGCTGATTCTACAACACTTTAGCTCCTCCAAACACAATTATCTGCTGGTGCTGCTGACTGTAGATGACTCGCAAGACACAACTTGAAAACAACCACTACACAGAGCAAGGCACTGTGGGAAATTCTCTAAATCTGTTCCATGAGATTGTATAAACAGCGTCGCTTGTGTGACTGGAATAAACAGTCGCATCTGAGTCTCCCTCCCAGCCTCCGAGGACATAATGCCATTTCATAACAAAAGCCTCTTCCCAAGTAAAGAGGGTTCATCATCAATATCCTGATTAGGATTATAGTAGAAGCCCCGTGCTAATCAGTGACAAGAACACTCAAGCTCTGCACACTCTGTTGTGATTTTGGCGGTTTAATGATCGAGGGGAAAAAATGGCGAGGGGGGGCTTTGATTTCTAGACAAACATGTTTAAAAAAAATAAGATGCCCCACATATATCTGCTGAAAGGGAAGCACTAGACTCCTTTGTTGCACAGCTGATGGTGGAAAAAGGGAGGAGGTGATGTTTATGTATGTGGGTGTGTGCAGGCGTATTGTAATCAAAGGAGGATCAAGACAACAAAAAAAAGGAGAAGAGCAACACGGTAACAACATATGTACAGACATGTCTTCCTGTCCTCTTCTCTAGATCGTTTTCCACACAAAGCCCAAACCAGAACCTTCACCCTGAGCAGAATGTACAATATGAATGGCCACTTTACATAACAATCGACATAAGCCCGGCTACGGGATTCCTGCATGACAATGAAGATCGTCTCCGCACATAATCGCTGCCCTCAACTTCCACTGGCGCATTGTAGTCTACTTCCTGAGGACGCCTAAGTACGGCTGCCACTGGAGTCAGTAAAGACCTTCAGTCCTCTTCAGAGAAGTATTAGCAAGGTAATCTACTTCTCTGATTCAACTACTTGTTCCACTCGAGGTGCATTTTTATGGATTTTGACCAAGTATGGTAGAAGCGAGGACGTTGCTTGGGTTGGGTTGCAGTTACAGAGGCGTAGGTGAGCCAACCTGCATTCAACTGATCCATAAATGGAGTGAGAACCAGGGATGGATGATCGAGCTGCAGGGGCTGCTGGGAGAAGAAGCCCGGTCGGTCCTGCAGCCCATTGTTTTGGACTGACAGTGTGTTTCTCATCTCAGGAGGGGAATAAAACAATTCATTCTCCAGGCCATGGACATGGCTAAGTGACCATAACAAAGACTCGTATCACAATACAATCCGCCTGGGAGACGCTCAATGCCAAGCGTTCCCATGCTGCTGTCCACATACATTTCCTAAGTGGTCACACTCGCTGCCATATAGAGATTTGAAATATGAGCAGGATAAAGTGATGGGAATTATAGCCGGATCTTACGACCTTGCTGCTCTCCGAGAGTCAGCGCATCATTCTTTTTTCTGTTTTTATCGAGGATGGGTGGTTACCATCTTAGGATAATGGATCAGATTCAAACTTTGACATCAGACCAATATAACTTCATTTCCTGTGTGCAGACCAGCTCTGGCAGGACAAAACTGCTGGTATCATGTACTTAAAGCTTCAATATATATGAATCTTTGAGAAAAACATAAATCAATCAACGGTGCTGACATTTTACCACTGATTTATGATGTAGAGAAGTTTGCATGCTAACTAGCTAGCCTCAGCACATCTCGGTCCAGCGCTAGCAAACACACATCTGGTACAGACTGCTAACTGCACGGCTAACTGAGCTAACTAGCTAATGGCAGCCACCGTTAGAGGCAGTTAGCGGTTACTTATTTTGAATGTGAATTAAGACAGGTGGTCAGTTCTTACATATTGTACCTTTAATGTCATCGATTGTCAAACAATACACGAGGTAAATTGGTTGGACTGTATTCTCTTTGATTTGGTAATGAAATCACTACTTTGATTCATGCAATGCTTAATATCCTTAAAGTAAATGAGAGTAGATTTAGGGATTGTTCACGAACAACCCATCATTAGGAGGATAACGGCCCCCCCCCAAAAATGCTGAAAATGATCCTTGATTGTGCTAAACTTCCCCTCCTGGAAAAGTTTTAAATCGGCTGATGCATCTTTCAAGAGACAAAATTCAAGTGAAGCGTTTCCACGCCACACTCTGCCCTCTCCACACAGACGAGCACTTCTCTCAGCCGGTCAGCATAATCTTCACAACTCGGCAGTCACCCTTACATGGTTTATGAAGTGACTCATGATCTGATTGCTCCTGTATTAATTATTCAACTTTTAACTGTCTTGGAGCGTATGTAACAGGAGTAACTGCCTCACACTCAAGGCTGCAAACACAACCGTGTACATGCAGATGAAACCAGGTTATCATAAATATATCATGGGTGTGATAGCAGAACTGTTGTCAACTCAAACGAGAGAGGATTATTAATAACTGTTCACACAGCCTAAAGATTCCCATCACATATTTCCCTTCTCTCTGTCTGTCAATCCAGCTCCGTCTCTGCTTGGCTTTTCTTCCTATCTGCTATTTTTTTCTGTCTGTTTGTCTGCCTTGTCTGACCAACTGCCTGTCTTTATCCCTCTCCCTCTGTCGGTCTTGACAAGTCTGGCAGTCTGTCTATTTGTATTTCAGTTTGTCTTCCCTGTCTGTGAGTAAGTGAGAACTGGGTGAGGATGTTTGGTGGAGCAGAGAAAAATTCCTCATGCATGACCCCTCCCCGCTCAGGCTTGGACAGCGAGCTGTCAGTCGGCCAGTTCATTGTTTGGGTTTTGTGTGTGACATCACCTCTGTGCTGTGCGGATTCATCGAGAGGAGGTGATTTACCGGATTAACGACACTTCCCCTGCAAACCAAAAGGTCACGGCCGCTGCACGTTAAGCGCAGATTATCAGTCTGCTTAGGGCTGGTTAAAAAAAAAAAAGATATTAAGATTTACTATAGCGATCACAATCCAATATCTATATTAAAATCTTTTTTCACACTAAAAAGACCCTGTAGACAAGGCCAGATTAATCCTAACAAGACCTGAAAAAACCTGAACATGAACTTCTCGATTGAAACCCAACATTGGATTAAAGATACAATGCAAAACTCAGGCAAGAACAGCCATTTGAAATATCAGCATAGAGATTTAGTTGTCTTCGTTACTCCATTGGTTAGTTCACATAGTGTAGCTTTGCTAATCAATGAGGACATGTGAAGTATGGAAGCAGATGAAAGAGAGCAACAAACTGGTAATAGACAACTTTCTGCTCAGTGTGGTTGTAAAGACAAATGGCACCATCCACTTATGGATGAGTCCCCTTTATTTCTTGCTTTTTCTGCCACCGGGCTTCATTTTTTTCCCACAGAAACAAAGTACGAATTGCAGCACACAAAGCACATCAGCCATTGCACAACCCAAAAAAGATAAAGGCGTTGTTTTTCTTGGTTTCTATTCCCGGGTCACTGTGGAACAACTGGAACAACTGGAACTCAAGACAAATGAAAACATTCTTTCTATTAGATCAGTAAGTAACAAAACCTGCCTACTTATTAATACAACCGGGTGGTTTCCTTTTCATAGGACGTCAGCTGGATTCAAATTGGGATTCTTATACTTGTTATTTTGCTTTGGACAGTCACTGTCGGTGGCAACCATTTGGTCTTTTCCACAGTTATACTACAGGGAAAAGCTAAGAGGCGGTCATTTGAAAAGTTGTCTCTTTCCAGGTTTAAATACCGCAAACTCTATAATGCGCCTGAGACTGTGGAACCATCTCCTGACCCCCAAAATCTGCTGACATGCTAACATGCGAGCGGACAAGAGTTGAGTCATAATATGCAAAGCTGTTCTGTTCTGTTTTGGTTTTAAATCCATACTTATTCCATGATACAACCTAGAATATTCAAATGCTCATAATGAGCTTCCATCGTAATATTTCCTCAAAGGCACCGGTGTCGAAATAAATGCTGATTTAGCCTAATCCTCCTTATACAAAGCTGAGTCTTAGAAATCTGTCACTTGACTGGTTACATAAACTAGTGCCTTTCAGGAAAAGTCACACCCGGCCAGCTGCGATGAAGACAAGCTTTCAGATGTTCAGGAACGAGGCCAAATTTAATTAAGACCAAGCTTTTCTGATGACTTCGTTCACACGTTCAACTCAGGCCAACACTGTGCAACACGAGCCCTAAGACTAAACTGAAGTTGGAAGGATCTAAGATCCTTGGACGATGGCGCCAGGCCCTCCGAAGGCCAACTCCCTTATGTGAACAAGAAAATGCTGTGGGACCAGAGATGATACTATGCATTTCCAAGATTTGCCTGGGAGAAATGCTTTAGAGAAAAATTCTCAAGGGCTATTAAAGTAAACAGGGGCTGGTTTGGCACGGCGTTGGACGAAAGATCTGCTGACATGAAAATCGTGGTTTTGCGGTTCACCCACAGCAGATGAAGCGGCAGAGTGCACATTTCAGACACTGACAAAGAGGTGACCTCAGATGGCTACATGAGCATCCCAAAATACAAAAGAATGTATAGCTACGAACAGATGGTGTTTGTTCGAGATCCTCAAGGTCTTTATTCTTGCCTTTGCCCCTGTTTGGTTATCTTAACACTCTCCACTGAGGTGGATGCACACCAGAGTGGTAAACCATTTTACACAAATACTCAGTTTATACAGTATAATTCGCTGTCCCTAGAGTTCACTCTCTCTGTAAATCTTAGGTAAGCTTCCATTTGGGTGAATTGAATAATACGCTGCAAGGTTAACCCAAACACAAACAAACTTGACCAGACTTTTCTCTGCAGAAGCCACAGGACTCTGTCCCATGCTGAAGCTTTAATGATGTGGGATGGAGATTCAAAGGCCAAAAAAGGGGGTTTTGGAACGGACTTAGCAGTCACAGTGGAGTCCCTATTCGCCCCTGCATGAAGCCGTGTGGCAAGCGATCAACATTCGATGAATAGAACAATTAACTTTACCATGTACAGAGGTCAAAAAGCAGTAATTAGTGCGATGAACTCCGGCGCTCCATACTGGGCATGTCTAGATTGATCCACTAATGATGACTCTGACTGGCTGGCTGCGGCCCATTTGGACAGAACTGCTACAGTCAGCTTGACTTTCTTGTCAGAGAAAACCAAGTAAAGAGAGAGGAAGATAATCTAACTAGTATTTTATACTAATTTCATGTTAGCTTATACTGCACTTTCCTCTGTGCAGGAAATGTGAATATATTCAGAGCTACAATTGACCATTTTTGCTGTCAAACAAACATGAATTGGGTCATAACCTTTGCCACCGGCAAATGTTCTCAACACTGCCCTTTGAAATCGGTTTTGTTTCACACAATAAATATTGGACCCATAAATCACTGGCCCAATATTGAGAATTTGTAATATTGGCTATTCAAAGTTCTCGCTGATGTACAAAGCCAATAAATGACTTAACAAGTGCAGTATCTACACACCCAGATGCAGTAGGCGGTGGTGACGTCAAACTCTTGGAGAGCCAAACATGTCATCGCGAGTATGAGTGTTTTTAAAAAAAAATTTTTTGTTGCTGTTTTTTTACAGTTTTGGACGAAGACAACACGATTACAATGTGCAAAATGTTTTACAAGGGTTCAGAGAAAAGCCTACGAGTCTGCAGAGCTATAGAATATCAAATCTTCCACTTTTGCCCACTCCATCTGAGCCGTTCTGACCCTCAGGATTCTTATGAGCTACATGGTATGAAGTCCTTTTGAAATACAAAAATGGGAAATTATTGGTTATCTTGTTGTTTTCGGCCATTAGAAGCAGGTAATCCTTGGCAGGTAATTAGTTTAGGCTGGGAAAAAACAGGTAGTGCATCCCTGCAAACAACATCCTTAGTAACAATGGTGCAAATGTGGCCTGGTTCACTAGAAAGTTAAGAAGAAAAAGACATTTTAAAAGAAAGCAGATCAGGAATCACAGCTACTTTGTTGGAAAAGGGCCCAATTAGTATTAGTTATCTCCATCAGTATTCACTTACACATACACATATACACACACAAACACTAAGCTTGCCACACAGATTAGCATTTGTGTCGGAATGTGCTGGAGCCATTACATGTTTTGTAAACGCTTATGATATTACAGGCGGTGAACCGCACAAGACAAAAAGTATACCTGCGAGATGCCGCCGCCGCTGCTTTTGTAAGAGAGTGTGTGCGTTTATACGCGAGTGTGTTTGTGTAGGCGTGTTCGAGGAATGTAGTAACTGCCAGGTAATTAGGGTTCACATTCAGGTATGTGGAGCCGCAGGGAGGTTAAAGCAAGAGACAGACAGACAGACACTCAGCGGTTTTAGTATGGCTCAATCCTCCTGCCAGGAACAGCCACTACAAAAGCACTCAGGTAGGGACATATCGACACCGGTGTGGTCCCCATGATCAAAGCTTTCAGCACAGCCCTGCCCTCATGCCTTGGAAATGGACCAATTAGGCATGGGGGGGGGGGGGGGGGGTTGAGAGTTAGTTGTGCCGTGTTCCATACACCAAGCTGGCAGCGGCTTCAGACAAGGTAATTATACACACTCTGCCCGTCTGTCTCTCTAACACTCATACCCACTGCTATCATGCCTCACTCATCTCTCTACACCCCTACATTATATCCCGTAAACACAGTCCAAGATAATATGGGCCGACATGAGCCAAACTGTAGCTACATGTAGGACAATTAAGCTCTTTTGCAGGTAGCATCGCTTTAACCTCCCGAAACTGCTTTTAGAAAAGAAACAGGTACCGTGAGGGGGACTAGCAACCAGCATACATCTCCCCGTCTTTGCGCTGATTTATGGAGCCTGCCTAAGCCTCCTTCCATTCATTTGAATATTGTCACTGCTCGTTTTTTTCACTCCTACATTGGAAAAAGGATTATTTCATCCAGATTGGGCCAAATCTGGACACAGGGCTCGGGAAAGATGACTCAGAATTGCTTTGTCATGTTTTTAGGAGATCAGAGTCTTACTCACGTAAAGGAGCTTAAAACTGTCTAGTTTGTTTTTTTGCATCTCGTACTCACACTCAAGGAGATGACTAGTCACTTTCACAGCTGGATGATTATTCAATTGTTTTAATTAGTTGAGTAATTTCAGAGTTGAAGTCGTGTATAAAAACAATAAATACCAAACATTTGCTGGTTTTAGCACCTTAAATGTGAGGATTTGCTGCATTTTTACAGTTAATCAATTAATTTAAATAAAATGAGAACATTTTCTGCAATTACTGGAGAAAATGTGTGTAACTGCTGTAACGACCCAATGGTGCCAACAATAATCAACGTAATAATGAAATAGTAAATTCATCACAAAATGATGTGTTCATAGAGCATCGCACGAAGACTCATTCAAATCAGACATCACATTTCAAAGCAGCGTTGGCAATTGGATTCTGACGGTTCTAACCAGTACGCCATTTGAATCATATTCGCTTCAGCAATTACACAATAATGTTTGGTTTTGAAACGATTCAAAATTCATGTTTACTGTCACACTGGTTGTACAAGTACACTGTAATATTGAGAAACAGAAAAGAGGAAAAAAATATATATAGAGGGCATGAAAATAAATATAAATAAAGCGTAATAACACTTAAGGGTATAAAAGCCATAAAAGACATGAAGGTATAAAATGTATAAAAAAAAGGAAAAGTAATCTAGATAATGCCTGGACTTAAATCGAATAAATAATCAAGAGAGGAATCAATTCTGAAACCCATCATTAGTCGCAGCCCTTCAAATGATGCAAGATTAAATTTAACCTTTAGTAAGTGTTTGGTAGAATATGGCTCGACCTTCACAGATTAATCTTGCTCATTGCCGATCCGACCCTTTCAGCACAATGAAATACATTTGGCAGAAAATCACACTGTATGAGAGAGCTGCTTAACCAAACAGCTTGAGCAATATTTAAAACTCTACACTCTGCTGATAGAATTATAGCATTATGCAATAATCCCACCCGTCGTGTCTGCTGTGCAAGCCAACCCAAAAACATAGTCGGTGAGAGATTACAGGACAAACGTATGGCTTGACGCTAAAACATCTCTCTCTCGCTCAGTCGCCACGTCAACTTTTAACAAATCCCCTTTAGTGCGACCTCAGCTTGCAGGGGCGTGGGAGCGGGAGTAATTAGCCTTCTAGGACTGTAGGGCGCACGCGACTACCTCAGGCAACACAGCGGGGAGCAATCCCTGAGATGACTGACGGCATGCACTGTATGCAACAAAGTGCGGTCACACATTTCTGACATGTTCTTTTTAAATGATCCCCCCTCCAGAGTAATCACTGCGAGTGGGGTAATGAGTGTGTGCGAGACAGAGATGTAGAGAGAGGGAAAACATGCGCGGATGTGTTGATTTGCGAGTGCGTTTGCAATCTGGTTCTTGACACAGACAGATGCTCAGGCCTGCTCTCGTGTCACTCTCCATCCTGTTGGGGCACTTGATATCTTAATTTACCCCCCATCTCCACTGTTCAGAGAGTGCTACAGCCAGGGTCATTATTGTGTACATGTACTGTAAGTGCAGCAGAGGGTACTGTTAGAATGATGGAATTTCTTGAGATTACTGGGCACAAGCAGTTACCAGCACTAAATGGTCAAGCTGATGAGGAAATGTGTTAAAACATCTTCTTTCTCTTTAAAGACACGAATTCCAAGAAAAAGAGGGGTGTTTTCCTCTCTCTGATTGGGAATAATCCACATGTGGAATCACGCAAGGAACCGTCCTTGGGCCTTGAGTCTTCCTACAGCTGATTAACAGTGACGGGACAAACAACTGGAAACAGGTTGATTATTTGACTCTGCCAAAGACGTGGATGGCCCAAGTACACCTGTGCTCTCCAAGAGATCCGCAACGGTCTAAACATCTGGGTAAAAAGAGCACAGTTTTCCATGTCACTAGTATGAGACATACACAAGTCCTGCCCACTCTCTCCATTGATCTGAACTAACGGTAAGCATTTGAGACCATCAAAGTCCTTGGGGGTCACCATCAGGGTGACTTGGCTTCAATCAACAGGAAGCTTTTTGCTTCGGTGTCAGAGACCTGGATCTGGTTTCAGTCTACACAAACTACGTGGATCCAAAGGCAGCACAGAGTAAACAGTCCCTGTCTGGCACAGTGCCCTGACTCCAGACCAGTCAAAACAGCTGGAAAGCACACAGAAAAGGGCTTGTAAAACCATACTTGGCCAGAGGTACTCAGGGTACCCAAAGGCTCTGTGCACTCTCTGATTGTGCACCCTAGCAGAAAGATGCACTCAACTGTGTCTTGGCTTGGCCATAGTGACTGGCTTCTACACCTCGGGGAAGGCGCTGAATGGTCTCGAGACAGGGCAACTTAAACAAATCGAACCAAGAGATACAGGAGATCACTGATATGGTCCCCTATATGGTCAGAATCCTAAATGACGGTGGACTTTTGTCTGTTCTAAATTATTTGGTCTATTCAATAATGATCTTTAGGGGTAAGAGCAAGATGATTCACTGTTCTAGATTAAAAAAACTGTCTTCATAAACCTCGAAAAATGCTGTAAGTTTAACAAACACAAAAACAAAAGTCATTACTCATATTCATCTTGGATAATCCCTCCTGATGGGGTTTCTATGAAGCCAAGTGCAATTGCAATGGAAACCAGTTCTGGTTCACCATGAAACTGAACACACACTCTAAACGCTATATACTGAACTGACAAGATCACCGATCTTAGAAGTAGATAGACTTTAGTATTGATGACGCAGCCTGCAGTCCCTCCTGAAGGAGATACTATGTGCCCATGTAGACAGGCTGTCTGGAAGCTGCTGAAACCTTGGACCGGAATAGCTCTGATAATGTATCTGTCATGAATGTGTGTCATCAGGACCTGTTCCCCAACACACTGTGGAAAATGAAATGGCCTGCTTTATTTAAAGCTGTTACCATGACTGCATAACGTCAAGTGAAACACATATACCGTGGCTCGCATATGTTATTTAAATACAACATACTGCATCTCCAAAAGGCCGGAGGGAGTGACATTTAAACTGCCGGGAGCATAAATAACACATTCAACAAGAATTGAATGTCTAAATGTTGAGATTACTGTGGTTTGACAGCTCCCGTTAATGAATGGGGGAGAAAGTTCAGTTCGGTGACGTTGTGTTGAATCGTAAGTTGGAGCTCTGTGAAATGTCATCTTCTCTAACCGAGTTCACATGTCCGGGGAATAAAAGCAGCCTGTTGATCATGTGAGAAACAGCACAGTAGGAGTAAGTCCCCTCTCACCCCGGCCTGCTGAAATGAGAGAGCCAGCTGCAAACACAGCACAAAATACAGCTTTCCCACATTTGCACATGGTCCCAGGAGATGGGTGGTCAAGTCTTTTCTGAAGGAGAGACGGACAGAAACTCCCTCAGTACATGACAAAGAAGATGAGAACCGTCCAGTAAATGGATATGTCTCTGCAGTGATAGCGCTTGAGGAAGTACGTGACGAGGCTCCTTTTCCAGTTATTGTTTTTGGACCAACAGGAGCGCAGATGTGCAAATTGACTCATGAATTATTGCGCACACTTTTTCCTACAGATGGGAAAGTGATCTCATGCACTTGAGACGACGGACTATATCGAATGTAAGGGTTTTGACGGTGATTGGCCGCGGCACTCGCTGAGAACTGGGAGAGTGTGTGGTCCATTTTTTTTGTTTTTTTCATTGTCTGGCCTGAGATCACATCAAGGCTTTGTGTTCAAGCCCAACAGGCCAAAAGGCAGCTAGGTCGGAGGTCAGAGCGATAGCCATCAGTCCTCACCGCACCCAGCTGCTCTCCGAAGAGATAAATACTGGTACTTGTAGTTTATACTTAACACAGATGGTTTAAAAAGCTCTAAACACGGGTTGTTTAAAAAAGAGCCACTAAGTGAGAGTGTATGTCGCTTTTTTCCATCTGATGGGAATGAGATCTATGCCTTTTAAGTGCTCCATGTAACCCCACTTTTCTATATCGTAAACAGCAGCTCACTTTCCTAATTGACTTTCTCCATCCTCTCAGGACAATAGAGGCTGGTCCTTGACTTCTTTATGACTTCCCCTTTATGAGTCCGTGTTTGATTATGCCTTCAAGGAGCCCCTTAATAAAGACTAAGCAAACAGAGCTTTCAGCAGAACACATGGAGAACTCTGAGGCTGTCTGCGAAAAGGCTCTCTCTCCCTTATGGCAAAATGTCAGCCCTATAGCATGGGACATGCTAAAAAACACAGGCTGAATGAGAAAGCTCATAAAAAGCTTTCCACTGAGACGATGTTTTTCATCTTATTTCAGCCATACATTAAGATGAAATAATGGCTTTTGGTTAGAGTGTATTTCATTCTACGGCAATATCCCATTCATCACATGCATACGAAGTGGTAAACAGAATGGATCCAATGCATAACACTGCAGCTTGAATTTAGATCAGCGCTGCTAAAGTTGTTTTCGGTCCAAATTCAATCATCTGCTTTTACCCGAGCTTTACTGTACTACAGATTTGTGTGGATCAGCTCAGTCCTGGTGGCAGAATAAAATATCAGCACTGTATGTTTCTGTAAACTATACATATGTTTAAATTTGTAGGTATCATGTGTTGTTTCATGTTAATGTTGCATGTAAATGAGTTGAATCATGTTGGCAGAGTGTAGGGTATGGTGGCCTCTAAGCCACTGACCACTGTTTGAGACTGTGTTTCAATATTTGCCCTTTCAAGAAAATGAAAAAAAACAAAACCAGGTATTTTTAACAGGGCATCAGGACAATTCATGCTGTGTTTGTGGTGACAAAACAGGTGTTTTTAGGGAGTCAGGACATTTCAAGTTGTGTTTTTGAAGACACAACCGGGCATGTTATTTACAAGATATCAGGTCATTTCCAGCCTTGTTTGTAGCTACAAAACCAGGCTATGCGAATGAGACGTCTGGACATTTCTAGCCATGTCAGTGGCAACAAAACCTGGCATTTTAAGCCTAAACGTGATCAAGCACAGCAGAATCACAACATAAAACAGAACACTGAGCCTAGAGAAATGTAAAGCCGCACATTTGAACGTAAACGTGGTTTGCAGAAACAAACATTTATCCTTGTGACTGGGTTGCACTGCAGTGGTTGGCAATTTGAAAACTGGGATTCCAACACATTTTATTTCGCTGACTGGAATTTTTTATTTTTTTTTTAAAAGGGTAAACTGTTCAAATTATTCTTACACTGAGCGTTGGCAGTTGTCCAATCAGCCTTAGAGCCCTCAACAACACTCAGTGGGCCAACAGAGGGTCATCTTAGACAAAAATTCTCATTTCCTGCTGGGCGAGAGTGCTGGAACGTTAATCAAGATGAAAGGCCTGAATGAGGAAGTGAGGTGAGTGTTTGGCATGTAAGGTGATGAACTTCCTCTTTTTTTCTTTTTTTCTCTTTACTGTAGACGGCTAATAACACAGTCAGTTAAAAGCTGCCCTTCCTTCTGTTCCCCCGCTTGACTGACAGAACACCTCCAGGGTTCATTTCTTGCATTCTTAAGGCTGGTTAAGCTGCAGGCCTCTCACAGTTCCCACCCACCGCATCAGCTGTTCTGTGGGAGTCAGGGAGAAGGCCTTGGAACATCCAACTTGCCAATCGGTGTTGGAGAGAGAGGCTCCCACACCCATGCACCAACCAAACTGAGTTGAGCCAGCAAAAACAATGTGCCCATCTATTTAAACCCCCCCCATCTCTCTCTCTCTCTCGCCATGACACCCAGGGTTTTATCACCGACGCATCGGCACAATGCTGGACACTTGCCTCCGCAGCCCGTTTCAATGGACGGAAATTGGGAATACAAAAACAGAGCGGTAGTGAAAGGACATGTGGCTCCATCAGCTCCCATACAAACAATGGAGAATCTCCCAATGTTTAGCTTCCACTTCCTCCTGAAACACTGCACTAACAATGAGGCGCTATTATGACTGAGCGTGTCTGCTGTGTCCAGGAGCTGCCTCGGGATGAGTCCGGGATAGAAACACATCTTCAAATTGTTCGGCTCTGGGCAAAATTACTCAAAGACGGAGCAGGTATTTCTTTTATAAGATTAAAGAAAAAATCCCCAGAAAACAATGGAACAGAAAAAGTGATAGGAAACAGAAGCGAAAATGGAATTGGATGTAAAAACAGAACAACGGTGCGTGTTTGAACACTACAAAAGCCTTCAATTTTAATTTTATTGAATCCAAGTGAAAGTTTGTCTTGCAGCAAAGACATGAAAAGAAAACATAACAGATTAGAAACCGTGTTTTAAACATACATCATAAAGGGATGACCCAAATGCTTTGAAGCTTCTACCATTGCCATGGTAACTGACATCCAGCATTCAAAGGAAGACGCCGCTGCTGCGATGGCTGCACCAAAAAACTGGCAAAAGACTGATCAGAGGAGTGAGAAATGGAGCTTGTATATACCATTAAAAGTAGTCTCAAAACCTTGCTTGTCAAGTTAACTTTTGAGACTTTGGCTGATGTCTCCCCAAATTGTCCTCGTCCCTCATTAGCCTCTCATTATTAGCACATAGTTTAGAGGTAAATGATGACCACAAGTTTGACAGCTCGCTTCAAGGATTGACGGGAAAGTGTCATGGAAGTTTGGAAGCTGCATAAATGTTAGAATAGTATTCGGAAGATCCAGTGTTTCCCACACATATAGTTTACTCGGATGGGCAACTCGAGTATATTTGGGGACCCATTTAAAAAAATGTTACAGGCTACTTTTGTTGTTTTCAATCCGTCTGCGAGAAGGACGCCATCCTCGATCGATTGAAGAGGTTAAATTAAACAAATGTAATAATTAAATTA
Organism: Sparus aurata; assembly: GCF_900880675.1. Taxonomy (NCBI): domain Eukaryota; kingdom Metazoa; phylum Chordata; class Actinopteri; order Spariformes; family Sparidae; genus Sparus; species Sparus aurata. The sequence continues at coordinate 19,154,373 of NC_044208.1, read as the reverse complement.
AACACAGAGATCTCTAGCTTTTTGAGGACCATCAGTGCCAACCCCTTGTACAACAAATTATGAATCTTAACAAAAATATAGAATGAAAGCACTTAAAGATGCATGATTAGACTCTATTTCATTCGACTTTATTTATCATCTGATACTCAGTTGTTGTGCTTTTTTACGATTTACGATTACAATCGTGAGACCAGAAACCAGTGAGCACCATTTCAAGTACCTCTCTGAAAGCCGAAACAAGGAGCAGACGTACTTGACAAATGGCAAAAAAAAATGAAAAAGCAGATTGTTTTCAATTTTCGAGCAAGCTTCAATCAAACGAACAAACTCAACACTGGCTGTACTGACTGTACACGACTGCAGTGCATTCATCGACAGGCAACCTGGCAGCGCCATCCTCTCTGCTTACATTGTTCCCCGATGAGAGATTCAAAAATGTGCAGCCCGTGAGCACAAGTGTTTGTTTACATCGTAAGAAATAATACTCTCTCTCAGACAAGGGGTCTCTGCGGCCCTGATAAGGATCGTGGGTATTTATTACACTCAGTAGAGCCCTTTCGGTGAATTGTTTGATAATCCAGTGCACGCTAAAGGGAACTTTGAATCTTAACGCTTATATCGACTATGCATCTGGCAGAATGACAGAGTCAGAGCGGCCGTCCATGAAAATCCCAGCGGATTGAGAGTGCAGAGGACAGTTCAAATGCAGATGGAGATCTCGGTTATACTATACAATGAACGTCCCCCTGAGACTGACATTGTGTGTCCTGTAATTGCCCTGAGTCTGCCTCTGGTCTCCAGTCTCCGCCGGGGGTGACATCTCGTCTCAAAGGCAGAGGGAAGGGGTGATATTGTGCGGGCCAATCACGGCCCGGTTAGTCAAACCTCCATCAGCTAGTCACAGCTCCATCTCCTCTCACTCCTCCTGAGGAGAAAAGCACTGGGCTGGAGCCAATTCCAAACTACAGGGTTACACACACACAGACACACACACACATACGCACACACACACGCAAGGAGAGAGAAAGACCTTGACCTGCTCATTCTCCTCCCAGGCTTCAAGGCCAAAGCTTTGGCTCTAAATAAATACAGCCTTCAAAGGGAGAGATAGTTTAACCCTCTGGAACCAACACTTTGTTTCAGCCCCGGTTCCACAGATAATCCCTCACAAATCCTAAATCTCTGTGGGATTCACAGTTAGCCAAAGTGGCAGAAACATAGTCTACAGACAGAGCTTACAAAACATGCAAAGACTGGGATCAGAGCAGGCGTCGGCTCGAGAAGCTAATTTGGAAGCAGGGTCGACGATATCAAGGCTGGGGTCCGATAAAAAAGGCGGGCAGAGTCGCGATGAATCGATATCCCAACACGGACGCCATGCTTTCTGGAGCCGTTTCTGTTGGAGTGGCAAGTGAGACAGAAAAGCCGTTGCATGAATATGCAAACACACGGATAATCCAACTGACACACAGGGCTGTCACCAGGATTTTTCGAGCTATCGGGCTCTTTTAGTTTGATCCCCCACCCTCGGTTGGAAATCAGCCTTCAGCAGAAAGATCCATACATTTTGCATAATTACTCAGAATGACTGTTTCCGCCTTCAATCCTCAGGCTCATTCTGAAAAGAAGCAGATCAACCGTCTCTAGATGAGATGAATTAAGTGTGCACGTTCCTGAGAGTCACGAGGAACATTTCATGAAGGGGGGCCCTGACCCTGAAGGACTAGAGGACCTCAAGTCTAAAACAGTAATTCCCCTCGGAGATGATATCAGAAATACAGGCCTCGCTGAATTAGGATAATAAAAGTGCCAGCATTCAAAACAAGCTTCCTAACCATGTGCTCATGCAGAGATAAGGACCGGTTTGGTCTCTTCTGCTGACAAACAACAAACCCGCTTTTTGCTCTAGATTGCTATTATCATTTTAAAAAAACCTGCTGCGTCAGGGTTCTTCGGCTGTAAACAAGACTGCATGTAACGTCCCCAGTACAAACTACAAACTACACGACCTCAGCGTCCCCACAGACACGCCGGTCAGACAGCCTCCCTGTATGTAAACAGCAGTCGTTCAGCCGAGCCCTCTCAGCTGGTGGGGCATATGATTCAGACACTTCTGAAGAAAAAGGTCACTGTGAGCCCTGTGAAAACAAGAGGCCTCCTCACAGGGCTGCATACAGCCAACCCCAGCTGGGCGCTCTTCATTTACCACCATCGACAAGCCCGTCAGCCATTCGTCAACGCAAAGAGCCAGGGCTTTATGCGCCCGTGGGCCCGGGTTGATCCACCCCGCGCTGAATGCTGAGGCGAGTCGGCGGACAGGTGAGGTCAGAGTAGATTAATAATCAGGGTGTAAATCACTCTCTCCCTCCCACCCCCCTGCAGGAAATCACAGACAGGTCTCTCTCTCTCTCGCCGCTCTCTGCTTATCGATCCGCTGCAACTTCATTCCCATCATTCACCGTGACAGCAACCACTCACTCACACTTCTCGCAGAGTGCAGCGGGGTTAGGAAAGAAAAAAAAAAAAAAAACGTTCAGGCACCACATCGGTATTTACCTACACAGATTAGCCTCTCGCCTCGTTTTGGTGTGAGACGCAGGAGATGCCCTTTAAGAGATGCGCTCTGACTGACTTGACTGACTGGCAAAAATGATGGATGATGTGAAGCAGGTGACAGCCCCTTTCTGCTCCATACAAACACCTCCGGCACATGCAGAAATACTTTCCTCCGCGCGTCACTCGACCTGCTGCATGTTTAGTCTGTATTTCTCCAGTGTGGAAGATTCTTACGGCTATATCTAAATCAGCTGTCATATTCTCACCGAATATGATGAATACTTATACTTAAAAAGGGCACTATGTGGTTTGGGGGAAGGAGTTCAGACTCAGAAATATCAATTTTCTTCCATAACTGAATAAACGAGCTGAAAATAAGATCCCCAGAGTAGTGCTTGAAGCTAGAAAGGTGGCAGGGTCCACCAGTTACAAACAAAGTACAACACTGTGAAATTGTGTTGTGCTTTAAGGTCAGATTGTTTATCTAGTCCTGGAAACACAGATAGTTTGGGCAGTCGATGAATATATTCCCCTTCTGTTAAAAACGACATACTGCACCTTTAATCTTTTTTTCAAAATACACACATTTTCAAAAGGAGACATCGGACTGACTGACTGTTTAAGTGGGATCATTTTGCAGTGTGTGTGTGTGTGTGTGAGTGTGTGTGTGTGTGTGTTTGTGTGTGTGTGAGAATTCAACATGTTGAGACATCTGACAGGTGATGGTCCCTCCTGTGCCACGTCCTCTTACCTTGTTAGAATAGGGCGGCTTGGCCAGGTTGATGCCGTCTCTGATGAGCTTATCCCTGATCATGATCTTCAGCTTCAGTTTGGGGTAAATCACCAGCTCCCTCCTGTTGCCCAGCGTCAGGTTCCTCTGCGCGCCCATGTAACCGCCGTTGCGCCCGACCTCGGTCCAGGACTTGGATCCCCGCAGCTTGGACTCGTACTGATCCACCATGTGACTGGTATAAATCTCGGCCGCGGGTGGCATCGGCTCCAGGGTGAAGTACAGCCCGCTGGCCGTCTCCTGGGCTTCCTCTCTCAGCCTCCTCACCGCGTCGTGGATCCTCTGCCTGTGGTGCGGGATGTAGACGCCGATGGCATCCAGGTCGGGGTCGCCGATCTGCTTGCACACCTCCAGGTCGTCGTATCCATTATCCACAAAAGCCTCGACGTACTGGGCGAGCTGGAGGGTCTTGAGCCACTCGAAGACGATGACAGGTCCGTTGGTTGTCATTTTGGCTGCTGCCTTGTATCGGCTTCAACTATGAGAAGAAGACGCTGGAGTGATGGTTACTTTCCCGTCCGGCGTCTCAAACGCATCATAGGACTGTTAATAATATAACCAAATTAAAAATGTTTTTTAAAAAATGTGCTTTCAGCCAGAGTGCGGAAAGTAAACTGGATTAAACAATTGTTGGATTATCCATAGCAGAGGGTTTGGTTACCATGCCAGCCCTCGTGAGTCCGCGGCGTTTTTAAGACATAACAGAGCCGTGTGACAGCCGACACGACTGCAACACCTGTCAGTATTTACAGAATAAAGATCACTTGGCACAGCTTTCAATTCCCAGATGTCATTAACACGTCCGTGGTGACCATACCATGCGCACACAGTGGCAGTGGCTTCTCTAAAGAAAGAGGAAATCTCAAACTGCTGTCAGATTCCGTCCGTTACGCACGGCAGCCGCTGCGTGCACCTTGATACAAAACCCCAACCACACACACACAATTCACGGATTAAACCCAAAGTCCTTTGTGAGACGATTCGAAAGGAAACAAATCCAAAACGACTGGCTGCGAGGAAAAAATGTAAAATGAAAGTCCGACAGCCGACCGCGCGGTTCCGTCTGCGTCCAGCCGCTCACCAGTCTGCGCGCAGTCCGCTTCCCCGCAGCCGGTACATCACCACACTGGAGCTGCAGCCAACGGCCAACATGCTCGCTGTCGCTCCTCCACCGTGCCGTCCACGCCCCCCTCCTCCTCCTCCTCCTCCTCCTCCCCCCAAAAAAATCTCACTGTGCACGTTTAAAAATAGTGCGTCCTCTCTCTCCCGACTTGTCACGCCGCCTCGGGGCGCGCAGCGGGTCACCGGCTCCCCCACCTTCTTGGACAAAGTTGAGACAGAAAAGCGCGCGTTGGAGCGGCCGCGCGGTTAAAAAAAAAATGAATATCTAAGCCGCCGGGTTTGTGTCACATTATGATTCCCCCGCACCTTTCTCTCTCTCTCTCTCTCTCATACACACACTCTCTCTCACTCATTCAGCATTTCCACGCTTTGTTTTTTTTTTTCTCAGGACGCATGGGCTCCCTCTATGCGGAGACCGGGGAACTGAAGATCTGGCAGCACTGCAGCCTGATGTAATGGGAGAAGCTCGGGCCATCCATTATCTATATGATCAGACATTTCATGCAGCTTCTTCTTTTTTTTTTGACTTTACAGCTCTTGAAGAGTCCAGCTGTCTGGATCAAAACTCGCACCACCCCAGATGCCAACCACGAGACGAGCAGAAAGAGACACTAAAGGCAGAGAAGAGAACTCGGGCAGATGATACTTGCTTGAATAAGACCTGTCCACTCTGTCCGAACGGATGCCAAGCGGGGCCGGTGCTGATGCATGCTTCGTCAAATGCGAGCTGACAGCTTGTTAGGGGTCAGTTCGATACAATCACCATCTCGGCTTCCAGGGCTGGAAGTGATTTGCCTCGGCCCATTATGACATGCGGCGGGGGCCCGGAGGTGGAGGTGGTGGTGGTGGTGGGGGGGAGAGAGTGGGGAGGCATATCAAGTCGGCTGCTTTTGGAGACGAGGTGTTAGAAACATGCCAAAAAAAAAAAAAAAAATCATGTTGTGGTGTCAGAGGATGAGTGTGGCTCCTTCGTCTCACTCAGACTGGTGTTGGTTGACATTTCTCTGTGGTTTACCTGTCTGCAGCCGTCACTGTAATGACTCAGAAATGCTCAATTGTCCCTCATCCTCTGTAAACACCCATGTAGAGCAGTTTGACTGACAGTAGCGATCGGGGGTTAAACGTGTGCAGAGTGCGACGTGATGCATTTAGAGCTTGCACTTGCATCGCCATTGGAATCTGTAATCAGGAGTTGGTTGGTTTGCGAACAGATGCAGCGAAAGTATCCATGCTTATGTGCTCTAGAAGTTAACAATAATGCACACAGTACCATCTAAAGGAAACAGCGAAAGTAAATACAAAAAAAGACATACCTCTGGAGAAGAAAACAAAACACAGTGGCATTACCCTTTAATCCTCACCCTGAACACAAACCTATCACTTTTATTCCCCTCTCTAGTATATAGGATTAAACATTCACATGGCCCCGCTCTCACGATTGTTCTTGGCTCAGACATGTCATTAGATCGGTTACAGGAGCAGGGGATTATGGGAGCGGAGTGACAGATGGAACAAGGAGACTGGTGGCTCTATGGTGGGGTGGACTCGGAGAGAGCCCGCTGGCAGTGCCAGGATCACTGCGTTTCCACTCTGCTGCCCCCGGGGCCGTGGAGTGCGACCAGCGGGTGCAGAGGGAGGCAAAGGGTGGCAACCTGACACAAGTGTCTCACTGGCTGTTTGGAAACACACAGGACTGTTTGTCTGAATCACATCTTTTTATGGAAAAGTACTTAAACTTAGACTTACACCGGTACTTTGATGACTTTTTTTTTTATGAAAATGTACTAAATATACTGGTTTGTCAGATTAAATGAACTATAACCACAAATTATAGTAGAGATAAGGGGCAGTGGTTCCCAGCCTTTGTACTTTCGGATCCCTTAAAGGTAAAGTTCACCCAAAAAGGAAAATTCACCCTCAGGTCGATGAAAAGTTTCGCAATCCACAAAACATGGCTGAGGCGTCAGGGCAAAGGTGTGTCAGCATTCTCCTAAAAAACAACAAAAAAACGTAAAATAAGCCAAAATCTTTGCTGTTAGCCACTAAGCTAAGCGTGTTAGCGTACATCCTGTGGGCTTGGCTGCATGTCAAGAGCGTAAATAGCATCATTTCTAATCAGTATGGGAGCTTCAGGCTTTTGGAGACTTGGATAATGCTGAACGAGCAGTATTACGTTTGATTTTTCTCAATTATTTTCATGTTAAAAAACAAGTCCACTTTAGTTGTTTGGGAGAATGCTGCGACACTCTTTTGACTTGAAGCTCCAGAAACGTTCTGTTGACCATGAAACTTCACCAGAATTTCCATCTGCTTGTGGGTGAGAAGATAACTGAATTTTTTGGCTTGACTTTACCTATAAACTGGCAACAGACAAGTTTTCTTTGCTCTAACGTATCATTACGTGGTGAATGTTGATTGCACTAAAATCGCCATTTAGAACGGTTTCCTGTAAACTTTGCCTCGAGTATACATTTTTTGGCACAAAATCTCCTGGGAAATATTAGACTGGCTGGTGATCCTGTCTGGTTGGCAGCCTGGCACCATCTCTGTCCACTCCCATGTCTCCGTTATTGACTAAATGAATGAATAAACTCGAGTCGTTGGTAGTTGCTGCTCTGAGAGAAACAGTAATGAACTTGTTGTCATTGCCACAGCGGCACCAACCATAGACCCTTTTTTACGATTATCATATTAACTTCATTAAGCAGGAAGAGCACCGGTGTGACCAATAACGTTAACAATGGCTCCGTTTTAATTAAGTGTCCCAGAAAGTCATGCACATTATCAGAACACTGGATCCAGTTCACCTTGATACGTTACAATGTCTACTGTTAAAATGAGTAAAAAATAGTCAATGTGTATAACATTAACACGCAGCAGAACATCATATTTTAGAAGCTCCAACCAAAAAATATGGGGCAATAAATGACTTTAATGACAAAATCAACTGTTATCCAATGATTTTCTGTTCATAAAACTCATTGTCACCTTCTAATTATCTCAGTTCTTTAATGTTTTGCTTTGATACACACTGCACGATAGATTTTCAATTCAGCAGGACAACTTAACACAAGTACACTCTCATACGTGTTGAAACTGCCTCAGAGTTAGTGCACGGACATTAAAAGGCAGTCGATGCCCATTTAAAGCGACAGGCCCATTGCTTTTTTTTCCCCTTCCGTGCGTAGCCGTGTTGCCCGGGAGCCAGAGGACCGCTGCCACATCAATAACACCTCAATAACCAGCTCTTAATATTATCTGAAATAGGCAGCCCAGAGCGCCGGCGCTGGTGAATATGAATATGTTGGCGGTGAGAGTGCACATTAGCATTGTATCATCTGGTAAATATGTATAGGCTGCTTTGCCCGCGTTGATTGAAGGAGTGTGACTGCGGCGGGTCGAGGGAAGAAAAGCTCCAGTGGACACAGCTGGAAGGTGAGAGGAGACGGACACAGGCAGACAGACAATAGCAGCCTCCGCTGACAGCCCGGCTCTCTCTATGCTAATAGTCCCCGCTCTGTATTTCTGCCTCTGTCTCAGAGGGAGGACTTGGGTATTAGGAGGTGGGGATTTTTCTCTGGGCGAAATTTTGAGCTCCTCTCCGGCTTCAGACGGCTGGGCTGCACCTTTCGAGACCCCAATTTTGAAATGCTTTGAAGCAGAGAATGGCTTCTGTCCACCTAGATGCAGAAGCACCGCGGAGGTCATAGATGTCGGTTTCTGGGTCGAGGCTTTGGCGTGAGGCTATCTGTCAGCCCCTGATAGATATGTAGACTCCTCTCCCAGCAACACATCCAGGGTTGCACGGAGAAAACACAAATCATGCTTCATGCCTCGAATCGAATGTGTTCCTGCGGTGGATTTTTGGAACAGCACGTCAGCTATTTCTGACCACTGTTTCTGCGGATTTGCTGTCAGGTTTTCACGGTGCCAAAGGACTATTAAATACAAATGTATGATTTTAAAACCAGTGTGTATGAAACCATAAAATTGCACACAATAAAGTGGAATGTATAATTGGTTTTTGACTTTCTCTCCTCTCTTGTCTCTCCTTTCCGTTACAGATTTGGCTGGAGACGATTCTGCCGGGAACGGCCAAGACTCGAGGAAACAATCGGGGAGTGAGCCGATGATTGCCCGTGATTGCTCCGGATCACATTCTGCTTCATGGAGAACAGTAGGTAGAATTCCAACATTCCCAGATAACATGAGTTCATGCGCTGGGAAAAATTTACCCTGAAAGTGAACCCCCTCGGAATCCTGCATGAAAACACAAAGACAAATTAGGCAGCAGGAGAAAAACTAAAAACTTCAGCGGCAATTATCATGACGAGTAGTTTTGGGGTGAGCCTAACTAAAATCAACACTGAATCCATGTTGTTTATTGCCCTGGGATGCAATTAAAAGCAAAGACAACAAAAACTGAATGACTTATTTTCACAGGCTTGGAAGAGAAGGAGGATGGTGGTCCGGGGCGATCGGTGGATTCACGCTCAGCCTCCGATGGTGAAAGAGGGGAAGGAGCTTGATCTGTCTTTATGCGCTTTTAATTACAAGCGGCTGGCTGGGCCACAACCTCCTGAGACCAGAGGTGAAGCCGGAGCATCAGGACCAGCTGCCATTCCGCTGGCAGCTCAATATCAACCTAAACATCCCCCCGAAACCCACAGGGGAGAGGGAGGAGGGTGAAAGATCGGGGTTAATGCAGGGATCACATGTGTAAGCATATCAGGCACGGACACCTGCCAATCACTGGGGTGGAGGCAACAGGTCGGTTATCTGCGTTCCAAGGCGATAATATTCCTCTGAGCGGCGGCTGGAGCTAACTTCTCCGCTTCTCCTGGGATGTGGTTCAATAAGAGCAGCGGGTGGTGATGGACGGATCTCCGATCAGACAGAGGAGGTGATTACCGTCATCGGAACACACAGGCTGATGGAGTGCAGACTCCTTCAGCTCCTACAAATTGGACCACGCTGTGCTCTCAGCTCCAGAACAGGACGTGAAGGAGCCCTGCAGCGGTGAATACTTGGAGGAAAAGGAATCTGCCGAATGGTGATACCCATCTTTGTCTTCTCTCGTCGACTCGCCCCGGAACAGAGAGTCTCCTGGCATCCTGTTTTATCCCCTCGCAACCTGATTATAAACTGGCAGTGTACATTAATCGCTGAAAGCCTCTCCCAAGGAGCCAAACACGAGGCACATAAAAGAGACGGAAGTTTGTGCCGAGAACCCGCTACAATAAAGACACTGCTAATTAAAATCACTGGTGGTACAAACCAGCAGTTAAAATTAATCGTATTTATTGTGCCGAGAGTTAAAACAACTCACACGGCTGGCTAATGAGCTGAAAAAACACTTAGACAAACACGGAGAAGAAAGTGTTTCATAACAGGTAATAAATTAAATGTCTTGAAATGGGTCAGACTGTCTTCAAACGTGATGTGCTTGCGCTGAGCTCCTTTTTGTTGAAAACAGAAGTCACGGCAGGACAGAGAAATGCCAAATAAAATCCTGCAAGTCCCACAAACCGAGCCACCTAAGAAACCAAGCTGCTGCTTTGTAGTCTTAAGCTGTTATCATAGAAACCCAGGCTCCACCAAAGAGAGAATTATCGGGCAATATGACTCCTGTTAATGCCTTTGGCAGTGCTTTAATAAGACCCGGCTAACCGGGTGACCCGAGTTCGCAGCGGCGGAGGTAGTTGTACGAGAGGATTTGGCGGCTCAAAGGGCAGCGGCATGCCCACAGGAGGCGGCACTTAATTCCCAGTCAGCTGCACCGATACGCCGTTGCGGTGAACTGGAGTCCACGTAATAAGCATGGACGGCCATGCGGCGACTGGGCACGGCAGTGTAAGTGGATTATGTATGTATGCAAATTTCTTGACACATGGCCACCGGCAACTCGAGACATGCAACTGTGAGCAGTGATATAATGTGAAAAATGGGCAGCCGTGATTTTTTTTTTTTTCCCGCAATGGGGTGCTTGGTGCGGAAACCTTTGGCGAGCGTTTAAAGGCAGGGAGACAGTCGAGTTCAAGTTGTTTGCGGCGTATGCACAAAAACATTTGTCTTTACAATTTTTCACATGCAAATGCACACAATCTCCCAAAGCCCCTCACACACCTGTGGTATCTCATAGTATGACATTCCCTTGTGTGTGTGTGTGTCTTTGTTGCCTAAAGGGAAGGTTTCCAGCTGATGATAAATGAAGCGTCATGTGACTTGAGAGAATGTTTTATAACAATCCCCTCAGCAAAGCAGCGGTGCAGAAAGCCCAATTAATAAAGATTAGCTCTTTTTTTTCCCGCAGACCTCGTTTTCCTTCTTAATTAAAACAAGGTGAGTGAAAATGAATGAATCGTTGTGCAGATATGTGAAGATATTTTTCTTTGTAAAAATGACATCCATGGAATAATAGACTCTTTAACGGACGGAGAGAACAGAACCTCCCCAGTGATGATCGATGGAATGATGGTTTCCTCTTTCTTTGGATGATATGCGACTTTATTTTATAGGCTGACAGAGGTGGATCAGACTCACCCTCACAGACTCACTACATTAGAGATACTGAATGGTGGGTTTTCTTTTTCTTTTTTTTTTCACAAAAAAAAACAACCCTGGATGGACATTTTTTGTGTTCATGACTTGAAAACTGGTAAAAATAAAAAACACGAGTATTTCCTCTAAAAGAAAAAAAAAGAGGCTTCCGTAGAAGTTGGACTTTGGACATGTTTATTACCGACATAAAATAGAGACATTTAATATAATTAAAGCCTTTTCCGCTTGGATTTTTTGGTGTATGGAGCAGAGAGGAGACATTTCACATAAAGCCGATGATTTGTAACTAAGCGGGTCCACCAATACCCAGTTTCTGTTCCTCAGGAGGACTGAAGACAAAAGAGCAATTAGACACAGCAGCCACAGAGTCTCACTGCAATAAATCTAGTCTCAAATGGATGTGAAGATGATGGCTGCGAGCCCAGGTTTGTTAACATGTTATATTAATGACTAGGGCTCTGCACATTTGACCCAGCCACCAAGTCTTCAGGGCCTATTTGATAGCATGATGTGTTGATGGAGGGAACAGACAGGACAAGGGGAAATTCTCAGCTGTGGACAAAAGGCGATTGCTGCATGAAAATGTGGATGTGATTCAAATAATGCGACGGAATGACTACCATCATAGAATATATGATCGTTTCTTCGCTGCACAGGTCAATGACACGTGAGAAGCGAAGTGAAAGACCGGGTTAAGTAAATGGGTTATCGAACATGAGGTTCGATGGCTGTATTAATCTCTGCAGCTCCTCGGAGGGGGACGGATGGAAAGAATGAAGGTCCATTTTTCATCAGGGGTCATTATGGGTGACAATGATGGCTGCGGATGAGGATTCCATCATAAGCCCAAATGATTTCCCAACAAGAGCACGACGCATCAATCAGAGTCGGCGTCCGACTATGAGCTCGGCCTCGGGACGATCACCTCATCTGTTATGGTACGCTGCTAACGTTTTACTTCATATTAAAAGAGAACAAACAAACGCCCAGGAAAAGAAATATGAGGTCGTTCCAAAGGAAAACAATCAAATGTGTGACAGTGCCAGACAGGTATGCCAATGTCAAGTCCAATTTTATGTACATTGTCCCATATAATCAGTCGACTGCGCAGACTTGGACTTGGTATTCTCCTCTTCTTGTTCAGGGAATTTGATTTAAAAACTGATATATAATACAATTATAAATATATGATGTTGTCCCCAAACTCCTTTTATCATAAAAAACAAATTGTGCATCTTATAGTCTTAATTTTCTAACCCTTACCCTTAAGTGATAATACATGGTGAGTATTTGGGGCGACACTGTTTGGTGGTGCTACAGTGGCGGACTCAGGGTGATAGAGGAGCAAGGGGGGAATATAAAAAGGTCACTATATGAATGCTAGGGGAGCACAAGCACACAGGAAGTCATGATATATTTACAGTAAAGAGGGGACACTGGGAAGGCATCATCGAGGACATATTTTATCTATCCGAGGGGGCACTTGTTTCAAACACAGGGGCACCAGGGGCGGGCGATCTCAAACCATCCAAGTCCACCTATGTGTTGGTACGTTCGACTGCATTACATTGGAAGGTGATCCCATTATTTTCTCAACACTCATCATTGAGTCATTGAAGGAGTCCAACCAACCAATCAATATCTGTGAATGACTTCAATGCAGGTGATTTCTCAGTATGTCAACACAGCGTCCTTAGCTGATATCTGCCCCACTGATTTTGCAAAAAAGAACTTCGATGATGAAAACTTCGACGTCATTGAAATTCTAGCTGAACTCCTCTGACATACGTTACTGAGGAAAAGTTCTGGCACCGTAGAGGAAAGTTTGCTTTAAGCTCCAGAGGAAGAAGAAAATATTGAATTTGCAGGAAACTGCATCTCCCCCAACTCCCCCCCCCCCCCCAAAAAAAGGACAGCTGACATGAAGTTAATACCGTATATATGAAGCTCACTGTGTGGAGGTAATGTGAGATGTTATGACTGCACATGAGGGACTGGGGTTAGACATAAGGAAATTCTTTTTAAAATATATTCTGGTGGGATAGACACAGCGGGGGAGAAAGTGGTCTGCTGTTTTTCTGGGCACACACACCAGAATGATTTAGCATAAGCAAATATAAAAACCGCCTTTGTCTGTCGAAGATACCATAACAACATCGTCCTTCAAGGATCTTCTGCATTAATCTCCCTCTCATCCCCGCAGAAGCCACACACTTTCCAAACCCCCCCTCTGCTCTCAAAGGATAATGTCCAAGTCTGACGGCTTGAGTGTTTTATATTCAATTTTCTGCTCAAGTAAGCGCCTTCAAACATGCCACACAATTAAGCAAAAAAAAAGGGGGACTCCACTGGACTTGATGTACTGCGCTGAACCCCCAGGACCTGAAGGTCTCACCTTGTATCAGGCACTCCGATGCATGCATGTGGGCGCTCACAAACTTTGCCTCCAACTGCAGATTTTTTGCGCCGGTCCATCGGGGTCTGGCTTCGGTGTAGAGTCTGACAGACGCCGTTTGATCTCAGCAAGACACTGTTTCTCTGCTGGTTTTCAGAAGCTCGTTTGGACGGATCAAACGCTGCATCCGAGCTGTTTTATTTTTATTTAGTAGGGCACTTTCAGCGTGTTGGAAATTGGCTTGTTGGGCAACTTACGTGTGAAATGGTGAGAACATTTTGTTAACACCAGAGTCATTTACTCCAACGCGCTTCACACAATTGTAGCGACAGCTACATAGCTGGGTTTGGCACTGGGTTAGGGTTCTAGTCCCTATAGGAATCCACACAGAATACTGAGCACTGGGTGGGGAACAACATTAAACCCCTCGGGGGCATAGGAGCAAAACTAAATAGACGCTGACAGATCACAGAGATATGAAACACGGAATTTTGAGAGACAAGCCGACAGAAAGGTACCATACCCAGGAAAGCCAAAGGAGACTTTGGCAAACGGGGAACATCAGGGTATGGCTGACGGACGAATGGGAAGTTGACAGAATAAACAGACTATCCTGTCTGAATGCAATCAGCGTCTGTTTTTATCAGCTGACAATCACCCGTGGCGGTGTGTAAGCCTTCTTTATCCTGCCTAAACCAATGTGAGCGCTGTTGCTGGTGAGGTGAAGTTTAACCACTGGCCTCAGGCAATGTGAGACATATTTTCCCCAACAAAATATTTTTCTACTTTAGCTTCTGTAACACTGACATACGAACGATTTTGAGGCTTATGTCAGGTGAGTTGCCTAATCTTTGCAAACAGATATCTGCAATAAAATATACAAGATTTCGGAAGCATTCTGGTTTTCCAAGATGTATTGGCCAATTGTCCACGTGGAGAGTGAAATTGCTTTTTTCTTTTTGGGGGGGTACCAGCAAAACAATGTGGTCATAAACGCAGCCTCTCTCAGCTTATGTATCTCAAGCTGCTACAGGGGCATACAGGGGAAAGTCTTTGCCCGGATGTCTGTTATCTGGATATCCGCTGGCAACAGCCGATGTCCAGCAACAATCCCCACAGCTAAATCATCGCCAGACACTCACCAATGGGTTCCAAGATTTAGGAAGTGCCAAGCTTAACAGCCCCCAAAACAGTATTAATTTCGTTGACGAAGACTATGATGAAAAACATTCGTCAACGAACCTTTTTTACGGACGAAAACTACATGAAAACTAAATAAAAAGTCAGATATAATGACGAAGACTGTGACGAAATATAACTGACACTTTAGTCAACGAATAAAAACGAGACGAAAATGTTAGGGTGGGACGAATGGAGAAGAGATCCAATCAAAGCGAATCTCTTGAGGGTAGGTTGACCGTTGCAGATTACAATACAGCAGAGCCATTCTAAAAAGCCGTGGCAAGCTAAACAGACAGCAGCATTTACACAGAAGAAGAACAAAGACGAGTTTGCAGAACTTCGCTCAGTTTTGTGGACGTTTTCACAAGAGTTAGGTTATTTACATGATATTTAGTTGCACAGCTTTGGCGGATGTCAGCTGACTTTGCTCGTTAGCAAGACGCTAGCGTTAACGGTTTGCAGTGCACCCGGTCCGAGGGCAACGGCATGCCTCATGAACAACAGAAATGTCAGAGCTCGGTCCAGGACTAGAACGAATAATTGACATCTGGGCACACCTCACACATGACAACCAGACCGTCTGCAAACCGTGTGGAGCAAAAACACCACCAAATTGAAGCGACATTTACACAGAGAGAGAGAGACATTTTCAGTTGACACAAACTGATTGATACATTGTTATTAATTACTTATTGACTGAGATTAATTGATTGTTACTATGATTAAGTCAACCATAGTTACAGTATTACTAACAGTATAGATTATAAGTAATTTGTTGTAAATATAGTTTTCCTTTATTGTTATTACTTATTATTTCCAAACCCTTGCTTTGGCAATATGTACAGTGTTACCTCATGCCAATAAAGCCATTTGAATTTAAATGAATTGAGAGAGAGAGAGATTTACCACTCACTAAAACTAGACTAAGACTAAAAGACTTAAGACTAGACTAAGACTAAAACTTTTATGATATTTAGTCGACTAAAACTAGACTAAGACTAAAAGATTTCAGATGACTAAAATATGACTAAAACTAAATGGTGTGTTATTCAAAAGACTAAGACTAAATCAGAATTTGCTGTCGAAATTAACACTGCCCCAAAACAACTCAGTTTACTCTTCGAAAAATGTGTTATTAATCAGAACTAAGGCTACAGCAATGCTAAAAGCTATTTGACGCTGTACTGCTAACATTAGCATGCTAAAACAAATGATGACTCACAATGACAATGCTAACATGATGATGTGTAGCTGATATAATGCTTACCATGTTACTGAGCATGCTAATTGGGTGTAACGGTTCACATGGTAAAGGCATGGTTCAGTAAGTAGCTGGGCGCAGGGGTCACAGTTCCATACAACAGGAACGATGGTGGTTTTCTGTCTCTCGTGCAAAACCCATTTCTCAAAGTGCATCACAGTGTCCTCTTATCTGTCTTCATTTATCATGTCTCCTTCCTGTGCTTAAGTTGTTTAAGGGCGGATGGAATACAGCTTTTAGGTGCATTTCTGCCACTCATGCGGATCAGAACTGTTAGAATCTCGTCCACTGACATATATACCTGTGCCAACTTGGTTTGGGGCAATACACGTTACGTTACACTCCTAATGCTAACATTTGTTAATTAGCCTGAAAGGCTTTCAGTTTTTCTCATGTCATTTGGATCCATCCCCTTGGGATCACAGGGTAGGAATGTCTGTACAAATGCTTATGGTAATCCATCCCATAGTTCCTGAAAAGAACTAAGAAGGCCTCAACCATAGAGGAGGCCTACTGTACAAAACCAGAATGCAGCAGTTCCAGAACCTCTCCACACAAGGTCATGAAGCTGATTTCTCATCCAGCCCCACTGAGAAAACAGCACAGAGGTCTACTGAGGTGTGCTCCCTCTTCTGCGTCGGACCCATCTCATTTCAAGGTTTATATTAATACTGACATTTTTGCAACATGCCTTAATGTGAAATTACCACATCGTGACATCTCTTAATGTTTTATCTGTAGAAATGCCTGCATGAGTAGGAGGCTGATGCCGGAATCAACGAAAAGTGAGCGGAGAGGGGTCAAATGTTTGAGCGCATTCTCTCTTCAGGGGCCCCCCCCAACAGCCTCAAACCAATTACAGACTAATGTTCGATGGCATGTGGAAGAGTTAACAGACTGGCAGAATAGCAGAATCTTTAAGTAGAACGTATCCATCATTATAATAATACTCCTATTTAAATGCATGAACAAATGCTTTGCTGCGGGCGTGTCACATGCATTCATATAAGGGTCTCGAGTTTGCCTTCTGATCGCCGTGCAGATACCCTCTGTGGTTACAGTCAAAATGCCAAAATATTGTGCGGGCCTTCGTCGAGAGGCAAGGTCGTTAATATTTCAAGGGATCCTCAGGTTGAAAATTGCTTCTCAAAGAGCGACACAAAGTTGAATAGCTTCGAATTAATTTGCTTCAAGTCCACACAGCACGGCGAACATCTTGAGCACAAACAAGGTCACTTGCTAAAGGCAACACGTTCCACACGCCAGATAAGAAAACTCATTTTTTTCTTGTCAGGAGTATTAGGGGAGTGTTTTCACACAAACAATTTCATACTCCTCTGCCTCGGCCGCGTTGTTTCTCCCCTTGCGTAAAAAAAAATGTCAGAATACTGGTCCCTCTCCAGATGCTGTGGCATTGCCTCGAGCGCCGCGCATCCCCCCCAAAGACTGTTTCATGTCTAAGCTGTCTACCTGATGGGATTGCTTCTTTTCGCTCCTGCAGCTGTGTTTGTGTGAAAATGGTTGGCGTTGTTTTTGTAAAGAGCTCGTAAATCTACTGAGTACAAGCGTCGGTGGCTTGTTATGCAACGACAGCGAGTTGTGATCTTTTCGGTGCAATTACAGCTAAGTGCGTGGAATGTTTCGATGGTCAGTCCAGTGTGGATGTGGGCAGAGCAGAATAAAATGTGAGTCATGAAAAAAACAGCACTTTAAAATACTTTGCAGACAGGTTAGTCATTTGATGGACTCAAAGCGGGGGCTACATTTCACCTCAGCTTTGTGTTCCAGCTCAGAATGTAGAAAAAAAAAACGCTGGCATGTACGTTTCATATGCACTTCAAATGTAGGCATTTGTTTTCTACAAACATTCATTCACCATGCATCATTGTACAGATACAGCTATTTTCAGATTCCATGTAAATGAGCATGTCCAGGGGGAGGGGGTGGTGGTGGTGTGGTACCACTGGGGTGCAGGAGGCCACACTGTTTGCGACCGCTTCCACTGGGTAGTTTTAATGACCGGTCAGGATATTTTGCAGCTGCCTTTGGGGCAACAAAACCAGATGTTTGTAACTAAACATCAGGACCTTTTGCAGCTGTCTCTGGGGTCACCAAACCAGATGTTTTTAACTAAATATTGGGACTTTTTGCTTTTCTCTGGGTCAATACAGCCAGAATCTTTTATCTCAATCTGGGGACTTTTTGCAGCTGTCTTCAAGAAACGACAAAACTGGACATCATCATCATTTTCCATAGACACAGCGTGAAATTTAAAACACAAATGCATATAAACGTAAAGTTTCAACATACACATTTAATACGTAAATGCAAAATGCAAAAGTGCAAGGTGTACTGTTAGAACGTCTCTTGTCCAGTCTCATTCCTTGGACCTCACCTCGGAGTGAGACGAAATCACTCTTTACACTCACTTTTCCATGGCTCGCAGAAACACACAGTGCCAACATTTATTCTGGCAATTTGGTCACTCCCTTTTCAGCATAGATCCCACACAAAGCTCTGTTTTCTATTTGTTGGCTTCAGTATATATTGTCTTCACAGCTATCTGTCGCACGATCGGTATTAAACTCAAGGAAGTTTAATTCTTATGTGTTATATGCACGGTGGTTGGGATCGACTCAGTGCTGTAGAGAGAAGAGACTGTGCTTCCAAGCCTACGCAGGAAATCATAGCGTGAAGCGAAACCATACAAGAAGTAAAGGATTTGTCTGCACCATTAATATCTATACACCGTAGCATTTAAGGTCAGAGCTTGTGGAGAAATTAAAAAACATTCCTCATAGATGGGAAGAAAACATTGTGCAACGCGCTGATTTATACGGGTGTCAGGGATTTGTAACTGATGTAGGAACAATGCCTTAATGATCTATTCTTTGTTCTATCTTTAGTCATATCTGTTAAGATAAGTCAAGATAATGACTTCATGTTATTTATTGATGAACACTTCTTTTGCTTTTGTTTTTTAACTAAACACAACAACGGGTTCTACTTGCCATTTTGATTAATTCTAACATCTGGAACTTAGTTTCCATTACAGAAGCCTTTCCACAGTTTAGTTGAGCAAACGTGATTCAAACGTTTACTTCAAATGTGGATTGACAAATGTGATGCATACCAAAATGGACAATTAGGAAAAGCAAAGTAGGGACAAGAAAACATCTGAATGCGGATAGATCAGAGAGAAGATTACCAGCAGACTGTAAAGCACAGCAGTCATCCCCACTGTCACATGCTATAAACCGTTCCCCTGGAGAGGGCCGGCTATTTACAGCAAATAACTGGCTGTATGTGGAGCTGGCTAAGATATGCAGAGCCACACAGGAGAAAATCCCGGTCTCTCCAGGGCAGATTAAAGAAAGAAAAATGGATGCATTCTACAGATTTAGAGGACTGTGCTTAACGCCAACTGCAATACATGTGCTGGTATTCTTGGAATTCTAAAATTGGCCCAGGCAGAAGATCCGTTAACATTTACGCCTTTTAACATCTGTGTGTTTATTAAAGGCTCATCCCATGTTTTAATGATAATAAATGCTTTCAGTTTATATGGTTCATTGGCATAAAATACTTTGTAGGAAAGAGTTGCTAATTATTTTATTGTCATTTCAGTTGATTTAGAAGATTCCGTGTCTAATGCAATTGACAGACAAACAATAAAATGTAACAAAAGAAATAGCGACCATTTGACTAAAGCTAAATTCAAGTCCTGGTATTTTTTTTTAAACTGGGCACTACATTAACATGTTTTGGTGTATCTTGCTCTGAAATAATATTGTCAGACACACAGACACATAAAAACCTCATCCTGTTGGTGGCTAAAACAACTGGACTGTTACCGGACATAACTTTGGAATTGCCCCAAATGATTACTTTGAAGTCATGTTGTGGCTGTCAGTTTAGGCCATCTCCTGGACCAAATTCCAATTTTTCTGCTAAAGTGTGAATCATTTACACATCCAAACATGTAAATATAAGGCCCTGGTTTAAAAAATCAGAATATCCCTTTAATAACCGACACTATATTAACGAACGCAACAGAATGCCACTTCACAAAACAGTCCAACCTCCACCCAGACTTATATAATATTCCACACTTTGTTTGACTGTGCAGTATCCTGCAGGTGGATATGAGAAAGATTACAGGCATGACCGTGATTTCCTCTCTCCCTGCTGTTTTTTCTTACTTGTTGAATTGCATAGTTTCTTCATGCAGTAAAGTGTATCGCCTCCGAAGGCTGGTCTGTGTCTGGTCTTGTTGTGGCAGGCCGTTTGTCAAAACACACCTGTACCGGACTTACTGTATGTGTAAAGGTTGGAGAAAAGGTGGGAAGCTGCATCATCTGGAGTCATGTGCAGTTCAAATACCTGGTGCACATTCCCACTCACCTCTTTAGATAAACGGAGAGGAAAAAGTTCCCTGATGATATGCCCTGCTGACTCATAATCCTGTGTGACCCCAACTCGTAATGTTGGAATACTTCAGTTGGTCCCACAGAGGCACGGGCTTAAAAGACAAACCAAACTTAAAATTCAGGTTTGTAGTGAGGTTAAAAACTGACACTGGATAAATATTTTTTTTTTAAAAAAAGGCAATTTACATGCAAATGATGCTGCTGGCATTTGCAGTAATTGCCATTTGTGCTCGTCATCCAAAACGATACAATGGCAGCACCTTTAAACTGCGGGGGAGGACCGGGGAGAAAAGCACGTGGACAATGGGCTGAAATTTGAGGATCTCGAGTAGTTTTCCAATACATTGCCATGTCAAGTCTCGTTACACAGTTTAGCAGTTCCTAAATTACCACATTAAACTTGTTTATCTTGAGGATCGGTTCAAGAATCAGTCAGACGCGCGGAATGAATGGCGTCCCATTATTCGTGCCATTCTGAGTGCGCCCTTCAACTCGCAGCTGCACTGATTGAAAAGACTGCGAGCGACTTGTGTTAGCATAGGCGAACTCATTTGAATCCAAATCATTCTGATCACAGGCTAGCCTGCAGAAACACGTTAAAAATAACACACTCGTGCTCAATGGATGCATTATAAATTCCAGCGAGATGAAAAGGTTTTGATGTGGTTTTGGGAGGCAGCGAGAGAGGCTGTTTCCTTTCATCTTTAAGATGGAAAAAATGCAGGGATACAATAAACACACACAAGTACAAGCGGACATATAGATGCAAGAACGAGAGGAGATCATGAACTCACATTCCCATATGGCCAATAATTTATGAAAATAAATGTAGCCTATAGTTAGCACCGACTGGCTTTACTGCAACATGAAAATGAATATTTAGCATTTAGCTTTATTATAAGGAGAGGAGAAGAAAAAAGGGATAAGTCAGGGTTTATATGTGTTGGTATTTATTTGTTAAAGAGATTATAGTGTTCCATACAGGCTGCTTTCAACACTCCTCTCCTAGGAAGCAGATAGCTATGAAGTAGTGAACACGCAATCAACCCTGATTAATGAGCAGATTACAGTATGTAATCCGAAATGTGCCCAACGTCAATGAAACCCAGAGAAATCCTTTGTTTAGTGGCCTGCTGCTATAACTTCCAGGGAAACATCCAACAACATGTCAGCGAGATAGGACGTAGGACTTTATTACATTACCTCGTCTGCTCGAGTCACATTGGACGGTTTTAAGTTTGCATTGGTGGTCGTTAAAAAGGTACAACATGTCAGAATTGGCCACCTGTTGAATTCTTACTCCAAAAAGATATTATTACACATATATTGCTTGTATAATCGCTAACTGCTGCTAATTGTAGCTGCTGTTAGTAAACTCAATTAGCCTTGCAGCTAGCAGCCGTACTTGCTCTGAGCAATGGGGGGTGTTGGTGTCGTTTAAATCTCGGGCTATCACCTCTTGATACTAAGTGGCTAGCTAGTTAGCATGCTAACTGTAATAGATGTATCTGCAACACATCATAGCATCAGAACTGTTTCTTCACCTGCCATTGACGATTTGAGCGATCTGACAAAGAAGACAGCAAAACCGATGACCCCACGCTTCATTACAGTGTCATGAAGCTATGTTTTTTTCATTGTTATAAGAGACATCGAGTTGCAGAAATCACACACTGTGCATTTAACCGTCTCAGACCAAAGCTAACAATGAGGATTACTTGAGGTTTGAGTGTAACCCAATGTGTGTGATCGAACTTGGCCAAAGTCATCATTTAAGTGCAATATTTAATATTTTGAAATGCATGTGTTACCAGCCTCAAGCCTAGAGGTACCAGGGCCGCTAGCTATTTTGCCGCACAGTACTTGGGTGGCTGTGTAGCAGTAAAGAACAAAGACAACTTATCTGCTTTGCGATCGACTCGACTGCCATGTTTATTTTTCTTGTCGCGGGGCAACAGTCCATTACAAAAATATTCTCCAGGTTTCATAACATTATCATCAACCAAAACATATTTCTGTATCCAAAATAAGCACTTGGACACATAGTATATTCGGTATCCTTAGTTACTACTAACGACCACAGTTACATCCAGGTCACGTACACATCACTAACCAACTGAAATACTCCGTAGAATAGTTTGCTGTCCAAACTATTGTACGGAGTACCATGTACATGCAAGGGATACTTGCATGTAAATGGTAAGTGGAATACCATTGCCAAATTGTCGCATGCGAATAATTAAACCAAACAGTTGAATTACAATAAAACACATCTATCCATGTATTTCCCTTTTTACTATAGAGCTTCAGTCCATTTATGTAGAGCAAAATCGTTTGATGTCCGTCTAAACAACAATGACCGGTCCACAAACCTGCTACAAATTTACCGTATTTTTCCAGATAACTCAGGAACGCCACATTTAAAACGTTGAACCAACCATGTGGTTATAAATCCACTACTAGACCGTGTTAACTTCTAAATATGTGTCAAACAAACATAAAGTTGTTCTACTGTTCTACAGCGAAACCTACCATCACAAGACAATAACAACGTTTCCTCCAAATGAGAGGGGGACTGCTTTATATCCGAGAGGGACTAATTTATCAAGTAGCCATTTATATGGAAAAAATACGTGGAAGAAAATAAAGGGCTGTCAGTTTTTCTTTTACTGTACTTGATTAGAAGGTAAATACATGTTAGCATAAGACACAAAGACAACACCCACCACAGTCTGATCTCTCTGCTGCAGTCCGACAAAAGATACAGGAGTATCCTCTGCTGTGCCACCAGAATCGATTGATTTAACTGACCAACTGTAATCATTTCATGTGCCTGCTTCTTTTCGGCGTGACTGCTGCTATGCTGCGAGTGGCCCTCGCCTCCTTTCTCCCCGTCCCCTGTGGGACAGTTAGCTGAGGGGAGCTCTGCTTGAACAACATGGCAGCCTCGGGTCAGGGAGCGCCGAGCAACAGCGGGGAAGAAAAGGCCATTTCTAACGAGCAGCTCGGGGATTCTCTTGTGGCACAGACGGACCACAACATAAAGGAAGATGGACGAAAAAACTCCTCCTTTTTCATTAGAATTTAATATTTATGATATAACACGTTTGATTTTACAGGAAACATGCAAGACAACGCAGCGTGGGTACGTGGACTTGTGCAGGGACGTACCTCTTTCCTTTATTATCATAGCAAAGACTCCAAAAAGCCAGAGCTGAACAACTGACAGCTTGAAGGAACTGCTCCATGTTTCTTTACATCTCTGGATTCCCACTCAGGTCCCTCGGCGGCTTCTTTTGGACAGGAGCAGTTCGGCAGAGGCGGAATGTTCTTATGAGCGCCATGAATAATGCATCTGCTCAGGCCTTTTGTTTGCTTATTTTGGCTTTTTGCTCTGTAAGGATTCGTCACTGACGGAGACGTAACTTTTAATTTAAAGTGTTTTTAAGGGCAACAAATGCCCACTCTGTTGAACATCGGTCTCTCTGCGGAGAAAACAAACTAGTACACTGTTTTGCTTCTGTGATAAGGGCCTATACCCAACTTTAAATGAAATTGTAGTGTAAAAGCAAAGTGGAGAAAAAAAATGTGTGAGGCAATCTGGAGTAGTGATGTAACCTAGATTCAGTTACGGATATGGGACAAGACAGTAGAGAAGTGGTGAGTGACACAAAGAGAAGAAAAAAAGGAATATCCGCTGGGAAATGCATCACAGTTATGGAGCAATAAGCTGATTTGTTTCATCAGCTGTTGTTCCACATCTCCTGTACACGCCGGTTTGCCTCAGCGCTTCAAAGAGACGGACTGGCTCAGAGACAACTATTTGGTATTGATTGATGATGACTGTTAGATACGATCTTTTCATCAAGCTGTCAGCTACGGCTCGAGTTGGAATGCTACCGTACGTTCAGAGCGGCTCAGGAAAATACAATTTACTCCGCAACCGGAGTAAAAAATCTATTTAACTTCAGAGGTATCTGGTGGAGGCTACATCTGCTGCTGCTGCTGAACTATTAATGTTAATGTGATCTCCTCTAGGAGATACAGTATCAGATCATGAGAGCAACGCACTGGATCTGAACTTTACTTTTATACAAGCGCCAATTATTTTAGCGCCTGTCTACTTAGCCAAATTATGATTTTAATAAGGAAAGACTAATTGAAAGAAGGGTGCTTTATGAATTATGAACAATGTTTTTCGATTATTATTTCACAATCATAATAACGGTTTTAAGGAAAAGAGATATTTTTATTCTGAAAATTTCTACAAGCTCTGATGATTTATTACTGTTTAATGTTTTGTCTTGATGAACATGTTATCAACGTGACTCTTAAAAAAGGTCTATATCGTGAAATATTTTCCAACACACAGGCTACAGTAAACGCACACACACACACACACACACACAAGCTGTGTTGGCATCAGAGACTGATGCACATGACTCTTATGGAAAGTAAGCATGTGGTTCTGGTCATTCTCACGCTTTGGCATCACTCGAGGAATTACACGCTCCCCCACAGGTTGGGAAAAAAATTTCGTCATCGCTTGGGCTCTTCAAACATTTCAAAGAACCCCACGAAGATAAGATCACTGGTACGCAGCAACCGAGAGAACAACAAGGCAGATCTTGGCAAAGGTTTTTGACACGACTGAAGCAGAAACACAAAAATGTCTCGGATTCATGCACAGCCCTCCGCCAGAGAAGGTAAATAGAGTGATAGCGCGAGGTATTATCTTAACAAAGGGGAATTACTGTCCTCATCACAGCATGCCTCGTAGTTAATTATTGATTAACTCTGCAGAGATAAGTCAGTCAGGGTGGGAGGACTGGCTCCATGCTGGGCCGGCTGGCCGCACCCCATCCCGATGAGCCTCTCCAAGGTTGATGCGCATGTAATTTGACCATTACAGCAAATCAACCATGTCTCATTTAGAAAGAGCTCTGTCTGTAAAACACTGTAGGTCACTCACTGCCGCGTTAATGGACCTTGTTTTGAGACATTTTCTACTCGTTTCAAAGTTGACAGCCGTGAGTCCAAAACTGCATCTGACTGGGCTGAATCTGGAAGATTCTGTCTGCAGTGGCGACAAACACTGTGGTGAGTTAACCTTAAACAGAAGGCAGCAGAGTGCAAGGGGTGATGAAAAGAAGCTATTTAGAATTTAAGAATTCAGGTATTAACATCCATCCTGAGTGATCTGATCACAAGTGGGCAGCTTTAAACAATCACGTGGCATTAACTTGAGTTCGGATCTCATCTCATGCAATTAAACATGTACATCACCAGAACAAATGGATGTTTTTTTGAAACAAAGAAAGGAACGTCTTCATGTGTTATGCTGGCTGAATAAAATAGATTATAGATTATGTCTCCATAGACAATAAAGAAGAAGTCTATATTAGTTACTGTTTGCTGTATTTGTAAAAAATTACCTGTTTACCTTAAAAAAAAGGTTGTCTTTTCTCTTAAATTTAGTGCAAATGCTAGTACCACTGGCTTACAATCAGGTTGTGTGATGCAACTGCAGTGGATTTTATTTTTTACCCAACAGCTCTGATTCTAAACTCCAGAGAAATATGTGAGATGGTCTGTCAAAACAAACCTAATTTAACCTAACTCAAGAAAAAGAGGATACACTACAGAATACAGACCTGCTTTTGTAACTAGGACAAACTGAAGCAGAATCTGCTCTGTAGTCGACCTGAGATTGAACTGGGATGGGATTTGAATGTCTAAATTCAGTAAGTGCAGACTCAAGATTTCTTTTACAACGCCACTGAGGTATTTCCGAAGCCAGAAAACAAGAAAACCACACAAGAAGCAACTAAATAAAATAAATCTGATCCACATGCAACGGGGCGCCCGTGTTCAACGCGATACCGAGCGGCGGCTGCAAACCACCGAGGCGCTGGGAGCTTTCACTCAATAGACCTCCCATAGGGCAGTGCGCTGCACAGTACACGGTTGTCTCAGCTGTTAACCTCCTCCCTCTATCCTCCTCCTCCTCCACTTTTTCCCATGCTCCATTGTGTCTGGACTGACTGCCGCTCAGACAGGCCTCTGGGTGGGCAGTTCAGCAGTCAAGTATCCGAGCGCATCCTCTGACATCCGAAGTCAAATGTCTTGTGTTTGGAAATCCACCGCGGGCTCTCGGGAGAGTCGGCCTGCCTTCCCCACATCCCACACAATAGACCTCAGACAAAACGGAGCCGAGCTGAACAACAGGGAGGATGACAGAGGGGGGAAAAAACGGAGGAGAGAACAGGGGTGCTCGGGGACAGGGGATGATGCCGTGGACATGAGTAAATCCTGCAAATACGATGATGCCGTAGTTGTCCGCTTTCAACCTGGATCTCAAAAGAATCAATACGACACAGACGTAACAGGGAC
Organism: Sparus aurata; assembly: GCF_900880675.1. Taxonomy (NCBI): domain Eukaryota; kingdom Metazoa; phylum Chordata; class Actinopteri; order Spariformes; family Sparidae; genus Sparus; species Sparus aurata. The sequence goes on along the minus strand of NC_044208.1, from coordinate 19,127,683 downwards.
TCTAAAAATAAAAGCGACAGCGCGGACATCACGCTGCGACTGCCCAGTCTGCTGAAACAACCACAAAAAAGGGTGGCTGATAACCTCATACGCGATAAGTCACTTAGAAAATGTCAGACATTTTTTTATGTTCGCCTATCTGAGCCCGGTATAGGCTTAGTCTCTCAAGCCCTTGAAAATCTCTGGATTACCCCAGTCGTTCTAATTTAGACGTAGCCTCGAGCGCAGAACAGGGCTAATTTCCCTGTGTCAAAATTAATGAAGAAGATAATTTGCTGCAGTGGAGGAAAAACACACGTTCAATTCGCACGAGCACCTACACACAGACACACACACTTGCGCACACAGGAATACTCACACTATCCTTTAAATGAACCCCCGAATGGGGCCAGAGAGTGAAGGGAGCTTACTGCAGTTGAAACCAAAACTAGGTTAGTGCATCGGCAGCGAGACATGTGGGATTTGACACAAAGGTCTCAGATCTCGGCGTGCGGAAGAGACGTTAATCAGTTCATGAGAATTTTTGGCAAAAAAGACAGCTCAGCTTCTCATTTCACCGCTCGAACACAGTGTTCCTGAGAGTTTCTACCTCTAAGGTGAAACACACTTCTTCTCTGTTACGTAACGTTTTTATTGAAGCCATGTCAAAACTTCTGGATGTCTTCATTATCCGCGGCATTTTGTAAAGATTTCTGGTTCAGGCTGACGTGTTTGGTGAAGCTGTTTTTGAGAATCTTGGAGATTTAAAAATCAGTTCCGTGTACTGGAGCATTATTTCTCTGCTCAGCATGAGGGTTTAATGATCGACCAACACATGGATCTGTGCTGTCGGAGGATCACACACGACCACTGAAGACAGAAAGTCTGAATGCAGTGTGGATGTTTATATTTCATTGCGAAATTAATCCATTGCTCATTATGTTCGATTGTTCCATTCAAATGCACATTAAGCTAATTGTTGTAATTAGTGTTCATTTTAATGGCAACATGCAGCAACTGTTATTACATTCCTCCAGGGATTTTACGCTGCACATCCATAAAGATGGGGGAGTTGCGAGAGACGGAAGCAGCGGCAGCCGAGGCGAAAGCTGCAGTTTGGGAAGTGTGGTATACATAGTTTGTAGCAGAGGTGGCAAAATGACACGCATTCTTTACTCAAGCAGAAGTACAGATACTAGCACGGATAGAAAGATTCTGGAAAAATTTGAGGAGAAAGGAGAAAGTGCAGGCTCTGACATGTGTTCAAAGGATCTCTCTGAAGGACATTTCAACAGGCCATTTCTGTGCAAAGCCTCCCTCGCCGGTCTTGTTAAATCTTTGCTTTGTCTTTCTACGTCTGCTGTGTGTGATATGCACTGAAATCAGTCTTGCAACGTTTGGAAGGCGGCATGCAATGAAGTAAAATAATGGATAATTCCACTGAAATGCATTTAAACTAAAGTAAAAAGCATGTTTTAAAAATGGAAGGAGTAGAAAGTACAGATACTTGTGTTAAAACGTAGCGAGCAAAAGTAAATCGATTGTGTGTAAAAAAGGTATACATTGCATTTAAAAGTGGCAGAAAATGTCATGACACACGTCCCTGAAGCAGAAAATAGGATTAATGTTCATTGATATAACATTCACAGTGATACCAATACATGTGATGTAAAAAAAGATTAAAATGATGTGACACAAGCGTCTGGCTCAGTTTTATTACAACATTTTGTCACATCTTTAAAACACCGCTTTAATTTGCATTCAATTTAAAAACACCATTTTTTATAACATTCACCTTTTTCATTATAATTCACAGTCTTGCAGTCACAACACAACTTTTAAGAGGAGAATTCTCTCCGAACCAAACAATTGATTACAATTCTGTTTCCCTCCATATCCACCATTTAATCAGAACAAATCAGGCAGGCGGGCGATCTCCAATGAGCCAACTACAATCTATTATCCATTAGAAGCCTCTGGGAGGTAAACAAATAGAAACAGGATAATTGAAAACATCTTTTAAAGCTAGACAGGGCCTTGGACTGATCAGATTTAAACTGCTCATTACAGGAGCTTCCAGTTTGGACAGCTGAGTTACGGTGGACTGTGGAGATTGGATCTTTCAACATGGAGCAACGAAGTGTGAAAGAGAATAACGCTTAAATATCCGAATTTACGGCTCACAGGGAGAGCACCTCGAATGTGTTGGACGATGTTTAAAAAGAGTTTGATTAAATATCTGTTCGTACGGGGGAGTTGAAGCCAAGTGACACGGATATGTACTTTATTCAGCAGGAGACAGAGGAGTTTAAGGCCGAGAGAGTTGTCAGACCATCTTTACCCCCTCTGTGAATCTGCATCTGTTGCAGTCAGAGAGACAGCTGTTCCTATGGGGAGAGGCAGCAGGCAGACAGAGCCCCTCTGCTCACACCCCAGGCCTCTCCACACACTTTCTTCATCCATCCATCAACCACGGATAGATGAACGATCGTGCACGGGTGATGATAATACTCACCGGTGTCCTTCCTTTAGAACCATCCTGTTCCCTGGTACTGACACCCACCTTCTCATCCAACCACAGCCCTTTGTTTCCCTGAATAAACTCCAACAAGAATGTTGTTTATCAGCATCCAGAAAGGTCGGTGCTTTAGCTTTCTGCACACATTGAAACTGTGGAGGGGGATATTTGTGATTCATCGGCCTGCAGCTTAATCGGAGGAAGCGCACAAAATATTGAAGTGATCTAATAAACCCGAAATGAAGCATCCGATCTCCCCTCGTAAAAGTCTTTAGTTGTGAAGAATGGGGGGGATGAAAGTGTAAAAGACAGTTTAAGCGGAGTGTGACGTGGCATTGGAGCGTGTTGAAGGGAGACGCGACTCAATTTTAGATCGGCAGGTTCGCGTTAATGTTGCACATCCTTTAAATAGCACACTGAATATTAATGCGTGCAAATGAACGGTGACAAGGCACATGCTGCTGTCTAGGGAAGCCTCGGATATGGGCAATGACACAGACAGGGACAGTGGGATGCAAGGTCAGAGGATCTCACTGGTGGTCAATGTGGCTTACATGCATCATTGAGCAAAGCCAAGTCAAACGGTGATTCGGCGTTCAGCCATCTGGAGATGACCACTAGCATATAGTGGCGAGGCCTCTGCCGCATGGGATGTGATGTTTCTTATCCTACAGCAGTGCCGCTGCGAGATTATTTCTGTCATGTTGAAAGCCTCACGCGCCTATATAATGTTGACAAATCACTGATGCCCACCAGCGAATGCACTCTCGCTCTCTCGCCCCCGCCTTTTCCCTTTTTTCCTTATCTCCGGCTCCCGCATGGCCCATAAGATAGCGACATAAAGAGGAGGATTCTCCGCGGTGCTCAGCTGATTGTGAGGTTAAACTGGTCAGGGTGATGTTCAGCCTCTTCCTGGCTGCACGAGGAAATCCTGTTCATAATTCTGTCTTTGTTAACAACCCAGGTCTCTCCTCCGTGAAATGAACTCTGTATCACCTCCACTACTGCTTTAAGTAACTTAGAGGAGCCCGAATCACTACACTTGGTGTCTTATGCAAACCTCAATACAAACGCTTTGGTACTGAAACGGGTAGAGGTCTCTTGGGGACTGCCATGAAGAGCCCAGGAAGAGACGAAACAAGTCGACGTAGCCTGAGAAAACGTTCGAGATCCTGTCAGAACCTGACGCTGTGCAAACACTGTTACGAGCCGAAAAGGAAAATGTGGAGCGCGGTAGAAAAGAGGAAAAGTACAACAGAGAATGCAAGCTGTGAATGAAACGCGCTGCTCGTGTTTGTTTTAGCTGAAGCCGAGAACGAGGCGGAGTTGAAAGCAGCACTTTTCAGTACGGAAGACAAACAGACAAGCGAGGATGACATCCAGCGCAGGTGAACCGAAAAGGTGCAGCTCGCACATTTCTGCCGGCAATGCCGCATAAATTCCGTATACTTTAGCGGAGACGACTGGTTAGGCGGCGAGATGAACGCGGGGCCTTGTACGTGGGCTGCAGGAAGAGGCAGGTAATAAGCCATGTATTTATGAGGTGCAGTGGTGTCAGTGACATCTGCATAACCTATTCATGAGAGCCGTGATGGAATCTCAGTTATCCTCCGCTCCAATCTTACAGGTGACAAAGGAGGAAACGCAGAGGTGAGGGTGGACAGAATGATAATGAAGATAAAAATGGAGGAAGGAAGCAGCAGGGGAAAGGTAAAGGAGGCAGGAAAGACGGGAGAATGGAGGGGGTAACAGGGGACGTGCTAAATAGTGGGAGACGGACGAGGAAAAAGAACAAGGAACAAGTGGAAAAGATGAGAGAAATCAAGAGACGTGCGGAGAGAAAGGAAGCAGAAGAGCGAAAAAAGGCAAGAGCGAGAGCAATTACTGGGAGACTGAGGAGAGTATTTCAATAAACCTGTACATGTCGATTCCGCCCGACACATCCGCTACTCGTGGCCTGCACTCTGCATACCAATGATTCAGACGCGCCATAACTGGAATTCACAATCTATACAGACAGCAAGGGCAACAGCATTAGATATTCCTCCAGAACACAGAGGAGGGAGGAGGAGGAGGAGGTGGAGAAACAGAGCAGCCAAAGCCTTGTGTAGAAATAAGGGACAGAGGAGAAACATTGTCTCTCGCCTAACAAGTTTTCTCTCTTTTAACAGTACTACGAATATCTCTGCTTAAATCTGATAAGGATTTGAGTTTGCGATTCATTCATCCCCAACCTGCAGCTACCTTCAGCGTGTTAATGTATCTTTCTCAGTCAAATACTTGTTGATACCCGACCCGTTCGCTGTTGCTGTACCTGTGCCGCCTCAAAGTGGAGGCCCGGGACGTGTTCTGGACCCCGGGGGGATGTTCCTGTCTCCACCAGGACAACAGATGGCATTCTACTCAGCCTGGGCATGACGTCAGGAAGACACAAGGAGGGCCACAAAAAAGCCAAGAACACAGGGACCTCCGTTGAGGTTTACCACAGAGATACGTCCAAAAGGAAAGCGGACATCTTGAGCTTCTTCCCCCGACTCATGATTCTCAAGGGCACATGATGGCGTTCCGGTAGCTCATCACACAGTAATGACTGTCCTTGGTTTCAAGGACGTGGATTGGCAGACGCCCAAAGACCAAAAAACTATTATCCTCCGTGGTACCATCAACTTCCCAGAGGAGCTGAGTTTAGAGACTTCAAACGTTTGATCAAGGGTCAAGAACTGTATTACTGTGTATGGAAAACTGCAAAGTACAAATAAGTGCAGGTTTTTATGAAAGTTAATCTGTAAAAGGGGGCAAACCAGTGATTGGCGTCACATTTTGAGGTTTCACGACATGAACATTATCCAGATTTTTAGTCCTACATGTTGGCCAGGCTCCAGAATCCTCCAGTTCCCATATGGCAACTCACTGCATCTGTCTTTTGACCCTCTCTGCCAAACTCTATGTCTTAAGTTGGTAACACAAGCATTTCTCAGTTCCTGTGTCAAGAGCATTCTGGCTGGGAAGAAAACGAAAAAAAAAAAAACTAGCATGATTCATGAACAGCCCAGGACAGGAAGGCTCTGCAGAGGGTAACTAATATTGCCCAGAATATCAGTACCCATCTATACAGCATCAATGTAATCAGTGAAGTGTCTGCACAGAGTGCCAAGGGTAGTAAAAGACAACATCCGCCCTAGCCACAGTCTGTTCACCTTGCTGCCGCCTGGCAAAATGTTACAGAAGTATCCACTACCATACCATCAGACTACAGAGCAGATTCTTCCCTCAGGCTGTGAGGGTCCCAAACTCATCTTTAACACTACCTATGAGTAGTTACAGGCTTAAATTTACATCATCAGGGTTATTTTCTTCAACTTTACAAAGCATGTTGTATAGCCCCAGGAGATGAAATACCACTGTTGTCATTTTGAGTAGGACTTCCAGTGAAAAGTAAACCGATCTTTATGAGTCACATTGCTGGATTGCGCTCAAAGTATCATATACTCAACTGGCACTTAAAAGGTTGGCACATTGGTCTTTCCCGGAAAAAAAGTGTGTTACAACTCATCTAAACAACCAAGAAGTGTGTTCAGCCATGTTATAGGGCAGCGTTCTCCAATCCTGGTTGTTGGGGATCCCTGACCTACATGTTTAAGAGGTTTCCGTGCCCGAGCACGCATGGTTCAAATGAATGGGTCCTTATCAGACATCAGCATGAGCTTGGTGACAAGCTGATAATTTAATCAGGTGTGTTATGGCAGGGAAACGTGCAGGGATGGGGTTCCTACCCAAGGACAAGGAAAGACTGTTGTAGAGAAAACCACAAGTCTATGAAACGGAACAGTAGATTATGCTTCAGGAGATTTTTAATTTACTTTGCTTCAAGCCTTTTTCGTGCTCCGAATTTGATATTCAAAAGGCTAGATTTTCAGTGGAGTACTCCTTTAAAGTCGAATAGCGTTTCAGTTGCACTGTCATCAGTATATCCAACTTGGCGACACATTATACAGTATATCTTGCACAACTCAGCATCATTTGTCTCACAGCCTTTCTCGCTTCACTGTGAACATGTGCTCCTCTGTTACCTGACTTTACCCCGAGGCCAATAATAAGTACATTAGGAGCTAATAATGGCTTATTGATCATAATAAAATCAGCTTGTTTTACGCCAACGCCAGCATCTGTCCTGCTGAGCAAGAGGGTTGGGTCGAAAAAGTCCCCTTAATTCCTCTGTGCAAGGAAGGCCCAAAGCATTAGCTCGTGTCTGAATGATGAATGGCCGATACAGTGAAAGGACTCTTGTCCTCTGTGGTTGCTTTTTTACAGAAGTGAGTGTGAGTAAAGGCCACCATGCTACCTAGGCTGTGATTAAAGTGAGCCATTGTATGGTTAAGCAGATTGGCTCGCCAGGGCTGCCAACAGTCTTGGTCATTCTTCAGCCAGAATGATCTCCCAGCAGGTTATTTTACTGGTTAGAGGGCATATCTGGGCACTTCCATGACCCAGTAACCCGCTTAACCAAGCACCAGGTAACACTGGTCCCACAGTAAGAGTTAATCATGCAGATTTGGGGTTTGATTCGCTCCTTACAATAAGGGGGATGTTCCTGGTTTCAGCTGGTGTTCAACAGAACAATGATGGAATACTGAGTCAAAACCTGCAATAGCCAATGAGAGTGAGCTGTTGTTGTTACTCACCGCCAGCTCAGGCTGCAACATGAAGGAGCCACGCTGATTCAGTCTTCCCAGCCATGACTTTGTGACGCAAGCTTCTATGAATCCAAAGTGCCAGAAATCGCCACGCTGAAATTGTTAAGTACAACAAGTAGTGTGTAGTTCTGTGTCTTGACTGAACCATCCTCAATTAAACTAATAAAATATTTGAAAAAATACGTTGATTAGATCTGTTGTTTTGGCTGTGGTCTCCCATGTTTTTAGAAATTGTATAGAATTCGATATATTGGGGACACATATGGACTGTATGCAGTGACAATAAGGTAAGCCCATCACTAACACGTTACTAAACTTCCAGAACTTGAGTTTCATGTTTGGTGGTGATATAGATCACTGGTTCCTGACCAAGAAAGGGTTGCAGGATGGAATGTCTCTCAACATTTGGCAACACATAATAAGTTTTTCTTCAGTCTTTGCTTTATCATGGTAATTATTCTATGTTTTTACCTTCAGGCCACTAAAACATTTCACAGATAATACGTCCGAGAAGGAGACATAACCATCTGAACTGCTCATAAATCATAGACACGCAAGTGATGATGGGCTCTCAAAGAGATAAGGGTCTGCTGTGAATTTATGGATTCATGCCACAATATGAAACTTTTCCAAGGTTGAGAGGTCTCAATCCCCAAGACCATTTGGAGAAAAAAGAAACCTGGGCGGTAGGAGTGAGGAGGTAATGATATCTCCTCTCTCAACAGCTATCATCAAGGTGCACTCCAAATGCCCCTCAGTCTAGACTGTTTTTGCAGAGGGCAGCTCAGAAAGGTGACGGCATGCTCAGCAGAGCGCAGCTCAAAGAAGTGCGCTGAAAACATCTATGAAATAAAAAAACTGAAAAACAACATAAAAGCCGCCTGTGGTCTGATGAGGAACAGACCAGATAGATTAAACTGTCCTGGCCCATCTTCACCCCAGTTCCAACACACAATGACTGGACAGGAAATTGACAATGTAATAGCATATTTTGGAGCGAATTTGGGGCAATTTGTCACTCCCTGACAGCATGCCCCGTCCCCATGAATTGCACTTCTCTCAATACAAAAAGCGTTGAATTTAACTGACAGGAATGAATTTTGCTTGGCCATTCTGGAAAAAAATGAAAGGCAAAAGAAAGCAGCGTGAAATGTTTTTCATCTGGGGAGTTTTACAGGACTGAAACACAAACATTTCCCCCTCTCATTCAGACAGGAAAGGAACGTCACGGCACAGTTAGGTAAATCATACAAGAACCTGAGTTCTTCCAAACATGCATGCATTTCCACCCATTTCCATGTGTGCATTGTAGAAAGGTGTGGCAGGGTTTACAATTGTGTAGTGTCCAAGGGAGGGGGGAGCAGATGACCTCAGAACAATGTCCTGTCATGCACACTTCCTAAATAAAGACTCTATAAATATCCCCTTATTTATTACATTTTAGTATTTTTTTGCGAACATACTATCTGTTAAGATCTGTGCTGGTCTTGCAGCTACATGGAGAGTATCTGATCTTTCCCCTGCTGTTTTTTTCTACGGCTATTAGAAAACACAGGCTCATTTTGTATTGTGGTTTGGCCACTGACAGGATCCTGGCTGCGGCCGAGCTGAACCCTCGCACCGTGGCTGCCTCAGTCAGCATTGCCTCCAGAGCACGTCTCCCAGTCACGCACCAGCAACCCCTGACTGTAACGGCTGGTAAATAAATAGCCGCTGCTCGTTGTCTTGTCTCCCCCTGCTAAACATGGAAATACACAAAACCCTGATTGCACAAGAGGCAGAAAATAGTAGGAGGGCAAATTAAAAGACTTGGCAGTCAGTTTCTGCCAAACCAGCGGCAGAATGTTTTTGCTTGCCTGGACACATTCCTCAGGCGTCCCACCCTATTATTATTAGCAGAGCGTGTGTGTGTGTGTGTATGTGTATGTGTGAGGGTCCGCATGTGTGTGTGGTGTACAAAGCATGCAGAGCATGTTGAGGAACAGCGTCTCTTGGACTTGATAACCCACTGTACTTCAGTCGTGTCCTTGAGCTGTCATGCTTGACCTGGAAAATTAGAAAATGCATCATTAGACATGTGGAGAGGGGCAGCAATCCCACAAAATTGTAAAATGATTATAGCAGTTTTCTGAGGGAACAAAGATGAACTGCTTCCAGAATGAAACCCCTCAGATGATGGATATGAATTATGGAATGGTACTGGTGGGGTTTCACAGCCATCAGTGCTCGGCCTCAGAGTGCTGATTCAACACAAATATATTATCTATGAAGGGAAATGGGTAGTTCAAGAGAACCAATTGTATTGGTTGGATTTGACAGATAATCAGAAATCTGTTTGTGATTTATTGATTGATTACTCTGCTTTTCTGAGCAGTTTATTTTGTTATTCTGGTTCATTCTCATTATTCCTATATTGTTTATGTTTTATTAGAAAATGTAACACAAAGTTAACAAATTCCAGAAAAGTCTTTCCTCTTCTTTACTGCAGTGCCCGCTCAAAACATGACTCTCTGGGGGCAGCCGATTGTTCGTTTGGGTCCTGAGTGGGATCCCCCTCATAATGCTCAAGTATAAGCTCTCAATTGGCTCTCAGTGATGCTGAAGATGTTAGAGCTAAAACAAAAATGTCAGACCTAATAAATGGTAATGGCCAGGATTAGGGATGGGCATTTCAAACTAATGTAGTTTTATAGCAGCATTGAATCTAAGTACGTTCCCTGAAGTACTGTACCTGAATATTAACAATTTTCTACTACCTTATACCTCCACTACACTACATTTTGGAGGCAAATATTTTAGTTATTACTCAACTACATGACTATGCTAACTTTAGGTATTAGTGATATCATGCTGCAAATAAAGTAGCAGAAGTATCACATTTTTAATTTAACATATTTTACCTGCAATAAAAACCTATTATTGGCCTGGTTGATAATTAACCGACCCCAAGTTTTTACAGTATGGCCTACAAACATGTAAATAATGTACAGTTTAAGATTTACTTGTAAATCTAATCATTAAAGCAACAATATGGAGCTTTTAGGGTGAATGGTGTCTCAGCCACTCTGCCATCCAATCACTTGTTTTCTGTAACTTCAGTGAGAGGGACAGCGTTACAAACATGTTTACTTCAACATACAAGTCCCTAACACAAAACATTGTTATGAGTTATTGTTATTGTTATTATGGTAATGAGTTTGGTTTGTAGTTAGCACATACATTGCGTCTTACAGACCTGGGATCTGTATTTACGACAGTGGTGTTGGACTCAAAACCTATGGGCGGCGCTAAATTGCACAAAATGTCAGTTTCTACATAATGATGCTCTCAGTACATTTATTACCAGTTACTTTTAAGACTCAACTACTATTTATGTGGGTTTCCCTTTACACTGCTTCACCAAAGTATTGTAAAGTAAAAGTAAAAGTATACTTTTACCTGGGTATGACCTTTGGGTGTTTTTTTTACAGAACCGCTTAATAGTCACGAGATAATCAACTGGCTGCTGTCTCTTCCAACAGCTAATAATTTGGGATGAGGCTATTAAGCTATTCGGGACCAGGCTATTTCCAGGTATAAATGCATTGATTCCGAAAGCTGCATTACTGATGCTTGAGATTTTGCCACAATGCAACATCTCCAGTCTCTCCTTCTCTTCATCGGTTGTTAAATTTATTGTAGCCAGCAACAAAGAGCAAGTTGTACCTTTATATATACAGCTTTGCACAGTTCACATCTGTTGCCTCTCAACAGACCACACAATGTGCATTTCACTTATAACTATGTTCTGTTCTGTCCAAAGGTAATAACTCTGTCCAGCACCGATAACACTCAAAGTTGTGTATGTTTAATCCGTACAAAAGGGATTACAAGGATTTCTTGCAACAGAAGCAAAAAAGAAATCCTGTGTTCTTTGAGGAAGAGTACGACAGACAGCATATGCTTACGCGAGGCAGGACTAATGTTTACCACATTAAACCGAGTCTACGCAGAAAAGGTTACAGTCAAAAATCAATTTCAACCCCTTGGAATCTGCATTCCTCTAATTATTGCTCATATCGACTGGGCTCCAGGTATTTGAATCTATTTTAATAGAAGCAGCGTGACCTCGGATTCAAATGAAGTACATTATTTAGGCGGGGGAATCAGAGAAGTGAAGGGTGTGTGTGTGTGGAAGGCCCTGGAGACACAGGCAGACAAACACACACACACACACACACGCACCATATAACAAAAAACACCTCCCACCTCCCGCACTGCGTCCCAGCAGAGACAGAGACCACACAGCTCGCCGTGCCATCACTCTGCCTCTGCTGTGTATTTACCACTCAGAGACAAATGGTCTCCTGGCACCGCAGCACTTTAATGAGCCTTGGGGGGTCTGCAGGAAGCACATTTATCAGCGCAGTTTTATTTCAATTCACCACCACCTCCCGATGTACACACATGCACACAAAAAAGAGACAGAGGGGCACTAAAAACTCTTTGACTCCCTAATGGAATATTCCATTATGAAGCAGGCTGAGCGGTTTTTCAAGCCCAAAAGGTGCAATCATCACAGTGTGAGCAAGTGAAGCTAAATGGAGAATGACAGCAAGGAAGTCGTTGAGCCGCATGCAGAAAACGTCTAAAAACTGAGATTATGTTGCTGAAAAGGGGGGAAAGGATTTGATGGCTACAACTGTGAGAGAGAGCGTGATGGATTCAGTGCATCAGACACATGGGGGGAACAAACAATGAATGGATAATTATTTCCTGATCAATACTGTAATGGAACAAGGGCTGGAATGCCAAACCCCGGCAGCTTGTTGTACTTGAGAGGAAAAAATCCCGGAGGAATTCCAGACCTCTGGTGGAGGTTCTTTTATTGATTCCCACACATTTCACACAGGGAGCAGGCTACACTGTCAACAACGCTAAGATGTCCTCCATTCTTATTCTTTCCACTTTGTTTCATTATTCATCAACGTCGTTTTCTTGTAAATCCTTCTCTGCTTGAGGCGGATTAAAATTTTCCCCTAATTATCCCAAATTGACAGTCTCTAGTGGCTGTAGGAATTACTACAGCAGCACAGGAGAAAGTCACGTACTGAGGTATTGAGACAAATGTGGTAGGAAGCTAGTACTCAAGGTGATCGAACAGATTTTCAGATTTGAGAGCAACCCCCATCCATGTTTCATGCCATGTCTCTTGATGACATTTTCATTTAGCTCTGGCACAGACAAGATGACAGCCCCATTGTTAAGCCCACCTACAAATCTCTTATTGACTTGGTTGCGTCTCCAACCTGTTAAACAGCCGTCTGAGCACAATGTGAGACATATTGGAGTCTATAGTTCTGATAAGTCGTGAAGCCAAAGGTGATATGTTGACCTTGCTTGATATGTATGATCAATAGTCTAAAAACCAAAGAGGTTTGATTTACAATAATAGAAATCAGGGAAAAGCTGCTTATCTTGAGATTCGGAGAGGATAGAACCAGCTCATGTTCAGCATTTTTACCTAATATCTGACTGAAAATTGTTGCTAATTGGCTGATCAGTTAATCACCTAATTGTGCCAGCGCTTCCGACAAGATAATGTTGTACATACCTTGATACCTTCCTGCATTTATGTGTGTGTTCGTGTGTGTGTGTGTGTGTGTGTGCCTTGGTTAAAGCTTGGTTCTGTCCAGAGTTGACAGATGAGGCCACAGCTGCCCATTAAGGAGCCACTTACTGTAACTTCCCGTCTGACTAATCCATCCCATCAGCCATCATACCTACATTTAGGCCAGTGGCCGACATCCAAGCGTGCGCGAAAGCACACACGTACGCACACAGCCATGCAACACAATTCATCAGATCAATTAATTAGTCCTTGAGCAGTCGTTTATCCCCGTCTCTTTTCCGCCATCCATCCCCGCCTTGTTGTGTAAAGCACATGTGTAATTTGTGTGATGTGTGTGTATGACCTCAGCCACAGCCATTTCATTAGCCGGATCAATTAACTTCAACATTTGTTCCAGTTTGCCATTGGGGGGAAATACCTGACGCAAATGGAGAGAAAAGAGGGCTCCGGGCTGAAATCCCCTTTCGTCTGAGCTGACAGCTCCAACCTGAACATATGGCATCTTGTTCTCTTTGAGCATAATGCTGTTAGTATAAACTGAACTGACTGGCAGTCTGTGCATGGCAATGAGATTACGTATGAAGTAATTAAGATCCCGGGGATGCTGGTTTATCTTCATTCAGATTACCTGCCCCGTGCGCTTTTCTCACAGTGGGTGACTTGGCTCAAAGATGGCCACTGCTTCACCTCTGTTATTTAATCAAGCTAATCAATTCGGCATCGCTGTGTGTTAACCAATTCTGACTCCATCTATATCAGCTCTGATTGAACTGTCAGTGTCATACAATATCAAAGGGCCAAATCAAAGCTCGGCAATTAACAGTTTCCATTGAGTAGTGATTAACCCTCTGTGCCCAGTAGTTATGTTTAGCATGTATTTATATATTTATTAGCAAGCATTTTCAAATGTTTGTCAATTTCTCAGAGAATAATGCATGGATCATAGATGATTTGTTGCAGATTAAGTCTTGGGCAGAGGTATGTGCTCTACTGAGTGCCATTCTAGTTCCAGTGGGATTTATGGATTCAGAGACTATACCAAAACAACCAAAAAGCAAAACATTCATTTCTCAGGCTGATCATAAGCTATTAGACAGGCCCCGAGCCTCCACCTCTCATCCAGGCTGACAAGTGCAACAGTATAAGTTTACAGTTTACAGTAGCCCACCCACACACATTTTCAGCCGAGTATCTGTGTACTCTCACCACTTGTTGTTGATGAACTGACACTCGGCCTGGCAGCAGTTTTCCTGGCGCAGCGGGCTGAGCTCCCGCCAAACAGCCTTTGGAGAGTGTTATTGCTGACCGCCAGCTGGATTAGAGGGTTAACCAATTAGCAGTAAGAGGATGGGTCAGAGTACCGAGTCAATCCCAATCTGCAGCCAGGCTGGCTGAGATGCCGCTAATCCGGTATGTGGTCACAATATTTGACATTAGAAGCCGCGGAGGTCACGGAGAGGAAGGGAAGGCTCAGGGTGATTGTTAAATTAAATTTGAAAAATAATTTAAGTGTTTCTGTAATTAAATTGATGATTAAAATATCCCATTTTCCGAAAATGAAAGCGACCAGTATGCAGGGGTGGAACTGCAAGTTAACTCTATAGACAAGTGCAATAGACAAGCAGGGAGAACAATTATACGTAATATACAATTATAAGTAATATGTAATAACAATGTATATTTCAAAACATCTTTAAACCTAAACAACACAATAGGATGATTGCCGATGTCCCCCAAATAGACACATCACCATTCCCAAAACAATATGCCTGCTGCAGCGCAACAGCAACACACGTACTGGATCTTTATAGTACGGTCGCAGTTTGGTTAGCTCTATGCAAGAAGAGAATGAATGAGAGTCCTGTGTTAGTTTTATCTGACGATCCATCACAGACCCCTTCCCTGTACGGCCTCTTCACTCTTTATCCTACTTCTCCTCACTTCCTCCTTTGCAGCTGTAATAACTACTACAACCACTAGAGGTCGCAGCTCAGTCGTCATAACCCAATGTTGTTTTTAACCTGTACAGCTGTTTTTCTGATGAGGACATGCTTGTCACGGATCGTCTTGGAGGAAAGCAAAGAACAAATCATAACCATTACCTACAAACATCATAAAAAAGACTGATTAGGCGAGCTGGGTTTTTTGTTTCTGTTTCTGTTTTTCATTTCAAAGTGCCGTGCCGCCTTTAGAGGCAGAGGACATAATGCACCGAACAAATGAAAGAGATGGATGAATGTTTTAAAAAAAAAAAGCCATCAAAGTTTGTTTTGTTTTGCCAGATTCTCTGCTCCAGCAGTTATCGCGTTTCATATGCAAAGCACTTATGAGCATGAGGTTTTAGGAACATGCATCATCAAACAGTAAAGCGGAGAAGGCACGAACAACAAATGCCACAAAGGCACCTGTGTCGTTGATCACAAGGATTAGAAAAAGGCATGTCACAGTTTTCTTACATCTCTTATTCCTTTCCTATTCTTTGAGATACAGTGTTTTCTGCACAGTCACATACGACGTCTGGTAATTTGCAGTATGCTGTTGCTCATTACGGTTAACGCTACTGCCACAGTATGGCTTTGATGAAGAAAAAAAAACACACAGTTCGTTGTGTGTTAGCGAAACAACTGCAGTGTGTCGGGACCTGCTTAAGGGTTAATTTGGAGGCAATCTCACCCAGTCAGATAAGATGTTAGCAGCAGGGTGCAGAACTAATGTGATGGCTGCTTGAGCTCATTCTATCTACAGTATGTGAAGCTTCCTCTATCTATTTAAGCTTGCTTTATCTGCACAAAAGATCATTTGGGTTATGGCTGCCTGCGAGTATGAACAGATTGTCATTTTTTTTTTTTCCCCCCTCTCATATTGGGAAGAGACTGAATCTCCGTGGAGACCCCGACAATGTCACCTCCACCTGTATTCGATCAGTTCACCAGTTGATTTCCCTCGACTGGAGATACTGAACATCAGAGCTAAATGCACATCCATTTGGGCTCGCCGTGTTGTATGCACTGGAATGATGTGATTTAAAATATACGGAGGACTAATGTGTTTATGCTGATTTATTTTCACGGCGGCAGATCCAACAGCGGATAACACCATGGTCGACCTAGAGCCTAATGAACATTTAGATTGTAATTAAAATACCCTTTTACACTGTACGAGTAAATACCAGCTCACCCTCTGTGTTCAGCTCATATTTCCCAGCAGTCCCCGTCAGCCTCATATTTCCGAGTGCTGCTTTTAGCTTTTCAAGTGGAAGTGTTGTTAGGAAACAGTCTCGATGACCATTTTTGGTTGCGAGGCTTTCAGCTCAACACAGGCAGTCATGTGGACGGTGCAGAGACACTCCAACACTTCATGCTATCGAAGGGGACTCCCGAATCCCCTCGCACACACGCTGGCCCATACCTGATGTTGTCAGTCTTATTCCCACTCGAGCCCCGCAGGGGAGCCAACCTAAGGGCTAAAGGTGTTTACATGAATTAATCATGACGTGTTAGTATTGAATATTAGTGACTGTTGTTACAAGTCGCTGCACATTTCCAGAGGCCTTTCCATTAATCCAAGCTTTTTTCTCAGGCATCGGCTTTATATTTGCAAAAAAAGGATATTATTTGGAAATCTGCTCATGCAGCCATATTTCCAGTCATGACAGGCTTATATTTATCATGACCTTTTCACAATGTAATGAAAATGAAATAAAGATCTTTTGTAGAAACTTTGCCTCTTATCTTTTAATTCCCATGTGCCCCCTATCTTTAGATTTGTCTTTTCTCAGTCAGGTTTATTCACCGGCTGACTGAGGCACTGGCTCATTTGAGGAGAGAAATATAAATTCTGGGCTTATCAGTCAAATGGAGTGTAAGTCAGAAGGGTTTCACCTCAGACGGTGCATACAAAGAAGGCAGATAAGGTGCAAACTCTGAATTGAAAATGTAGTATCTGAATAGAAAGTTAAATTCTCCCACTGAGAGTGAAGCAACCGAGGGATCCAATTTAAATTCTGTATATTGACAATGAATTCAATCAGAACTGACAAAAATACTCCCAACGAGAACAGCAGAAAGAAGTATATTTTCACAATTGGAACAGCTAACTATTTCAGTGCAGTATTTGAGGAGAGTTGACTAAAAACAACTCCAACGCAGTCACCCACAAGCTTATTTGAAATAGGTTTAGCATGCCCTAAAGATCCAACAGGGGATGTACCCGACTGTGATGTGGGATGACTCTCTCCAACCACGGCAGCGAGGCGACTGACAGTTCTATAAATCCTGCTTCTATCTGCATTGCGCTAAATGTGCCATCCAAATGCCTAAGCCCCCGGTGCTAATAGTGCGCACTCAGCTGTCAGATTAAGGCTCATTTACTCCCAGCAGGGTCTTCAATTACCAATGATTAAAACCCCCTTTGGTGTTCTGTTTTAACAGAAACAGGATCCGTCTAGATTAAGAAAAGCCCAGGGAGAAAATAGAGCAAGGCAGTGGGGACCAAGGTGGGTGTTTCAGTTTACTTACCTTCAAGGAAGATGTTGTATAAGGTCTGTGTGCAAACAACTAAATGTCCAGATCACAAAAGATTATTCTGCAGCTTCCTTCAAACATGAGAATTTCAAGAAAACTGGACTGAATTTATACTCTGCTACAATTATCTGAACTACACCGTCCATCAGGTGAAGCCGATGAGTGGAAGAAAAGCATGAAAAACAATACCACAATCCATTTAGGAAACATACAGTATAAACAGCAAAACAGTTATCAGTATAACGTGTTGATATAATGTGGAAGATGTTTCACCTCTCATCCAAGAAGATCTCTGCGTGGCAGTGTCCTTACAGAGTCGTTAAAGACATGGGTGAGCTCTGAGTTTCATAGTCGTTAGGGCCACTTGTTGGTCCTTGACCAAACCAGCCTTCATGTGGGTTGCTAGGGCTAGGTGAACTGATGGCCTTGAATGTCTCTCTCTCGAATGAAACGTCTTCATGAAACTGAAATATATCCAGTTGCCTACGATACAGCAATTAGAACTCTACATATAACGGAAAATAATTAAACAATGCCAGAATGGACAGCCTCCAAACTATGCGCGAAGTCAAACAAATGTCTCCCCTAGTGACAAAATTAGGGCATTTACAACCTTTGTTAGGCCTGTTGTATCAGGCTGCAGCTGAGCATGTTGGTGGAAGGAAACTGGGGTGAAAACTGGCCTTTACATGACACACATTTATTGAAATTATTCACTGTGCGATGATTTTAAAACACCTTGCTGACAGCATTCTGAATCTCTGGAGATGGTATGTTCTGCAGATGTAGCTAGGTCAACATATCCCCATACCTAAATGACTGAATAGGTTAAAATACCAGTGACCAACATAAGGTATAACACAATTCCCAAGCCAACATGGCCCTTGCAGCAAACCAGTGACAGCCAAACAAAAACTTTACTGTACAGTACTGTCAGAGTTTTGTTATTTGGTGAGGTTTCGGAAAACAGTAGTTTGGGTTTAAATAACTAAATAATGTTACTAATGTAACTTCAGTTACAGTTCATACTAAACCAGCAGCATTACTGTTGACTGTATCAACATGTAACATTGTTGACAAAAAAAGACAAGACTAAAACGATGACAACAAAGAAAAAAATCTTCATATTAATTGACAAACAGAGCAGATGAAATATTACCAACTGTGTTTTGTTTCATTGGAGCAGTATGGTGCCCTATTCATTTTGTTTAATTTTGGCCAGACTAGACTGATTGAAATGGATAAATTGACCAAAAAGACTAAAAGACTAATACCGTTTACATTGGCTGGGCATGGACTGCATTATTTCTGTTTTCTTGACTAAGGCAAGACTTAAAGTCTGAGACTTTTGGTCAAAAGGATGAGGTAGACTATATGAAAAAGCTGACAAAAAGACACTGCATTAGGGCTCTACATGTGTCAGGCTTTAGCAATACAGACAATACTTGTCAGCATAATAAACTAGCTAATTTTGGTCTCGTCATGGGGTGTGTTTGTAATGATAGAAAGATAGACATAATGTCAGCCATATCCCCTAATAAGGCACATTTAATATCAAGCAGTACTATCTGAACGAGCTCACAACAGTGCCACTAAGTAGCCCTAATCTCTGCAGACAGCCACACAGAGGCAGATAGTACGGTGGTAAATAGATAAAACAGGACAGAGCTACTCTATTAGAGCAGAGGACACCGCTCTGATTTAATTTGTCATCCAGAGAAAACACAGAGCCAGCCATCATCCCAGGAGCCTGCCTCTGTTCCACTGTGTATGTGTGTGTCAGTCTCTCTTTATATCTCCCTCTGTACCCATCGCCATTACTTAATGATACACACACATAGGCGCACACTGAAACTCTCACGCTGTTTTTACACAACCTCACGTTTACACGTTTAGTACCATTCCTGTATGTTTTTTTCCTTTGGGCTCAGTTGTGCATTCCAAAAAACATATTTGTTTATAGTTGTGGGCGGAAAGGTTGCCGAGTGTTGTTCCTGCACCACCAACTTCTGCTAATTCAGGTCACCTGCAGAGTCGCGCTGATACAGATGTAGAGGAAGAAGCCTACATGTTTGTTTATATGCCCTCACTAAGCATAAACAGACTGAAACCATGATTCCAAAAAGTTTTGATGCTATTTATAGTTTTACATTTATAGTTTTATGTCATCAGCTTCATTGTTTTTTTATGAATTTAGGCCTATTCTATCACATGTTGAGACAAGGGGAATGAAAGACTGGGAAAGTTGTGGATTGTTCAAAAAACACCTGTTTGGACACTCCACAGGTAAACAGGTCCATAGACCTTTTTCACACGGCAGCCATTTTCCTCTCACAGCATGTGAGTGAGGGAGCTCAGAAAGTCGTATAATCACTTCGCTGCTCACTGAATGAATGAGCCTACGAGGTTGAACCTTTCATAACCGATCATGATACTACCACCTGTCAGCAATAGACCATATTTTCTTCCTGATTGATCAGCAGCTGAAAAGACAATGAACAGCAAAAATCCAGATGGACATCGGACCATATTTGGAGGTAAAACAACATATTCGATAACCTGTCAGCTTCTGAAATACATCAGTTAACGTTAGCATTCAACCCCTTCCTTACTAACATTATTGTTTTATACAATAACATGATTGGACAGGATCATTTTAAAATATCATGTACATCTTGGACATTTATTCAAGACTGGAACTGACACATGCTGGATGTAACAGTTAACAGGAAACGACTGAATGCTAACATTACCGGGGTTATCATGTCCGCAAAGTCCCTCCCTCTAGATATTCAACATCCATTGTATTGGAGTCGCTTATCAATCAGGAAGTGTTGAATTGGTAAAAATTCGACTTTCAACCTGGAGCACGGCAGAAGAGCATTATCACAGCAGTGTGACATCAGAGGGAAATGGCTGCCGTGTGACTATATCGATTACGGGTGGTAGTATAACGATTGGGTATGAAAGGGGGCATCCTCAAAAGGCACAGTCGCTCATCAATTTGTGAAACAAGTCACGGTCAGCAAAACGGTTGCATTCTGTTTTTATTCATGTTTACACAGCATCACAACTTTCACTTAGAATCGGGGTTGGATAAGCAGCACTACAGTGTTACCCTAAGCTGCGAGGAAACAGGAGAAGAGCATTGCTGATTAATCCACTGTCAGTTTGTACTGCCTGGTGCACAAGGACGCACTGCATTACAGACAAATGAACAAACACATGAGAAGTGAGCTCTGATAGAGGCGCACCTCCTAATCACAAGTAATTTTTCAATCAAAAATGGAATCATGGAGATTTATTACAAATGGCTGCGTTCCAAAATCATCTCCCTCCTTAACCCACTGCTCTCATTTGTCTTGGTCTGAGGTGTCTCCTGCAACAGTGGCAGGCAGACAGCATCGATCCCCCCCCACCCCCACCTCCTCCTACCTTCCATCAGCTCATGGTCGACTTTGAAATGAACACCCCTCCCCAACCTTTGGCTTCTCTAGATCTCTCTGTTGTCACTTCGTCCAGCAGAGACACTGCTGTGCTCAAGCGTTCAACCCTGAATGAATTTGCATCAACACACACCCTTTAGTATACCTTGCGTGTCAGCCATGTTGGCAGTATGCTCTTGAAAACAATCTGTAGGTGCTGTCTGCGTGGGAGTTGGGCTGCCGTGTTACATTTTCCTCCACATTGTGCCTCAGTCAAGCTCTGAAATTCGGTGAGGAAACATGCACTCCTCAGTTCCGTATGTTATACACACACATCGCCACACACAGGCGTACATGCACGGAGATGTAGCTCCAGCTTGCCATTTATCTGTGTGTGACTCTGGAGGGGAGGATTTAAGTGGGCACGAATGATCATGTCCATGGGTGCACTGAAGAGAAAAATAGGATGTGTGCGCAACACACACAAACACACACACAGACTCTCACAACTCTCACCCATCCCTGTCCTCTCTGAAATAGGCCCACCAAGCTTGGCTGTCTGAGTTAAGCTCCTTTTAGTCCGTGCTGTAACTCCAGTGCACTTACAAGTGACCCAGTTGGCCCAGAGCGCCCCCCTACAAGATGCGATGGTTGTTGCTCCACCTCAGCTTGCCTGTGGAGGTGTGCCCACTCCCTAAATATCGCCAGGTAAATAATCTGCGATTTGACTTGGAAATAAGACGTCTCCCCCCCTCTAAATGAAGATAAATGATGTGAGGTATTAAGGCGAAATCTGTTCAATAAATCAACATTAAACAGTGCTCGCCATTTGCGGGTCTGTTTGCACTTCCGCGGCAGTATCGCAGTGAGCCAGGGGTTGCACACTCTTCCCGCCCCCACTTGTCATGGCGTGTGATGTTTTTCTAATTACTCTGAAAAATGACGGAGCGCGTCTCCACCCGAGTGTGTCGCCGAGCACCCCACCACCGGCTGCCGAGACATACATCACTCTAATTGGCTCAAATGGCTCTAATATATGCCACCATGTTGCCTTCATGGATCAGCAGCGTCGCCTTTTGAGAATCAATACTGGGAACAGCGTGCTGGGACAGAGGAGCGCCGCATTCAATAAGCGGGCCGACGACTTTGGTATTTCGGCGTTAATCTTTTTGCTATCCACCAGCGGTGAGAGCGGTAATTGGCGGTAATTGGAGGAACATTAAGGCCCGAGATAGAGACAGGAAGGGATGAGATATGTCAGAACGCGCAGTGTTTTTTCATGTGTTTGTGTCTGCGTGCGACAGTAAATAGATGAGTATGAATGTTCCCTGTGTCTGGTGGAATATTATTGCAATTATATATATCCTGACACATAACTAAGGGCCTTGAAATATGAAAGAACAGAAGGTGGGAGGTCAATGCTGCAGGGCGCCGATGCTTAATCATTCACATAATGAACAATCTTTCAATGTGTGGGCGATATGGTGAAGGGGACGTGGGAAGACAGTGACAGCCAGGGCTGCTGACGAGTCAGTCTATATGATGATGGTAGTAAAACTCAATTGTGTGCGACATTCATGTTTTTTTTATTTATTTGAATGGCTATGATAACTTATAATTTTACATTTCAACAGACGGCCAACATAGTATCGATTAAAGTAGCCATCAACAACAGCAAGAAGATAAAGAGGGAGGAAGTCCTCAGACTCCCTTATAAAATCGCTCAATTTTGGGACTTATCAAGTAAGGAGAAACTTTATAAACTTTGTGAAATGCCATCTATGACAAATTCTCAATCATTTGTCCTTTCTTGTAAATTCGGCAAATGTTAAACATGAAGTTCTTTCTCTCTTTTTGTTAAAAAAACAGTGAGTCCGTTTCCCCAACCGGGTTTATCAGTGGATGGTTTTATATAATGTCTCATTTTAGGGAGATGCTGCAGGCCCCTCAGCACTCCCCCTAGTTCCTGCATCCATCATGGTGGCATCTGTGAGCCCCGGTGAATTGGCAAAGTGCAGATTGTGCACTACGTGAAAAGTGGAATTGACTGCATTGGTTTAACAAAAGCCGTTTAAAAAGTGACATAAAGTGTTACATTGACCAAATAGCATCACCCATTCAAAACAGAAACATTTCAGCACATTAAAAAATAGTTAAGTATAAAGAAATATGATACGCAGTCAGAAGATTAATTTAACATGCCGGTGAATTAACAGACATGAAAGGGTCTGCAGGATGTTGGCTGTTGCCGAACCACAAAGCACTCGGAGCATCACTACAAAGTAAAACGCACCATTTTTATGTTTTTATAATAAACTGACACTTCTGATCGTGCCGCCGATTTGCAGGTGTTTCGTCTTCATCAAAATGATAACTTCAAAAGGGACATCAAAGTCATAAATTCATAATAGATGCAGGAATGAAGTGAGAGATGCTCAATGAGCCTCAGTGATTCGGTCCCTTTAATGTCCAGTCAGTTTGTTTTATTGTGCTCCACACTGCAGACAGAAGGAGCTCTGCCGCTTTTTGAGTAAATTTCCCCATTTACAATCAATTCCTCTGTGGTTTTAAGTTTGCCTGGCTTTTATGAGAATTCGCCACATTATACAGCACACGTCTATTCTCAGACACACACCCTCATGTTCCACATCTGGAGGTTGATGGATGGTTGGGATGAGCTGGACCGCAATCCTGCATAAAATTGGTACAGTATGTTATCATACATACGACATGTGGTATTAAACTGTCTCGGAAACCTCCAGTCTGCATTTACTCTCCAGCGTAACAGACTCCAACTCAGTGAGAGATGAATTTCCAGCAGAATGTCCTTGATAAAGCACTACTGTTGGGGGGGGTTCTCCTCCTGGTTCCTTGAACTGCGTTTCTCTATCTATATAGTCTATCTGAGATTAAAGGACAGGCAGGAAAAAACAAACTATATTGCCCACCAGGAGACATAGATCACTGTCGTCTTGGTGGAAATGGATGGTGGCCTTGCTGTGTGCACATTTTGCCAGAAAATATTCCCCCATTCCTCTTCCTCTCCATCTCTCCCGTTGTCTTTCTGTCTTGCTCTCCCTTATCCAGATGTCCCGCGATAAAAGCAGCTGTGCAGGAGATTTCAGCTTGTGTCGTCGGTCTTCATTTGGCGCCATGAAATGGTTCAAGTAACGATAAACATGAAGCCATGTATCCATTGTGGTGCGAAAACCTCTGCCGCACTGGGATTCTGACCATGCCTAAAATATAAAACCCAGCCTTGGGTTTTTGCTACCTTATCACACCATTACAGCTGCTGGTGCTCAAAGAGGCTCAGCAGCTTTCCTCTGTTTGTGTGTGTGTGTGTGTGTGTGTGTGTGTGTGTGTGTGTGTGTGTGTGTGTGTGTGCGTGGTTGGGTAGAGCGTTTCACGGAGCGAGACAGAAAGGAGGAGTGAGGTAAGAGAAATAGAGGGTGAGGAATGGAAACAACACAAAAGAACAATTCTGAAAATCAGGAGCTACGTTGTGCAACTGCTCCTTGCTTGTCATAAATCATTTTACATTCATATGTTTGCTCTGAAATATCTGTATGGGTACCTTTGCAAAAATATAACATTTCAAGCTATTAAAAACAGAAGTGGACTGATCTGTCAGCCGATAACACAAGCCGATTTTGTCTGGAGAAACTCGTATCGAAGTACATTTGAAATATTTTCTAATGTTTGCTGATATCGATATTTCTTAAAGACCAAAATGGAGAAATTATGCTTGGGACAGTCTTTTTTTAAATTCCTAATATCGTTTTGGATTATAAAGTTTATTTCAAACAGTAAAACCTCCTGCTTCATCATGCATGTACGTTTTTCATTGTTGTGTCAGTGACCGAGAACACATTTGAGGGATCATTGGGAAAAAAAAGGTGTTTATGTAAACATTCTGTGTTTAAGCACCTTGGCCAATATATTAAAGTTGCACTATGTAGTTTTAAGTTTTAATCAGAAGAGAAAGATCTTTATTGACAGGGTTTTTTTTTTATGTCCAAACAAACTAAATAATCAACCTGTCTTTGTTTTCATGACTAAATAAACTGAATAAACAAACTGACTTTAAAAGGATGACTCAGTTTCATACTGTTTTACTTTGTTTATATGTGGCGGACCCTGCCAACTTTCTCGCCTCAAACAGTGTTCTGGGGACCTTATTGTACTCTGAGAACAGCTTGTTTGTTCAGTTATGGAAAAAAAAATTATATTTCTGAGTTTGTTTTATTACCTCATTCATATCATACAACTACACAGTGCCCCTTTAATGTTGATTTTGTATCCTGTTTAATTTTGCAAAGTTCATACTCATGTTGTGTCATGTTGTCTGACTTCCTGTCTTGTCTTGATTTCCCACCCATGTTATTGTCCTGATTAGTTTCACCTGTCCCTGATTAGCCTCCTGTGTATTTAGCCCATGTGTTTTTCCGCTTTTTGTGTTGTCAGTATGTCTGTGTCGGCTGCTTGTGTTGACTTCTGTTGAGTTCCTGCTCATGTTCCCCACATTTGATCTTTTACACTTTTCTTTTTATATATCAGCTCGCTTTTTATTCCATCATTTTCCTGGCTGGGTCCTTTTCTTGCTGCTACCATAACAGAATTCTCACAAGTGCAGCATGTGTCTCAGCAGTGAGGGACCCAGGTGGCACAAGGAATCCTGCAGTCAGTCTCAAGGATGCCAGTCTGGCTTCTGTGTCCCCTGTTCTAAGCCCCCACCCTCTATTCCTGGATCTCAGCATAAACACTGCTGTGCGTGTGTGTTGGACACTGGTTGTAAACAGTGGGAAATAGGAGAGTGATACACAAAGTGCCAAAGCCAAGCCTTGTATGAGCTTTGGTGCCTGTGGATAGACCCCACGGTGGTGCATGTCATGTCCAAATTTTGCTGAGGCAATCAAACAAACGGTATGTATTCAGATATACAAGTGTTTGCCTTCATGCATACTGCATGAGGATCGTCTAAAGACATCTCTGTGTCATGGCAGTGCATAAAATGAATATAGTCTGTGTTGGCCATGATAATAAATACATAAAATAAAAGAAGCCGTAAAGACTGTGGGCTACATATGGGATTTTGCTCCAGTTGGCCGCAGTCTATGTAAGCTTGATTTAATACTTGGAGTCAGGAGCAGCACCAGAGCCGATGACTTCTCAGTGGTGTGTGTGTGTGTGTGTGTGTGTGGGTGTGTGTGTGTGTGTGTGAGAGAGAGAGAGAGAGCCATCCAGGCACACTTAATAGAGTGCCTGTTATGGTAGCCATGTTACATTTGGGCCTTGAAGTAAACAGACCAGGACCCAGGGGAGGACAAATGGCTGGAGACATGTAAACATGCGCATACATACAAAGGCTGGGGGAGATTCAGATTAGGTCTAGAAAATGCACACTCACACACACACAGGCAAACATAGCGTATGCGTGCGTTATTACATCAAATTCAACAATTCATGCATCAGTGCACATTATGCAATTGTTGCTACCGCTGCGGCTACTGTTACTGTCCATTCATTCTGATGCGTGCTCGCCACGGAAAAGACCATTAGCGGTGACAATATCCTGATAGGAGAAGTAAATCAGTGCTGACAGTCAGTGTCATCTCCCACAAAAACAGTAATCACAGTCAGTCAGACTGTATATCTGTCCTGCATTTTAAATCTCTGTCACTCATATTAAAATGCCCCATCCTTGGTGTGTCTACCTTCTCATACAGTCAACAAACACAAGCTCACTTAACTCACTTAAGACAGCAGCTAAGGACTAAGAAAAATGACTGTCTTGCTGCTGCAGGACGCCCCCTAAACGTTCTTGAGCCTTTCACTGAGAAGTATGAAGTTTTTTTTTATTTTTTTATTTTTTTATCTTCCCTTGAATAAAGGCCCTGGCTGTTACAGTAGAAGCCCAATTACCTCAATAGCCCTGACCCTGTCTGAACCTTGAGAAATAATTCCTGCTCTTAATACTCATCAATCACCCTTGCTGAACGTTTAACTGATAACATTACAGACACAACATAACCCATCCTGTTCCTTGGGTATTATCCAAGCCCATTTCCTAGAGGAGGTAATTCAGCATGTCCGCGCATTTATTTTACCCCTAATTAACTTTTCTCTCTTGACCGGCTCCATTGTTCAGCCTCTTCTCAAAAACACCCCGGAGTCCTTCAACCATTAGAACTTTGGGCCTCCAGGAGAGTATTATTCACTTTTATTAGTCAGTATGAAATAGCTTTCTCCCTTTCGTTATTAAGAGGTGTCATGAGTACGATTTTTACAGTCATGTAGAACATACGCCATGTTTGGGGATGTTTAGGGTGTTTTATTTTTCTGTTGTGCAATTCTTATTTAGGGTTTCTTAACTTACATTTCTTACTGTAGCTAATGGCTATGGATTGATATAATTTTTAAGTTGATTTTGTGATTTACTGGAAGTCAGTGAAGGGAGGCAGGAACTGGGGAGATCTGTAACCGATGACCAGTATTTGTTAACAACCTCGCTGCCTAATTTTGGAGTAATTGTTAGATGTGCTATTGAGGACTGAGTAATGCCTGAGAAGAGGGAGTTGCAATAGTCTAAACAAGAAAAGATTAAGGTGTGTACTAGAAGTTTAATGTGTTTGGCTGTAAGTATAGGTTTTGCTGTTTCAAAAGAAGCAGGACTGAATGAGTTCAGTAATGTGAGGCTCAAAGTTCAAACGCTGGGTAACCAGAATATAAAGATTCTTAGAGGAGGTCTTGATACTGTCGCCGAGGGGACGGTATAATCACTGACCTTCTTACTAAAACAATCAGGGCCGATCACACGGGACTCAGTTTAGTCAGAACTGAGTTGTATTAACTTTTGAGACATCCACTTCGTAGCAGAGGCTCGACCATCACGAAAGGTACTGTGATTGTTACGGCTATTTGATTAAAACGCAAAGTACAGCGGCGTGTCATCAGCGTAGTAATGGTAAGAGGTATCACAGCAGATGTATTGACGTATGTATTGACCCTTGAGGGACATATAAACCCGAAGTATCTGTCAGACATGAAATTAACCACTTTATCACAGTTGCTGAGATGCAAACCTACTTTAAAAATCTATCAATTAAAATGGCATGATCAGTGGTGTCAAAGGCAGCTGATAAGTCTGATAAAACTATGACTGTTTGCCAGGTGCACGCCGAGCAGTGATGTAAGTGTTAACCTGCCTGCTCCCTTCGATGGCGATGAACGTACCATCAAAGTGAGACAGGTGGAGGTTGCTATCAGAGTGGCAGTGACAATGATGGAGAACTGGTGAAGGGGTTCTCCCGCAGCCTTATTGATACCATCAAAAACCAAGCCTTGTTTGCTTTTCACTCTGGTCGGAATACCTTAGTTTTTTCATGCATGCTCAGCTTGGCATTCCATCCTTTTACCGTTGCGTTGCAGTGGTGACAAATAAGATAAAACATGAACGAGGGCTTTGTGTGCATGTCTGGGAACATCCCAACACAAAACAAGTAAAACAACGGCACAAATAAGGACAAGAAAAGTGAACAACTTCAGGGAGCTCTATGGGCTATGTAATGATGCCAAGGCTTCCACTACAGGCCTGCAGGACTGCAGGACTGATAGACCGGGTACTACCTACCAATAGTGTCCTAAAATTCCTCCGTCTGAACCGAAGCCAGGGAAAACAAGGTCACTGCTTTGTCCCCAACTCGCGCAAACTTTTTAAATGATCTCGCTGTGTTTACTAAGCTGCCAGATAAGAATAGAGAGCGGCCTTTACAGGACCACACACTGTTTCAGTTCCAAACTGACAACAGAGCCATTCATGGCTTAAAAGGTACACAATCCGAGACATGAAACTACTAAACAACAGCTCACTCACGTAAATGGGGGGTTAATTGGGGGCAGAGATGTTGGAATCCTTTCACACTTCAGTCTTAAACACACAGGAGAAGCCATAAAAAGAGGATGACCACTTTCTTTTTAAGAAACAAACAAGATCATTATCATTAAAAAAATGAACATGCCAAACAATTCATTCATTTTGACTTCTTCTGACATTCTGGGCTCTTTGGAGATTTTGACCTCAACTGCCTTTCCTGTGAACAGTGAACAGTGAATCAAGCTGGAATGTAAATCGGGTGTCTGACTCCACTCTAAACACAGAGTAGGCAAAGAAACAGAAACGACTCGCAGCAACAACAATGAGACACTTGCTGGCTTGTGGTCAACTTTTACTGACTTTGTCCACAACAATACACACAAGACGTCTTATAAACAGAATCCTTGTCGTATGTTAGCGATCGGGACAGCATAACCGGTCCATTTAAGGTGAGGTTACACATGGTGGAGCTATAGGTATTTTCTCTGGTTACTGTTTGGCACCCTCTCAGACTCTGACATAAAGTCATGCTCTGCTGTAGATCCTATAAATAATAACAGTGTTGTTGACAGTTGCATCTTTAGATTTATTTCAGCTGAACTTTTCAACTTGAACATCTGCCTTCGGCTGAAATAAAGCCTGTGATCCCAGCGGTTTGAGCACACTAGCAATCTGCAACAGATAGGCGTTTGTGGGGAAGCGACACTAAAAGCTTTGGACAAGAGGAGGTCAGGAAAAGGGGTTATCTGCGTAATGTTTTTAGGATGTGAGCGGAGGGGCTGGCCCACAGCCCTGACCTCCAAACATCTCCACTGCCTGCACAAGACAAGCAAACAAAGTCGAACACGTCGTTCTGAGTCTGCAGCAACTTTTTAGTGCCGCGTTTCTTTTTTTTTTTTTTTTTTTAACTGCTTTCTTTACAAATATACAAAAACTGAGAGGTTGCATGATAGCACTCATCCCCACACACGGACACAAACACTTGATAGGTGAGCTGAGCTGAAAAAATAATAATCTGAAACACTTAAAGCAGCCCTCAAGGAAATTCAGTCATTAAAGTGACAGCACACAGAGGACAGAAACAGCATGCAGGTTTTATATGTGTGCTTGCATTTTTGGTAAATCCTTTTTAGGGGATTTAAAAAATGAGAGTTGATAAGGAAACTCATTCTTAATGCTTGCAACAGTTTTGTCTCCAGTTTCAGTGGTATTATAAATGCTATATCGTGTAACCACTGACCTGGGTTCAGATGAGGATAAAAGCATACGAAGAACTGAGAACCCTGCACACACTGTCAACAGAAGTTATGTTAATCACCATCAGGTTGTCATAATGAATCAAAACACGGGGGCAAGAAACTTGTCGTTGACCAGACAGAGCTCCTTTTCAGAGTTCAGTGTCATTTCATGCTTCTAAAAAAAAATAATAAAAAAAAAAAGATTTAAATCCCTACTGCCTCTGGAAAACCCCAAACTCCCACTCGAGATTTATGTTTATACGTTTTTTTTATTTACTGCCCTGAGTAAAGAGGGTGAATTTCATGACCTTCGGGCCCATGGGACCCATCGAAAACACATGTTGAAATTGGAAAAACACGTTGCTATAAATCTAAATTCTTTGCCCCTCAAAGCATTTTTCTTAACCAAGAGACTCTTCTGACATCAGCAAAAGTGAATACACGGTGATCAGAAATTATCTGCCTAATAAACTCCAGGCCTCAGGAAGCATTAATATGGAAAATTGCTCCTCTCACCCACATGATCCAGTTATACAAACCGATAAGAAAGAAGGGGCCTGCCTGTCAGTGTGTGTGCTTTACAGCAGCTATAAAGAGTAGAGGGAAAGAGGAGGAGGCTGACTAATGGTGGCTGACCTAATCCAGGGTCTGTTCTCCTCTAATTAAAACCTGCAATCCATTCATTTGCTCCCATAAGGACTCTGCGGAAAACAACAGACGGGAGGCCTGATTCAAATGAATGGAGGAATTAAACACGGAAACAAAAGGCCACAGCCGTAGATAATTGCGGAGGAAAAGGCAGCCCAATTGAAAGTGACATCACCGACACAAACAGCCTTTCGCAGATGAAAGCACATCCTGAATCGGACTCCTCATACTTGCATACAGAAATAGAAGTCAATGTGATTACAGTACAGTGGGCTTGTTAGCAATGGTTGGAGTGAACCGGAGTGCTGGGAGTAACTGCTCTTACTTGCTCATGCTATGTCACCAAACGAGAAGAGTTGAAGCAGTTGCATCAGAGTGAGTTTCGCTCAGTTGAACTTAACAGTAACTGGCAACTGTGATGTCCTCAGGCCACGACTTGTGCTCTGCGCGTGTGTCTGCTTGACATGATTAGGGTAAATATATATATAATATGTAGTCCATGAGTGCTTAATATAAAAACACTAGCCTTGCTGGTGTGCGTTTAATGATGGGTTGGTGAACAGACAAAACTCGGAATCAATCGCGGAGATGCAGGACTTTTTTGTCATGTTGGTAATGTGCCGCTCGCTTGTTACATCATAAGATTGGATAAAAAATAATAACGTCTGTGTCAACACAGGATGGTAGCAGCAGTGGCTTATTAAAAGAACTGGGCACATAGAAAATGTATTGTACTTGTTAACTAGATGCAGATATCATGCTCATTATTACCTATTCATGTACACATTTACCAGATTTGTTTTATTCTATATGCAAAATAAACATTGTGTTCTGAATCATGTAAATGTATGCACTGAGCCATGGGAATTCACTGTAAAGAGCTGAAAAGCCAATGAAACCATAATGAATTTATTCAAAACACACTCGCTTCATCATCAGTTAAACCTGCAGGGCAGACGCTGCAAGGACGACGTCTTTGTTGAAGTCAGTCGATGTTATCAGTGTGTTTGCCTTACAGGTGCAGGCAGCATACTGTATGTATAGAATATCCCCACTGAGACAGGTGTGGTTGCTAGGCGTACCGTTAGCATAGCTGATAACCAGCTGCTGGATGTACACATTAAAAAAGGTGACAAAAGCGTGGGTGCTAATGTCTATTTAGAGTATCAGAGTCTCACCTTTATGGCTCCTGCCCACTCCCCCACCACCCATGTCACACATACACATCCCACTCGGCAATGTTAAGATGAAGCCTTATTTATTAATGTGTACAAAAAGTTTATGTAACTACATTCTAACCTTGTATATAGGAATATTTTTCATACCCAAGCGCATTAGGAGGGTGCATCCTCACTGGAGCAGCGCAGGGTTTGAATACATCCTGGGGCCATTATATTTGGAACATTTTTGGCGCTTTACATTGCCATCAGACAGCTGCTGAAAGTTCGACCCAAGCAGCTGATCTGCAGCGTAACAGTGGGCAGCATACGGACACTTGGTTGAGAGAATGTACGGCCAAAGGAAAGGGCTGTCTGAAGGCAATGTAAAGCACCAAAGAGGTTCAAATACAGCTTACACTTAAATTTGTCTATATATATACTTTTTAGGTGTGGCAAAAATACATCTTGCTGTCGGTGCCGCCATTTAGCAGTACAATGTGCTTGTTGATGCTACAAGCTGCTTCTCAACACGTGAGGGGGAGCAGACAGTCATCTACTGCAGGTAATACACTGACTAGGGTTAAGTACCTCATATAACCCCACATAAAAATACCTGAACTATCCCTTTTTTTAAAAATCAAACCTATTTTGCAATTCACATGTTAAGTATCAGTAGTTGTATCAATAGTTGCCACAGTATGGAGGCAGTGAGGCTCAGGTGCTATTAAGATAGTGAAACAGGGAACAGAGAGAGGAGAAGATATCGGGTGTGTTCAGCTGTCTCTTTGTTTCTAATGCATTGTATGGATGGCTGAGCATTTTGGCTCAGGAGTGCCAACTGATACCGTCCCCCAAGTGGACGGGGCTGCCCGCATGTACATACATACAAAGAGGAGACTGGCGGAGGAAATCTGACTGCTTTCAGCTGTGAGGACTGAAATACAAATGCAACTGCAAATGATGCGTGCATGTGGATGTACTGTAATTGTTATGACATCTGGCACCGCATTTATAGACTAAAAACAATACCATTAAACAGCGTGTGTGCAGAGCAACGTGCACTATAGTTACAGGTCAGAATGTATTTATGTAGCTGTCTGGAGACATGTGTTCTTTGCACCATGTGATGCAGCCGAGGAATGGCTATGTAACAGAAGGAGGGAGGGTCACTGAATCTGTATGACATTTGAATTCAGGTTTTGTCCGTCAGAGTTGGTTCATTCTTAGCGTGATTATTTTTTGATGCGGGTGTGCGCAAACAGTAATGTGTTTTCTGAGGTGCGTATTCGTCTGTACTTAAGCCTATTAAATACTTGCTGTTTTTGTTTCTCTAAAGCTCTCAGTTCTCTGCCGAGGTGTATGTGTGGGTTCGGATTTGAACAGTTTCTGTGCCTACTGTAGCTGCCTGGCATGCAGAGATTGTATTGTAGAGATCTATGATTCAGAGCCATCTTTGAGCCTCATTATCCTTTTCAAAAGCTCTTCACTGACATGGAAGGATGGTACTTTTATTATCTAAAAAAAAACTCCAACATGCCAATCCTGATCTTTTCAGTTAACAAAAGGATATGTAACATTTCTACATTATAACGTCTAAAAATGAGCAGACCTTGCTTACCTATTTTGTTGAGCTGCGTACTCAGTTGATCCCAGATGTTTCCATTGAAACACACAGCAATCTATTCAAGGTAATTGAGCATCACCTTTGGTCGCCTATCGCTTTAACTTCCAGGAGAGAGTCACAATGAGGAGGAAGTTGGCTAAGAGACTATAACGTAACATGAATATAACTTTAAGACACGTGCTTGTCTGTAAGTACTTCTGCCTGCGTCAACTTTGATAGATTTTCATCAGCAACAGACCATATTCACACGCTGGCCTTTTTTCCTTTAATGAAGCTCAAAATGACTATTTTACCACTTCCTGAATGATCATCAGCAGAGAAGAAGATAGATAGTGAAAATCTTAAGGGACATTGGGCCGTATTTCAGGAGAAGAACATATTTGATAACCCATTAGCTAATGTTAGCATTCAACCACCTCCTAGCTAGCATTTCCTTTCTCCATCACTTACATTCCTTACTCCATTAAAATCCATTAAATCCGTTTGTCTCCTCATTAACTGTCCATTTTAAATTCCCAGGGGCTCCATCATTGGATTTTGCATACGAGCTGGAATCACGGTAGACAAGTCAAGGGTGGTCTTTTCTGACCACTTCACAGGAACATCGGCGAGGTGACACTTTTTCCCCTGACACGTCTGTCCTCCCAAGGTGACATCTGACAGCTGTCGTATTACAGCTCATCTTGTCACCCCGCGCTCCCTAAGAGCTTCCTGGATCGCCTTTCCCTGGACACCTCGCATGACAAAATGCTCGCAAAAAGCTTTATGGAACCCTCTGAGTCACACCCCACGCTATTTGCTTTCACTCTATCCAGAGCTCAGCCACCAAAAAACGCCGTTCTCTCGCTATCCCTCTGTTATCTCATTTGTCTCTCGGTCCCTTTTCCATTCTCCTGTTGTCTTTCCACTTTTTTAACCCCCCTCTCTAACATCTCATCTCATTCTCGAGCTTGAGCTCTTTATCCCCATTATCCTACCTGTCATTATTCTCTCTCGCGTCCTTGAAATCCCCAAGTCAGGAAAATGTTCATCTTGAAAGCATAAACTGCTGACGGGACGGGATCCTGATAGCAATAGAACGGGTGCCAACTAGTTTGCGAGGTTCAAGGATGACAGAGATGCAGAGGTGCGTCCAAGCTCAGCACTTACGAGACACATGCTAAGACATCAAGTTTAAACAAACAGTGTCAAAAGTGCCAAGGTTATGATAAATCAGCCAATGCGGAGACTTTAATCTCTCTCTCATTTATATTTGGAAAGACTAAATGTATCATCATGCTCACAGCTTAACAACATAACTGGTGGAAGAGGTTTCTCTGCCTGTTACGTTTAAAACAAAAGTCTATCCTGAGCTTGGATATCAGACTTTGCCTTGTACATATCCCCTGCTTGCATGTCTCGAGCTCTGCGGCTGCAGTGTTTGGATGAACTCTTGATCTGAATGCGTAAGAGTTCAGCCCTCTTAACACAAGAAAAGGCCCGGAGTAGCTGAGGTGAGAATTCAAAACGGAAAACCAATAATGTCAGCGGGCAAGGTGCTTCTCCCCTAAGCACATATCCTGACATGGACAAGGAAAAAGGATTTAATGATTTCCTGTCAAATGGGATTTCCCAAAAAAAAGAGAGGAAAGTTTATCTATCGGTTGATTGTTTTAGACACTTAATCGTGTACACACTGAGAATCCACCATGGAAAAAATGTCTAACACTTACAGTGAAAAAACCTGCATTAACACCACTTATGTAACCATACAGTGTGCTGTTACAGCTCTATTATAGCATCAAATGTGCAAAAATCACTGCAGTCGGAGGTGCTCCTCTTCACACGTCAGCTCTGATGTAAGTCGATGTGTTATGCACACATGTCTAAATGTGTTACAGAAAAGCTAAATTAAGATTTTATCAAGCACGCATTTTTAGTGGCAGATGTCACAGCCAAGTAAATATGAACTCAGACTGCAAAGTGACACATCTTTGACATTGGTTAAAGGTGATGTTTGCTTCCTAAAGGTGTCGACAGAGAATGACTATTTATTTATGAACTTGCAATTTGGCGTATTCATGGTTAAGTTGGTATAAGTTGTTTGGGTTTTTGGTTTAAATAGTTCCTGTTTTATTTTGTGTCTTGAAGTGACTTTTCACTTTCTGTGTTTGTCACTTTCACCTGCCTATCATTTGTTAATCATTCCCGTGTTTTAAAGCCTGTTTTCCCCTCACTTTTGTCAGTTTGTCTGTTTGATCTTGTGTCCTCTGCGTCTCCTGTGTCCCTTCGCCTGCTCCCCGTCCTTGCCGGTCCTCCATGTCTCTGCGTTTATTCCCCACAGCTTCTGGTTTATCCTGTTTTTTTGTATTTCTCTTTTCAGCTTTCCTTTGCCTGCCTTTACTTGCATCAGTTGATCATTAATAATCATTGTTATTTTAACTTCCTGCTTGTGTGGGTTTTGCTTTGGTCCTATTTTTTTGCAAACCATAACAAGATTTATTGTGCAAGACTCAGACAAACTTGCACAGGCTGCTAAAACCAGCAGTAAAAAAAAGATACTGTTAAAAGCTATCACACTGAGATTTCTCACTGAATATGACCTTATACCATCTATTGTAAATTGGATTTGGTCTATGTACCAGCTCTCGGACAGAATACTTATTGTCAACATAAATTTGCATCTAAATGCATACAGTTTTGATGCATGCCTCATGCTGGCTCGTGTGAGACATTCTTAATACAGTGCATAATTTTCCCCATGACATGTTTTGACCATCCATCCAAGAAGCATAATTGTATATTGTACGTATCTTAAGCCACAGACAAAGGCGCCAATAAATCAGAATAGTGAGAAAAGCAAATTGGGGGAGATAAGACTGTAGGCATATCTCGTTGAGATCTTTCTTTTTTTTCTTTATCCCTATTGTCCAGGAAGGATTATCACAATATGTTTCTCCTGACAGTATAGCGAGACATAAAACAAAAGCAGAGGCAGAAATATAATTAAAGCTTAGCTGTATTTGACCCAAGTGCAAGCTTCCTGTGGAATTAGCCTGGTTAAGAATTCTCTGGTGGTGTGAGGGGAGAGGTGTGATTATTTTCATTTTCAGGTGCTCAGTCTACAACTCCAGCTACAACATATAAAGTCATATTGTGCTTTTTTGGGTTTTGCCTTTCCTTATACTGTGTGATATGTAGCATTTTTGTGTGTGTAAAAGGTCTGCAAAGTGAAAAAAATCCTAAAATCCAGTCACCAGACATACAGTTGCTACTGCTGTAACACTATTTTTTTTTAGATCACACTACATTGCTTCGCGTGACCCGACCCTACTCTGCCTCTGATGGGCTACATCCTGCCCGTTAAGTAATGTGCATGTGCAGCTCTAAGCAAAGATTCAGAGACAGAGTTCAAGATGTCTCTGTGGCTAAAACGGAGCATTCAAGACACAACGTTAAAAGGAGATGCTGCAGCAATGCACCATATGAGAAAAATGACCTCTTTAAACTTAACACAGCTCTGGTCTGCTAAAGTACAAACCAGTTAGCTAAGAGGCTCGTCCAAAACTCAATCGAAACCAGACTAGATGCTTTGGCTGGGAGTTTTTTTTTTCAGAACAGATCGATGTCTACTTTTTATTCCTGGTCTTCAAAAAAGGTTCTGAGTACTGAACTCCCTCTAGGTCAACTGTCAACAGAGAGATGCCAGGAATGTCATCATATCCACGAATCCTTATCCATATCTGAGGGACTGTTTATATATCAGACACAAGCCTGGTGTCTTGGACAGTGACTATTGAAAACAAACAGCGGGTTTGGCAGTGTGGCACAAGATCTGCTGACAACAGAAACGCTGGTTTTGTGGTTGCATCCTCAGCCATACAGTTGTACCGAGACTCAGAGTCTACATCTAAATCGCTGCTGTTAACACGAAGAGACCTGAAATAGCTGGAGGATATGCGACAATCACTGAACCCTGGCTCAGTTCAAGTGGTTTTGTAAGTGAACGGAGCCACAAAGAAGAAGAAGAGTCTGAACACATAATGGAAGTGGGGTACAACAAGCACACAGAGCCAGAGATGCTTGAGAAAGAAGAGAGATAAGTGATCTAGAAGAGCAAATTAGATCAGCCGAGTGGTTTGGGAAAAAATGAAAGGCATGGATTGACATAAGGGGAAGCGCCAGGGTTCTTACATCTCCTCTCCTCGTAATTACACCCTGTTTTTCTTGCACATGGTATCAGCTTTGACCTCTTTAAAATAAGTTTAAAGGGATATGCTGTGTTTGACACAGTTACCCGTGCAACAACTTCATTCAAACAAAGGAAGGAGTTCGATAGAGAGGAGACAAAACAACTGTTGAGGCTGCCAATAATTTGTTTCTTCCAGAGTAGGAAGATAGTTAAATTTACATCAGTGTGTAACTGCTGCCCTCCGGCTGCCTGGCAGCTGTCTTCTTTAAACAAAAACCTTTACTTAAATCTAAAGCAAGGTTTTTTCTGGTCCATTAATCCAATTAAAGTGATTTATTTGCAAGTGAACAGTTCCAAAAGCCTATATTTTTTGCTAAGCCTATAGAGTCTATTGAAGTGTATTTAACTGTGTTATCCATAATTACCATCAGTATCATTCTGATAAATTAGTAATTACAATCAATTATTATCAGTGCTGACAACATCTTCCTTCCTTATCATTATTCTGCTGACAGTATTTAAATGCATCTCATATCTATGGACAGAATGATGCAATTATCTACAAGTTACCTCATCTTAACCTTTGAATGACCTGATGGGATCTGTTGTTTTCAAGCATTAGAAACATGTTGTACCCAAACTGCCCTATTTTCACTTCATGGTTTATAAGCTCCTCATTAGCTGAAAAGGGCAACTATACAAACTAATTATATGACTCATAATTAACTGTAATACTTGGGAAAAAAGCGGAGCATGACTGTTGCAAAACTGCACGCCGCCTTTTGGAAAACAGCTTAATCTAAATTGCATTTTGCCTTATTTTCGCTTAATTATTTAAATCCTCGCCGGTACACACTGAGAATCCATCTGCACAAATTACAGCAGGTATAAACAAGATGCAAGAAAGGAAAAAAACCCACCTCAAACTATCCATCCCACTTGCCTCCTCATCACTGACAACAGCCATTTCCCATTCTCATAAATGCTTCCTAAATGGATCATGCAAATCAGGCTGTGAATTAGCGGGAGGGATCATGATGATGTGTTATCCATCTGTGGCATTGCACGTCCCTGATAACACGTCTCTAATTGACGATCACTGTCATTGTACCGCATTTGAAAATGAGGTTCAGTGTGGCCCTGGCCGCATAAATTAAGACGCGTGCCGTTACCTAATTGCTCTGATTAGCATTAGCTCTGAGGAAAAAAACAGTGATGCTAATCATGGTGGATAAAAATCTGCACTGGCTGGACTCAGCCAGATGTGTGTAAATATCAGGCAAAGTGGGAGAATACAGCAAAAACATGTCGCCATACTGCTAAATCGGTCCAGAATCCCTTGAAATGACAATTCCACCTCACATAACAATTTACACCAGATGCTAACATCTGACAACACACAACCTGGACAGGACTAAGCAGCTGTCGCTCCCGCTGATGGCAAGGTATGTGCAT
Source organism: Sparus aurata (assembly GCF_900880675.1). Classification (NCBI taxonomy): domain Eukaryota; kingdom Metazoa; phylum Chordata; class Actinopteri; order Spariformes; family Sparidae; genus Sparus; species Sparus aurata. The sequence goes on along the minus strand of NC_044208.1, from coordinate 19,088,761 downwards.
AGGCTTCAAATCCCCACAATTACTATTGATAAAACCATTGAAAACACTGTCACACCCATCATCCTATGAGACGAACCGTGATTAGCATGTAGTCACGCAGCCACATGGTGGTTCTCTCTAATCCCACATCTCAAAGCCGCTCATTCTGATACCCGTCAGAGACGCTGAGACGGATGAGTGATGTGCTGTGTCACTGCGAGTGAAGGCAGACGGCGAAGGGTGGCAATTATGGTTTATACGTCTGAAGGAGCTGCACTTAAACTTTGAAGGAATACAAGGCATCGGAGAGAGAGAGGGAGGAGAAAGACATTTTAGTAAACAGGGAAGATAAAAAGTCCAGCAGAAAACTGGAATTAGAGAATGATATGTTGATATGTTGTTAATTAGAGAATATGGTGATGGTGGGCTGATGCAGCAACGTCTAAATTGCAGCAAGGCCTGAAATTAAGTATTATTCTTTATCCCGAAGTGATCACTTTATCTTTCAAGCGAACTCCTGCACACTGTGGGACAAAACATTTATATGATTCTGAATTTTAACAAAAAAGACGGTGTGGGTGTTCGCCTGCAACTTTTGGTCTCCTTGTCCCTCTCCTACGCACCTGGCTCATGAAACGTGCAATGTTTTTTGTTTTTTTGTTTTGCGGTCTATGAAATGTCAGGAAAGAAAATGTCCACAGTTGAGGTCTTCAAATTGGTTGATTTGCCTTACCCTCAATCCAAACATGTTCTGTTTACCATTGTACAAGTCAGTACTCACATATTAGACGCTACAATCAGCAAGGAAGTGAGTCTTGAGTCTTTTGCAGTAGAAGGCGAGTGACTCCGCTGTCCTGACATTGGTCGGGAGTTCATTCCAAAACTGAGGCGCCAGAACAGAGAAGAGTTGTGACTTCGGGCAGGGACTTTGGGGATATGCGCTAAGATAAATTCATCATCCGTTTTGGAGGTAAATGTATTGATGTTAACATTATTTTCCTTCATCGTGTAATGGATGCTGTTACTAACAATAGTATGAGGCAGTTCATTTAATTACATTTTGGAAACTACACAGCGAAACAGGCAATCACCCTGATGGTATTTTAACAGTGTGTGTTGGCTTATAGAAGTGACTGTAATTATAGGTTATTCCACTTGAGATGTTCTAACTAGAGCGTTAGATGATCAAATGTGCCTCAGCATATTAAAAGGAATGGGATTATTACAATGCTTTTTGATTAAGAACCGCCTAAATTAGTTTCTACAATCTGACGTGAAACGAAGCCACAAGATTGATGAATTGTTTACATTTTGCATCAAGTGACAAAGACATACAGCACAAACCTATAGCCAGTCTGGAAGCTCACCATCAGTGAAGCATTGGCTGTGGGAAAAGCAGACACAGCGATATCATGAGAGGCGTATACGCGTCTCTGTCGGGACCATTGTTAATACGTGACTCTCTTATGGATGGTGTGAATTCATGCGTGCCGTCAGTAATTGATTCAGTGTCTCTCCTTTGGTGCAGAATACAGACATCAGGAAGTGCTGATAAGGCACTAAGACAGGCAGCCATGTGTATCCGGGTGAGAGCAACACGCGAGGGAAGGGAAGGGGGCTTCTCCGTACTTAAAGCCTCCGATTGACGGATTGCCACTTTAACCACTTAGGCAGACCGGGGGTTGGAGCAATCCAGCTAGCATAGCAGGCTAATGAAGTGCAGAAAGGATATTAAATGACAGGGGATTGTGAAAGTGCTGGTGGTGGCAACATGGGAGGCGGTAGGGGAGACCCTCAGTGTCGGGGAATTCAAAACCACCACCACAGGTCAGGCGTTACGCCACGCAGGGAGGTGTAAAGTCAGGTGTGAAATCAAATGGAGGCATTAGGAGAAAGCACCCGCAAGTAATTCACACGAAGAACAGAAGCCACCGTGAACAGATGCAGAGGGAGGACAATGGCGCCAATCATAAACCTTATTTATGGTTTGGTTTTTGTAACAGATTACTCATGATATGCGGTGAAAATGTGTTTTTATGCCAAATTCAACTAAACTGCGGGATTGCCCAGAACCACTCAATACCAGCAAATCAGAAAATTGGTATAATGGAGGATCACTTACCCTGCAAGGTTAGCTGGATTTGTGAGATCATGCAAGAATCCGTCTCCGGGCAACAGCTCATTATATCGTTATAGTGTTGTCTCCTCCTGGTTTTAAAGGCTGCCTTACAAAGTGATGTCATTTTCTGAACTTAGCATACTGCTCTTCTTGCTCTAATACATTCCTTTACTCGATTCAGTCATAATATCCACATTAATGATGATTATTTATCAAAAAAGTTCATGTTTTTGAAAGTACTAGTAGTTTTCCCTAGAAAATTGTTGCAGTTGGGGCGCTGTTTAGCTCAGTTGGTAGAGCGGGCGACCCATGTACAGAGGTAGCGGACCCGGGTTTGACTCCCGGCCTGGGGCCCTTTGCTGTGTGTCACTCCCCCTCTCTCTCATCCTGTTTCCTCTCCTGTCCAAAGGCCAAAAAATGTATTTAAACAAAAACATCAATGGCTTCTCCCAAAGAGGTTAGCATAGATGCTGCTAGCATCTGTTCTATCAGAGGAGATTATTTCTTCATTCAAAGAGTTAACAACAGCACTGAGGGTTTTTAATTGATTTTCTTCTCCCGACTGGTTTCGGGTATGTCATGTTTCTCGATCCGATTGGCTGAAGTAATTCTATGATAGACAGATGGTTCATCCAATACATGCCAAGTGCCCGCCTTCCCAAAACACTTTCCAAAAACAACTTCTCAGGTGATTCTGTGTTACAAACCATCTGGAGCCCTCAGGTTGGAGGATTGCGTGACCTATCAACAAGCAGGTAATCGAGCCATCAGACTACTGTACATGTTATACCGACAGGACCAATCTGTTTGCGTGATAACCAGCCACTGCAGGGTATCAGTAGTGTGATTGCCAGAGCTAAATACGGCTTTGGCCTGTCCTTTGGATAACAGAAACATATGTCAAGGACAATATCAGACTTTTGGATAAAATGTATCTGATTTGCTCATAATGGGATCATTACGATACATTGTAATGCGACAATAATAACAGCTGGCGAAACATTTGTGCATCAAATCCACCATGAATGATTCCATTACACCATACAGTGTTATCAATGAGGAACATGCTCCAGCTCCCTCTATCACAGCAAGACACAAAACCGGCTTTTGTGCTCAGTTGAAGACAAGCACCGATCAACACCCCGGCCCATTGTGTGCGATGCCAGTCCGTAGACGTGTGTGTTGGCGTGGGCGCGAGGGCGCACGTCGTTCACTCTCGATTAAATTCACCCAGAGCCGTGACAGAGCAGGCAGAACCCAGAGGCTGCAAACATCAGCAGCGCGGCCAAACAGCACATTCTGCTGACAGCAGGGAAAGGGCCAACAAAGAGCCACCGTCCTGTTTATATACACAAGACACACACTGAAATCCAATGTGATAAGACAACTGAGAGATAGAGAGGGGAATGGCAGATGGCAGTTCTCTCTTTCTGAAAAAGTTTGTTTTGCAGTAAGCGTGTCATGTTTGGTCTTGTCTTTATTAGGGAAGCAGGGTGACTTTGTTTAGAGGTTGTGCGACATCCGGGCCGCCAAAGAGCCTCTTTTATTTCCAGAAGGGGCTGGAAGGAGCAGCATCAACTGACAGACCCTATAATTCACAACACGATCAATAGTTGAAACAGTAAACAAACACTGAATAATGAAAGGCAGATATGCAAATAACAGACAAAGACCCATAAATCTTGAGAATATGCAAACATGAAACCATCTTTGTGATCCTCGAAGCACGGAAGAGATCAAACGAACCCGTTTAGCCAAAAATAATTCACTTGTGCAATTTTGTAAAAAGGCGGAGATAAAAAAAATTATTAAAAACAACAAATCCTTTAATCAAATGTTACAGTTCCAATCGTATTTAGCAGCGCCAGATTTCTGAAGATGAACCTCGCTTCCAATCTGCTTTGTGCAATCAAATGTCTGAGCGACATTTCTAGGAAGGTTTACAGATGTGACATGCGTCGCGGTGCTCGTTCCAGACAAAAAGGTGAGTGTTTGTTTTTTTTGTCGAGTGAAAGTGATTTTCCTTTAAAGGACTTTCTGCGGCTGCCTGATCCGCCACCGCTGCTTCTTCTTCTCCCCTGAGAGATGTCTGTCATGCAGGCTGTCAAACGTTCAATACATAAAAAAATGACAACCCGCACAGTACCTTGCATGTGTGATTGTCGCTACATGTTTCAGGGTGTGTGCTGTATTAGTGTTTTTACAGAGGGACACTTGCTCCGTCGAAGATTTTATCACAAGAGATTCACTTCCATCTGCCGGAAAAACTTCTAGTTTTGCCAAAGAACTTCACAGCGGTTTGACTCTCTTTCATGTGAGAAGGTGATTTTGCTTGACATATTTTTTGACGGGAAAAAAAATCACCACCATGGTCTCAGTGGACTTGTCAGAACACATGCAGCATGCTGTCTAAGGTTGATCACAGGTTTTTCTTTCTTACATTTTAGATAAACCAGTAGCTGCAGATGAGTCAATGTGCAATTTATTTTACAGAAACATAATTGTCTTACAGGAAATATAAAGTAGGCTGGCACAAATCGTTTTCCCAAACATCACTCTCCCTTACAAATACCATACGAGCGGGTGAACTTTAATAAGAACGTCTGGCAGCGAAGGGACGATGAAAACACAAACAAATAGATTGTCAGCGTAAGCGCCAACAACAGATGACCAGATTGAGACGGGCGGCAGAAGATTTCCCAGGTCGGACCTCTCAGAGTGGTATTAGTGTCCTTGCATGGCTTGTATGGTGTGTGACACACAGAGTATATGTTCTGCTCTATTCAGTCTGGCTCTAATGGAGCGTCTTATAATTTCTATGGTTTTAATTTTAAGACTCATTTTAATTTATGCTAGCCCTATGTTCTTTTTATAGTTCATTTCTATTTACATTTTACCGTTGTTCTTATTATTCTCCTTATTTTATACAGTTTTAAATCAAATTTTATGTGCACTATTGTAATTATTATTATTATTATCTATTTCTATTATAATTTTAAGTGCTTGATTTTATTTTTTTTAAGTATTCTAACAATTCATTTTCTGCATTGGTCTCTAAGCCTGTTTTTATACCACGTTCTTATTACAATCACTTGAAAGCACTTTGTTTGAAAGGTGCTATATAAGACAGTTTGATTGATTGATTGATTGATTGATTGATTGATTGATTGATTGATTGATTGAAGTGTTTTATTTAGCTTTTTCTTTTACTAAATAAAAATATACAATTGGTAAAGTTTTTTTGTAATGTTCATTCAAAATGTAATGCTCAATATAATAATTTAATAATCTTCATTCTGTCTGAAATGCTCGTCAGTGTCTGAGTGAAATTTTCTTCCTTCACAAGATTTGCAAACAAACACAGAGGTGAGGTGAACATTTACAATTTGGTTCACTCCTCATCCCTTCATTCTCTCGTTGACTGAACCTAGGTCACAGTTAGAGGCGTTCACTTTTGAATAAAGGCCAGTTGAAGCACTGTTACGAGCGGTTTTACGGATTAATAAAACAAGCAGCAATTCGCAGTAGCTGCAACCGGGTATGCACAAGCGTCCATGTGTTCGGTGGTGTGGGTGTGCCCATTTTTTTGAAGGTTCGGTCATGTAACTTGAATCCGTGTCCTTTTTTATCAGAGGCCCCCCTCCTCTGCCACACCCCCCTTTTTGGCCAATCAGCACGGACAGTTCAATCAGCTGTCCTTCGGCTCAGGACCGATCTTCCCACAAAATCTTGTGCATTTGGGGTCTACATGTGCCTTTTTGTGACAGGCCCCTCCCACTGACAAACCTTTTTTTAGCATCTTCACACAGACACACACACACATTTCAGCCTCATAAGTCAAAAACTGTTGTTGGGAAATTGTTATGGACCAACTGGCATGGCGATCTATAAGCAACTGGTCAAAACCAAGAAAGAAATAACAAATCAAAACATTGTGCTCCTGCTAAAAGAGAGACTGAAGAGGCCTGCTCCACCTCAATCTCCATTTTCACCACATTCTCCTTCCACACCAGGCTAACCCACCTGATCTCACATGCATAATTTCAGATACAGTCAAGAAAATAGCCTTCTGTGACTCTCCCAAGGATAAGCGGGTATAGCTAATGGATGGATGGATAAAGAAATTATATCACTGCAGGTCAAACGCAAGCTTTTTACCACAGCTCAGAATGAGGGTACAAGTTTAGTCAAGGAGGCACTTTGTGAATAAAACCTTATTTGACTTAATCATGAGGTCACATCCCCAAAGGCAGGGGGGATTACATTTTGAGGTATTAGCGTGATCAATTTCTGTCAGCTCGCGTTCGTGCAGCCATTTCTCTCCATTAAAAAGACCAGATGAGAAGCTTTTAACAAATAATTGTTGCCACATCAACCAGCCCACTGGATTCCAAGCATCCCACAGCGGCTCTGTGTTCGACGAGATTAACAGTGCATGGCTCCGGTGCCAGAACACAATGCCTTTTTTTTTAATCGTGCAAATGTTTTCATCACCATCTAATAGAACTCCAAATGCAGGGGAAATTTCATTAATTTGTTCTATCTTTTTAACAGTCTCTCCCTGTATCTACCCTGTCCTCTGGAATAGGAAGCCATTTAATTAGAATGAAGGGAAAATGTGCGAAGGAGGCTGTATCTCCCATTTCAGGCCCAAATTGAACACAGCTGCAATCACAAAGTGAGGCATGCTCGTCCATGTCTGAGTCTCACTCCCTGCAGAGACTGTGTCATGTTAGCGTGTGCTGAACAAGGATTTGATGTTCCTGCTCGGGTTGCACAGGGGGAGGCCTGCGATGCATGTGTCTGTACATACTGCACATGTGCAATATGTAAGTAAATACCGCCGGCCGCCGCACTCACACACGCTCGCAACGCCTCGATGCACATCAAATTTCCTGGAATGGTCCCCAAAGGAAGGTGGCGGTGTGTTTGAAGCCACCGTGGGCCTGTTACACAGATGAAATCCTCCTCTGCTTGTCACACCAACTCCCTGGAAGTCCATGCTTCATATACAGATAATACACAAAAAACACTACTGGCATTAAAATAAATGCTGTCTCAACTACAGAGAAGGAAAAGAGATAAAATGGCATCACTAAAGCAAACAGACTATTACTATACTTGTTAGGCTGGGTTCTAAATGATGACAATGATATGTTCTCACTACACAAATGAAAGCCATGATGGTGTTGTTCCGAGCAGCTTCCCCTTTGTTACTTCCTTTTTTCACATCCTCAACTAATTACCACGACTGCGGTCTTCATCATCACCATTAAAGACTTTCGTCTTGCTTCATTTTTTAAAACAGGAGCCGAAATGCAGCGCAGGGTAATATTTCATAAACCGCGTGTGGCGAAGTGTTTGGGCAATACAGCGGCACACAAAATGTGTATTTGCAGTGATTTAATGAGACATGTAAGAACAGCGGCTACCGCAACAGACTTATAATTAACCCCGCTTGTGAATCACACATCGGGTAGGAGGCTGTCGCTCGTGCCAAGGCCGTGAGGTTTTTCAGGGAGCCGGAGGGGTTGGTTTACACGGAGCGAGACAGAAAAGGGCAGGAATAAATGCAGAGTATTTGCAATTGTTATGAAAGAGTTCAGCCAATTAATGTCAGCGTTATTGAATATCAGTTTTTATCGATTTAAGGCTTGTAGATGGTATGTTCCACAGAAGCATCTGGGGAGTTGCAGCTAGAGAAAAAAATGCTTAGCGGGTTATTGGACGGTTACAGTGAGCATTCTTTATCCGATCAGATCAATAGGCGAGTGCCACAAGTGGGGCCGGTTTGGCAACTCAAACTCCAACCAATCGAGGGGGAGACTGAAAGCATCGCCTTCAGAGTCGTTCTCTGCTCCTTCTTCAGTGCAGAAATACGCTTCAGTTCTGACGTGACAGATGTTAGTAGCATCTACGCTAACCTCTTTAGAAGCAGCGATCGCCGCTTCCCTCGCTGATCATCACACCTAAACCATGGGAATAGATGCCAAGTTTCTCAGAGAATGCCGATCTAGTGAATTCAGCTGTCTCGCGAGGGTCACAAAGCTCAGGTGAACACTTCCACTAGAAATTATACATTGAATGAACCATGTAGCCACATGTAGCTTTGTGCAGCCGAGCTGAAAAAAGGAATTATCATACGTACAATGACCCATAAATCATGTTATGCAGTGGCAAAACGATCCATTGCTTGTTAAGCAACCCGTCACAAGTTTTACTCGGCAGTTAAATGGCTGTTAAAGTTTCTTGCTGTACTTTCAGCTGCCTACATTAGTTTTTTTTTAACTCAACACATTACTTGATCCGGAATGTATTCTTAATGGGACTCGAGTCAAAACATACTTTTATCTCTCGCTGAAAGCGCTGGAGACAAAAGAGCAGGAACCAGGGGCCATTTGAAATATGAAAGAGTCTTTTTTTTTTTCAGGCAGCAAACTATTTCAGCCTCACCGAAGCCTTTAACCACTGATGATGCACGTTTGCACTTGTGTTCGGGGCCCTCTTCTCCCCCCCGCCTCGCTAATGGCTTCGGCTTGACTGAGTGTCGGTTCGCCTCAGGCTGAAAGATGTGTTTGCAGTGTTTAAAAAAAAATCTGTGACAGTAATTTAGCGGTGCAATAGGGGATTTGGCAAACACGTGAAAGGAATTCTTTGTTCACTTTCGAGGCTGCGAGCTACAGAACAGGCATCTTCGCAGTTAATTGGCCCGTTGGATCGGCCTCAGAGAAAGCACCTGTGTTGACACGCGGGATTGTACCTGCATCTTCAGGGTGAACAAACACCTCTGTGGCCATTCAGCTTTGTCACATTTTCATTTTTTTTATGGAGAATTACATCCAACTTGTAGCCTCAAGTGCACTAATTTGTGTTTTGCACATTTTGTTTGTTAGTCGGGTCAGCTCCTGGGCCTCCGATGGTAAAAAGGGAGATGAAACCCTGCTGTAGAAAAGACTGGAGAGGCTCTTTAGTGCTGGGAATCCGATCCGGCCCTCTCCATGAATAGCAGCAGTGGATCCGTAGCTCAGAAAAAAGTCCTGTCTGCTTTCTTTCTGGATTAGTGCTGAGGTAAGCACACTGGCTCTCCGCTGCTCTGTATCCACTGGGGAGAAGTTTTTTAGTTTGCGAATGAAAAGCTCATGCAGGGAGACACACACACATATACACACACAAAACCCCTCATTCATGACAACCATTTCTCAGGAGGCTCTTTAGAGTCACAGATAGCTATTCATTACCAAAAGCGTTGATGCTTTTGGGATTCGTGTGTGTGAGTGTTTGTGTGTGAGTGTTTGTGTGCCTACAGTCTGTATGGATGTGTGGATGTCTACCAGGCAAAGCTACTGCCGGCAGTTTGATTTCACTCCCTTGCCCTCCTGGACACTTTTCCCTCTGTACCAGTGCTTTGTCCCGATCAGTGAAAGAACTTCCCCCTGTGGCACTTGAGTGCGGTCAACATCTTGGCCACAGAGAAGCATTTCAGCGACACACACTGGCCCGAAGTGACATCGTACAGATCACTATGAAAAACCAAGAATTTTTCAACTGGACATGAACAAGTGTCACCTATCCACCTATTTTCTGGGAGTCACTTTCACCTACAAACCCTGTAAGATTTTTTTTTAAAGCCCATTAGTCTCAGTTGAAATTGAATGTATTCCATACAAATGTGACTTTTTTTTTTTTATGAGTTCAACCTAGATCAGAGACAAATTGATGTTTGGATTCCACTGAAAAGAGAAACAGATAAGAACAAAATTCTGTCTATTCAA